>NW_026294413.1:45298017-45613017 GCF_007827085.1 Peromyscus californicus insignis
CCTAATGCGCGTTGTGTAGTTCAGATGAGAAGCTGGACTACAGCTGGAGGCGTGGGTGCGCACATCTGGCACACATCTTTGTGTAGTCAAATCCTCCTCGTGTCTGTTGGCGGTCTGTAACCTGCATGGGTGGGGGGGGAGGCGTTGTGAAGCACCACTGCACCACCTGCCCTTTGCTAGCGCTGCTGCTGCTGTCTTGCATCTTCTATGGCCGACCCTTGCTTTGTAATGCATTGTGCATGTAGAAATTAAGGGGGTTTTGCTCTTAACTTTGGTAGTTCAGAATTGGGGCACAGAGGAAGTTGCTGCTTGGCTGGATCTGCTCAATTTGGGAGAGTACAAAGAAATCTTCATCCGTCATGACATCAGAGGGGCAGAACTTTTGCATCTGGAAAGACGAGATCTTAAGGTATACTTTTTTTTTTTGAGCTTTGGTTTTGGACCATTTCTTGCAACATAGAATCTTTCCTCCTGTGTGTCCTCTGTCACGTGCTTTCAGCTTGGCTTGTGTTATGCAAATGTTCAGTCATCTCACCCATTCATTGTTTGTGCTCTGACTTTCCTTTTGTGCCTTTCCAGTGAGAACCTCAGCAATGTTTTCCTGTCAGAGCCCTTTTCTGACTGACTCTCATAGCTGAAGCACAGCATGCACCTGATAACTTCTCTCTGCATCCATTGGTGTGACTGGTACTGCCCTAACGTTTCCAAGTGGGACCTGTTTCTACCATCTCACTGTGTTGGGGCTGCATGGATGGTGATGGCAATTGTTGGAAAAGACTGAAAATGAATTGAATATAAGGTTAACTAAAAATCAATGTAAAATACCAATAAGAAAGTCTTTCTAGTCAATGAAAGTACATATGAGACAGCCATGATAATTTAGAGTCCTGGGATTTTGTTCTGTTTCTAAGCTGGGCTTTAGAGGTCACATGAATAACTAGACCAGTAAATCAAAACTCCCTTTCCGTGACACATTGTTGATGGCTTATTAGTCTCAAAAAGAAGTAACTTATTTTTTTTTTTTTTTTTTTTTAGTAAATGGAGCTAAAAATATGCATAGCTGCTTTCTCAGTCATGTATGCCAAAGCCAGAAAACCTTTCACTGATGATGTGCAGTAATTCCCTGGTTTTCTTTGGGTACATACTCAACAGTCGAACAGCCAAGGCAGGATTATTCTGTCCAGGATATATGACTAGAAGACAGGAGCTGAAGAGATATAGTCAGCTCCCGCTGCATAAGCCTAGGAATGCAAGGTCGATCCGCAGCACCCATGCAAACAACAGCAGCGTGGTGCCATGTGTCTTAAACCTCAGAACTGGGGCTGAGTAGAGACAGGAGGATTCTCTGGCCAGCCAATCTCTCCGATGATCTCTAAACTCAGTGAGAGACCCTGTCCAAAAACAATGCAGTCATGAGTGATGAAGGAAGGCACAGATCAATTTCCGACCTCCACAGGAATGCACACGCGGAGAAGCATGCACAATAGGAGTTTACTGTATTATATTTGCTCGCTACATGCTGCCATTTTACAACTACAATAAATAACATTGCTGAAACAATCCCTTACTGATAGATCATGTTCTAAAGTGTATGGAGTGATGACTTTTCTAGCTTATTCATGACTCTCATGCTTTCATCTGCACAATTTAGCAGAGATCTTGGCCCAAGTAATGGATAGTGTAAAGTTCATGTCTTTATTAAGGAGTTGTACAGTGCTTTAGCAGATCAAAAGGAGAATGCTGTTCCTTTCTAAACATTGTTAGCTGTGATAATAATAAAATAATAGCTTAATTATTCTGTGTGTCCTAATGGATGCAGTTTAGAATACACTGTGTTTAAGTTCATAAAGCAAAGATTGACCTCAGAACTTGACATGAATGCATGCACATGTGCACACACATGACATATACACAGAACTATAGGGCCTTTTTATAGCTAGTGTTTATGTAGCATCTGATAACATTGGCAGGTTGCAATATTTATTGAACAGTCAGTTGCTTGTTAATGGATTGTTCTAGGATCCCTCTGTGTCATTTGCCTTCTAGAGGCTCACATCATACATATGCTAGACTCGTGTATGTTAAAGTACACCTAGATACATACATGTTCATGTTATGTGACTACATATACAGATATATACTTAACACACAAATGTACACACACACACACACACACACACACACACACACACACACACACACATTGAATGTCCCAAAATTTGCCAAATGTTAAAGCTCATGTATACACAGAAGCCAAATTAGAGAGATGGTCACCAGTGGAGAGAGAAAAAAAGAAATTAAGAGAAGAAAGGAGATGATTAAGAATTAATTTGCTAAACTTTCTCATTAGCTTCTCATGATTTGAATTTGTTTTCTTTGTGTTTTTAAGGCCAATTATGTTCTCTCCCTTGATACTTTCCTTTAGAAATTTGCATCACCACTTAACTCTTTTGGTTTTAAAATAGGGTATGGGCTATGGGAAGAAGACATTTTTACAGAGATAGCCTTCTAGAGAACAAAACCGTGAGACTGGAGAGCCACTTCCCTGTCCTCTGTGTCTACCTGTCAGAAGCAGCAGACTGTAGACTAGTTCAAAGAGGCTGGGAAAGAACCACCTACTGTGGAGTGATCCCATTGCTTCAGCTCCTACTCCTGAATAAGTCAGTGATTCTCAGTCTTCTCTAAGCCCTTGACCTCATTAATGAACGTTAACTGTTGCCAACTGGCTCCAGATACTTGAGTATCACAAAGGGCATAGATCTTACTGCGTCCCAAGAGGGACTCTCATCTTCTGTCCCACTCCTGCTCTGTCTCACTCCGGCTCTGCTCTGTTCTCAGCTATGCCCCTAGCCCTTCGGGTGCCAGAAGCAGAGACACCCAGAGTCAGAGTTAGCACCTCCCTCTTCCTGATCCATATAGCCATTCCAGCCAAACTCTTACACAGTAGATCCTGTACCATCATTGCTCTCCAGTTCTTCCCAGGAGTTTCCTTCATACTGCATCCCACATCCCACCTTCTTGTGGAAGATCAGTAGCTTTCGTCTTGGTCTTCTCACTGGTCCTCTGTCTCTCCAGCCCATAGTTCATGTTGAATCACTATGATACGATGATGTCATCTTCAACCAAGCATGTTGTTTTTCTCCTTCAAATCTTCCAGCAGCTTCTCATTCTTGGGAGAACAATGGCATCCATCTCTGTGGAGGCCCAAAGGCCCTGCCTGTTTACTCCACCTTCTTATCACTGGCCCCTGGCCCATCCACTCTGGCCTTCTTTCAGTTGCTTAAAAATACTGTTACTGACCCTAAGGGTGTGTCCTCATTGCCTGTTTCTCTCACTACCCCTCACCCAGTTAGCTCCTTCCCAGGGCTTGGCCAGAATGTCCCTTCCTTATCACGGGAGATTACTAAACAACCGAAGATAATACCCTGATACTTGGCAAAGAGAAACATTTCTAACATGCTTTAGCAGAGCAGGAAGCTGTCAGTGACCTTTCCCGTGCTGCAGCACAGGAGGGGAGGGATGCTGGAGAGGATGGAAGAGGCACAGTGGAGGGCTGCCCCCCTCCCACATTCTGAAAGTTGCGTACGGGTACCTGGAAGGATAACTCAGTATCTACAAAGGAGTCTTGGGCAAAATTTGGTCCATTCATCCAAAGAAACAAAAAGTCAGAAATAAGGTATGATAAATACAATAAAATAAGTATACAGGTCTGGAGAGATGGAGACTGGGCAGGAATCTAGCCAAATCAATGAGCCCCAGGTTCAGAGAGGCCCCATTTCAAAACTACGCAAGGCTTCCAGTGGAGAGATTGGGACACCAACCCAGCCACATAACCTTCGACCTACAATTTGTCCTGCCTGCACGATGTGCTGGGGTAAAGATGGCATAGAGATTATGGGAGTGGCCAACCAATGACTGGTCCAACTTGAGACCCATGCCACAAGAGGGAGCCCACCCCTGACATTGCCTGGAGGGCCAGGAACCAGAGTCTTAAAAAAAGGAAAAGACCAGAAAAAAAAAAAAAGGAGAAGACACTGTGTTGATCTTTGGCTACTACATGCACGCACAAACCACACACCTGTCTGCACACATACATCCACACAGAAACACTTCCACATAAAAGCTAAATATACAATGATGCATGCATATGATACCTGCTAAAATGGCAGCTATATCAAATGTCAAAGCAAATCTTTTATTACAACCTAACAACTAGAAAACATGTAGATACTGAAGCTGGTCAAAGGAAAGAAAGGTAGCTAAGAAGCCATTGTAACTGTGTTCCCTCTAGAAGACATTCCTCTCATTGTACCAGCACAGTACTTCTGAGTAGAATACCAAAAGTGTCTGTATTCTGGAGAATGCAGTGTTTATATGGCCTAAAATAAGATATCTGATATTTAAATGTATTTTATAAGTAGAGTACTATATTATTACAAAGTCTAAAGAACAAGTCTGCTGTTTGAATGGGAACTCTGAAGTATAGCATTTACATTCTTTTTGCAAGAAAATGATTTTTTATTTATGTGTATATCTGTGTGAGTATAAGCCATGTGTACCGTGCCCACAAGGCCAGCAGAAGGCGTAGGATCCCGAAGCTAGAGTTACAGGTAGTTGTAAACCACTTGACATGGGTGCTAGGAATTGAACTTGTGTCTTCAGGAAAAATTACAAGCTCTCTTAGTCACTGAGCCATCTCCCCAGCCCCATTGAAATACTCATTTACATTCCAAATTTATGCAACTGACATGGATTTGGGCTTGCCTTCAAGTTTGATATTTATCACATACCCAAGAAATGTGTAGAGCCTTGGGACTAATTACGTTTACCCTGGTAGCACATGAGAGCATTTGTTTTTCTGGGTCAGTTAAGTTTGATAAAAATGTTACCCTGAAATGATCCCAAGCTTGAATAGCACTAGCTATGGAAAACTTGTTTTCCAGGAGGATTTAGAACGATGGTTATGATTACTACTCTAAAGTGTGAGAGAGATAGTGTATGCTGTTTCCATGCGTGTAATTTAAATCAGTTTGATATGCTTCATTTCTAAGTTTAAAAGAAAATCCAGACCTTACATTATAGAACTGAGTGAACTTTCTTAGAACGTTTCCATTTTGTAAACAAGTCATCTTGTAGTTTACCTTTGGGAGGGTTTTAGGAAAGATGGGAGAGAATAACAGGAGAATCACTTAGACGTGCTGGGACCAGCCAGCCTGGGCTGCACTGAAAAGGAACTGAAACAAGAGACACCTTCCTTGCCTCGAAAGAGTGGAAGGAGAGAACCAACTCCCAAAAGTTGCCCTCCGGCCTCCACATGGTCACTGTAGCGTAATATAGCCAAGGACAGCCTTGAGTTCTTTATCCACCAACTTCTGTCTCCTAAATCATGGGACTTCAGGATGTGCCACTGTGTCTGGCAGGCCACAATTTTAAGCACAAAAGCTGGGTGTGGTGCATCATTCAAGAGGTTGAGGCGGGAAAATCACAAAGAGTTCAAGAGTAGGCTGGACAAGACAACAGGACCTTGTCTCCAAAAGAAGAAGAATGTGTGTGTGTGTGTGTGTGTGTGTGTGTGTGTGTGTGTGTGTGTGTGTGTGTATGAACATGATAAAAGCATGTGCCTTAAATGCCCAGCTGTCCTTCATCATTTGCCTCAATTCACAAAGGAGCTTGTCTTTAAAAAACAAAAAGGGAGAGGAAGAAACCATATTAGTTTTGACTCTTGAACAGTTTTCCTAGCTGTATATAATCCATGAAGATACCAAGAGGATTTGTATGGGGTATGGTATCTTTTTATTGATTGGTCGTTTTTTTTTCAGTATTAGGCTATTTCCGTTTTACTAGCTTAGTTTTTTAGCTATCCCTTCCAGAACCATTGAATATAAACTGTTAATAAAATGGATAAAGTAAGTGCTAATTATGATAATTACTAGTTGAAATTTTAATTTCCCGTCTTCCTTATTGGTAAACTGGTCTCCTTTCTCCCTCCCCCCTCTTTCCTTTCTTTCTTTCTTTTTTTTTTTCTTTTTAGGACCTGGGGATACCGAAAGTGGGTCATATGAAGCGAATTCTCCAGGGAATTAAAGAGCTTGAAAGGAACCCTCCCAACTTGGTCTGAGGTGCGGTCGCACTGGTGCTATTTATTTCCTGGAAGAGGAGTTCTCGGGACTCAATACAGCGTTCTTGGAAGCCGCTGGCTGTTCTTGTGATTTTCTGGTAGATAAGCACCACCGAAGCACCTCTCTGGATTGATGTTTTGCTGTGGGTGAAAGTTTTGATTTAAGGTATTAGAAAATAATTTTTGTGCCAAAAAAAAAAACAAAAAAAAAAAAAAAAACACCAAACACCCAACTCAACCCATTCCACAAAGCCATTTTCTTGTTGGGCAAACCTGACATGCTAGGAAATGCTTGCAGCAGTGAAAAGTGGGAGAAGGACCAGAGACAGTTGCCTTGTCTAAAAGGTGGACTTGGCTCGTCGTCCATTCTCCATAGAGCTGGCTGACGGAGGCTCTCTCGTGCACCTGCAGCTGTGTGGACGGTATGCAGTTGAAACTTCTCAGGCTTCCTTAGTGAAGGCATTGGCTCCTTCCTAGAAACCTCCGGGTAGGAGATGAAGAGAGGAGTTGTGTTTTGAGTGTTTTCACCCTAAGTTCCCGGTATGCACCGGTCAAAGAATATGGTGAGACCAACCCATCACATACTATGAATGATGCAAATTTAATGCACGATGTTCCTGCCTGAGTTGTCCTTCTTTTTCTTGCATGTCATATATATTATTGTAGTACTTCAATAGCTTTAATGTCTGTTATAATGAAATTTAATTTATTACCACCCAGCTACCCAAGCACTTTTCGTTGGTTAAGGGCACTTTTCTTCAGTGTGGACTTTTAAGTAAATACTCCATACTGAGACTCTGTGAACATTCATCTGTGCCATGATCAGCAAATGATATATATCTTATGCAAACCAAATTTATTTGCCTATCCCAAACCATGGGTATATGCATTAAGAGACTTGTTGGGCCATTTTCATAAGCTTTACATGTTCTGTTGCCTAACAGAACTTATTGCAACTTTCCAAACCCAAATCCTCACATTTTGTTCCCATTTTTTTTTTCATTTCAATTTAATAACCATTTTGAGTTTCTGCTTGAATTTGTAAAACTGTGGACATCTAGGAATTGTCCAATGTCTCAGCTAAGATTTGCCCCCTGAGTTATCTGCACCAGCTGAAGCAATTATTGACATGAATTCCCCAATGAAAGAAATTTAGTTTTGCTTCTTAAGGGCTTTTTGTATTATTATATCACACACATTTTGATAGTCTACCAGGTAGAAATTACTTTCCTTTTTTTAAACCATTGTATGTCAGTGTTGCTCAATAGAATTACCAAGTTTGAAAGCCAAAGGTATATATGTCAAAAAAGTAAAACTATCTTTATAAGTGTTTTCTAGTCATTATATGCCAAAAATCAATTGGAATATTTGGAAGTTCTATGAGATATGAGAAGCAAGCAGGTTGTTGATCCAGCGGATACAGTTTTGATAGTAATCTGCTAGTTGCCCAGTAGATAAACACACACACACACACACACACACACACACACACACACACACACGTGTACACTTACATGCCCATATACCTTTACCTATATAAATGCACTTACTCACATGTTGTCTTGAGATACAGATCCCTGATACTTTCCAGACAATCATTTGCCCAATATTTGACATTTTATTTCTAACTTGGGTATTTACTAGTAAAAAATATTACAAAATTTAGATACCTTTAAAATAAATGAAGACCTGGCCTGAAGTTCAGTGGTGGGGTTCTTACCTGGAACAGGCAGAGCTTGGCTCCACCCACAGCAAGGCAAAAACAAAAAATTCTACAGACAATCTTGATGGGTTCCTAACCATATAAGTATGTCTGACTATATATTTTTTACCTAAGTTGTGCACAATGGAAGTTTTCCAAAGATAATTCCTATCGAGGCTTTTGAGCTGACAATCAGCCAATCACTTAGTGATTTTGATGTTCTGCACACCTGTGAAGTTGAAGGTCTCCTTTGCAGTCTCTTTTGTATACCGCCTGGTGAGTACCCTGCCAACACTTCCTGTGAAACCAGGTTATCAGAGGACACATTCCCAGAGGTCTCCCCAGATCATTGTTTAGGAGAAAGGGCTAGGGGCGGGGAGGGACTCCAGCATAAAGACCACTCCAGGTCTGTGTTAATATAGAAACCATTATTGGGTTTTCACCTGCCTCCAATACATCTCTATCAACACACACAAAAACATGTTCTAATGGCTACTTCCCTAGGGGTGGGCAGTGATTGGCTTTTCCTTTGTTTGGTAATCTTTCCAGTTCCTGCTAACACCTTTTATGTGTTCTGTAAAATCCCAACTCATGAAAACTTTCATTAAGTAGAATGATTTTGGGATGACGGACATCCTTTAAGATAACAGTTTGGATGAGCGGTTTTGTCCAGTGTGAACATTTTTCTCTGTAATCCATGCCCGCATGAATCAGGGCTGGACGCCAGTGAGTTCAGCTTACCAGCAGTGTGCTCTCAGAGACTCCATCAGTCTCTGCTAGTGTCAGAAAGAAACCATCTCATCCGAGGTAGGGTTTCAAAAACAAGACAGTGGGGGATGCCTCTCACTAAGATCCAGTCACATCTGGGATGCAGAGGATATGTCTTTGATCCTTGCTTAAGTGGAAAGAGATGCTCACCTGTGCACCTGCCTGTAGCTTGCTCTTCTCTCCTCCAAATTACTTAATGTTCATTTGTCCTCCCCACCCCCAAAGGAAAGGAACAGAGTTAAGTTTAAGTAAAACTCCAGGTGACTCATCCATGTCTGCCCAAATTCTCGCTGCCTTCTGCTCCCCTTTCTCCATTACCCCATGAAACCTTTCACCTCCCTGATTTTCATTTTAATGTCACAGGTCATTTAGCAAAATGTTGGGGGCAATTAAATAAATGTTCAGTTTGCTAGATAATTGAAACGTTAGGCCATTGGAGACATACTGCTGTGGAGGAGGAGAGATGTTCTGTGGATGTTCAGATCTGTGCTCTCTGGTATTTTAGCCACTGGGCACCTGTGGCTATTAAAGTTTAGTCTTACTCGAAACTTCATTTATTAGTTGCACTATCCACATTTTGAGTGCCCTGTAACCACAGATGTAGAACATTGTCACCATTGCAAAAATACTCCATTTGACAGCAGTAGCCTGGGTCACTGCTACTGAAAATGTGGTCCATGGGCAGTCAGCATCACTGTTATTCGGGAGCTTACAAAAATTGCAGAATCCTGGAGCTGACAAGATGGTTCAGCGGGTCTGGCAACAAGTTTGATGCCAGATGACACATAAAAGTGGGAGGGGAAAAAACCTCTTATAGACTTGTCCTCTGGCCTCAATATGCCCACCATGGTATGCTCACCCACACATTATCATGCATATACACACAATAATAAATAAATACATTTTTGAATGCAGAACCTCAGGTCCACTCCAGGTCTGCTGAATTCAAATCTTCCTTTCAGTCATATCCCTCAGGCCTCTCTCCAGCCCTTAGAGACTTTAAGCTACCACTGAGCTATCCACATTTGCTCAGTTTGTTATTCATGTGATGCATTCAGTTGCTCATGACTTCATTCACACTGAACATTCCAGAAGAATATGTACTGAGATGAAGATTAGGCAGTCTCCTTCAACTTGTACATTTTCATTTTCTTGTATCAGTAGATTATCCTGTTGCCATAGTTCATGCTTGAAGGCTCATAGCAGCCCACACACATTAAATGACTCATTAGGTGTACAAAAGAACAAAAAAAAGATGAAGAATCCAAATAATTTCAAGAAAAGTAAATGTCATTTAAACATAAAAATATGCCTGAAAGCAGGCATATTTTGCTAGATTTGGATCTCTTTGTCTTATGCTAACTTATCTTGATTTTCACATGGTTCATAATCCCTTAAAAATAGTTCCTGAAAAACAATATGTTCTTGGCCTCCAAACTCAAATTGTTCAATTCTATAATGAGATCTTTTCCCAGTGATTTATTGCCAGGAATTTGACACTTAATTTTTATATTTTGATATAAATTACCCAAACATAACTTCCTAGCTACTTTGCTATACAAGAATCTTACTGTTTTTGACTCCATGGGTTATTTTGACATGAATTGACAAGCTATGAATTGAGAAATTAAAGGAGATCCCTTTGTGCATTACTTCTAGAGCAAATCATTTACAACTCCAGCTGAGCTAGTGAACTTTCATTTTCCAAGGATGAATTCTTGGGGGATATCCATTTTAATTTAGCTGTAAAATCACTTCCTTCTCAACCCTGACATCTGGAGTCTCTCTCAGCTCCCCCACCTCAATGGACACATTCTCTGTAGGTGTAAGTTGATTTTCAAACACCAAACTCTCCCCAGTACAGGTGGGAAAAAGGAATTAGAAATGAAACTTCCTCAGAGGGGACTGTTGGTTCGTGGGATAGCCTTTGCCAGTGTTCCCCAACTCGGCTGCCTGGCTTCCCCTGCCACTGCCCCACCCCAAGCGTAGTGAGCCCTGCCTCAGTTTGTTTCTGCTGTGGTGTTCTCAGTGGACTTTTGTGTTACAATCTCCCTCATATTGGTAACGATGCCTTAGCAATAGGATTCCTTCACAAAGCTGCAAGTAGAACTTTAGAGAGTGATAATTATTGTTTCCCTATAATAGGCAAAGCATTATTTTTCTTTATTGCTATTTTCCCAGGTTTTGTTTAGAGATGTTTATATTAGAAGAAAATATATAAAGGTTTGTCGATACAGAGAACGGGAGCTAAAGACAGCTGGACTGTACCTGCATTTCTCTATAGTTGTCTGTTATTTTCAGGTAAAGCAATTAGACAGAGTAGCCAGGACTGTATTAACTCAATAACAATGCTTAAGATAGGCTCCACATTATATATTATAGGTGAACAACTCACTTCCTTTTATGTAATTTAAGATACTGTATTTACATTATTTAATATACTCATTTTTTTGCACTTCCAAGTTTTAGCTGGAAAATAAAAACCAAGCCACAGCTTTAAACTTATTTAAAAATCCACGTAAAAATATTTCCTTCTAGCTACAAGTTACAAATTTTGTAAGTAAGACTTTGTGAATAGTCCGGGTATTTCTTACTATCTAGATTTCAAGAGTAAATTAACCAACAGAACACAGGGTTACTTATAAAATACATTAAAATAAAGACGTTTCATACTCAACTGATGCTATCAAAGTAGGAGAGTGCAGTTAAATATATAAGCAAACAAGGAAGGAGAATGTGTTTTATGACCCTTAATATTTGATTGTACTGTTGTTCCACACAGCTTAGCCGTTCCTACTTCTACATTCTGAGTACTGAAGACATGTGCAGCCGAAGGCTGCCTACAGAGCTGATAGGAGCTAGCTAGTGATGTGAAAGGTTTGGGTATCACAGCACACCCAGTTTTGTCAGTTATGTATTGTATACTGAAGATGACTAACACATTGGAATAATATATTTATCTAGAGCTGGTAAATATGAAAGTTATCTTCAAGCCTTCAAGTAAATTGCATTGACTTTTCTTCTCTTTCCATGGGATAAAAGTCACTTGTATGTTTCAATCTATTTGTACAACAGCTGTCTCCTTTACTGGTATTATTGATTTTCATATTACAACTTTTCTTACCTTTTTATACCAAAAGAATTACCATGCTGGTTATTCAACCTTGCCAAGATGTATTTGCGTTTGCAAGACTTTTGGCAGACGAAATATTTAATAACAAACAGATATAAAAGCTTTGTATATTTTGTGGCTTTAGGGGCAAGAATTGCACCTTTGAATTTCTCTCTATGGGACAGCGCTGACGTCAGCGCCGTCCGTCCCTTAAAGGCAGTATTCCTTAGAACCAGTTGTATAAATCAGTGCCCTTATTTATTATGTTGTGAAATGTACTCTTTATACAGAATCTGTATTTGAGCTCCTTTCATTTTCACTGCTGTGGCCTGGAGTGTAATAGCTCTGTTCATGGTTGACTTATATACTTGAAACGCTCATTTCTGTCAAACAGATGCCCAGTGTTTTCCTTCTTTAAAAACAAAAAAAAAAAAACAAAAAAAAAACCCCACCCTATTTTCTTTCCTGTCTTAGGTAGCTGAACAGTCATAGGAACTTTTCTACAAAATGGTTTTTATATCTAAAAAGGCACAACGCAGAAAGAAAGCACGAAAATGAATAATATAGTCAAGAGATCTGTTAAGCTATATTTTGCCCAATATATGTTATGTCTTCAATCTGTAACTCTTTTCTTGTAGTGGATTTTTAGTTTTGCACTGGCCAATTCCGATAAGCATTGAGTCTTGAATCCTCCCAAAGACCTCACACCTCTAACATCTACCCTTTGGCTCCAAAGTCTGTGCTGGAAATCTGTTTCCCTGTGATTTGGGGCTATACTGCAAATGGTATCCATGATGGATACTGTTTGCTTATTTCTGTCAAATAGCGAGAAAGTTTAACTAAGTTTTTCATGATTCCCACTTGTATATATTCTTGACTCAACTATTCAAAAACCCAAACATTTCAAATGCATTTGCACAACATACCATGCAGAATAAAATCACTTGTTTTCAGGGAAAGAACAAGGATTTCTGTTTTCAAAAATCCCACTGAAAGTTGTAAATCAAAGAAAACACTTTAATCCCTAAATCCAACTGTTTTCTATTTATGATGTGAACAGCAGGTGAATTGTAAGTTATTTAAACCTATTAGGAAATTAAGAATTAGTTTGCTTTTAATGACAGAGCTTTATATTATACTGTTGTAGATGCATTTATTGAGGATAGAAAAAAAAAGAGAATATGTTAGAACTTGTGGCAGTTTGGCAAGGCCTAGGAACAAAGAGTTTGAACACATCTTTCATGTTGTGTTGTAGGTCAGAGCACACATGAAATGTGTGACATGGTGGGCAGTGAACCTCAGAAAGTGCCCCATTGGTCATGTCTGAAATCCTTCCTAGAAGTTAGCTAATTAACTCTCCAGGGAGCCCATTTTGCTGCAGAAATTTATAGGTTAGTTAGGAGGCACTTGGGGTGACCTAATCTCCATGACATTTGGAACAGCTCCTGCAAATGTTTATTTCACAGGGTAGAGATGTCTGTGCTTTCTCAACTCAGCAATAGACGCAGTGGGAACCAGTCACAGGGGTTTAGATGGTTCCCGTAAAGGACAAGATAAAGGTGACTCAGTCCATACCATGAACACCAAAGAAATTTTCCTGAATTCGCTGAGCCTTGAAATGTATTAGCTGTGATACCTTTTCCTTAATACTTTTTTTTTTTAATTTATAGTATTTATGTAGAACTGACCTCTTGGATCCTGAAGAGGTTCATTCTGTTCCACCTTGTCAATGGCTCATAGTCTTTTGTACAAATAATATATTTTGATGCCTTGGGTTCCCAGTTCGAAGAGTTGCCCCACACTGCCAGTTACAAGTAATTAATCATTTTTCTGCTATAAGAAAGGACAGATATCAGCATGAGTCCTACCTTGATTTACCATTTCTTTCTCAGTGTCATTTTAGTTATAAAGAAAGGCATCCCAGTTATCACATGAAAAAAAAAATCGTAGTAACCCTTGACATTCCATTTAGATGTGGACACGAAGGGCAGGTGGCTCAGTGGTAAAGTGGTTGTTATGCAAGTTTGAAACCCTGATTCAATTCCAACAATGCAAGAGTAGAAACAAACAAACAAACAAACAAACAAAAACAAAACAAAAAGTGAGGTTGAATGAGTAACATCTGCCCGGAGTAGGTCATGGGTCTTTTAATCTATATAGCATTCATTTCAGCTAGAAACTCACTCCTGAAATCTTCAAACATTTAGGGTAGTTTCAGGTTTTCTATGATCATGTTAAATGGCTATTTTATGGAGATAAACAGAGTTTTCAGCAAGGCTTTCACCTACTTCCTTAGTGTAATTACCCCAAGAAGAGACCTCATGAAAGCTCTAGCTTAGAAGTGAAGCAACAGGATTCTTTGCCTGCTTTCCCTGTGATATGCCTCTCTTGATATTTCAACATCTTCCAAAATGGCATCTTTGATCTAGATAGAGCACGGCCTCCTCCCTACATTCTCTGACTTGGAATAGTATTCCATTGTGCAGTGTACCTCCAAAAACATCCCACAGAGAAACAGAAGCAGATGTCCTAATTATTGCCACAGTGGAAATCCAAGAGAAATTCATTAGAAATCACTGCAGTTAAAGATGGGGGTTAGCGAAGTGTGAGCTTATTTTCATAGGACATTTTGATCTAATGATTTAGATCAAATTCCCCTTTGATTTTAGCCAGTTGGTGAAGAAGCCATACTGGCTGATTTCTGCTCTGAGAAGTTCTTTATCAAATATGGCAGTTTATTACAGCATAGCTTGATAACTCAGAGCTCCTGTGGCCTCCCTTCCCCCAATATTGGGATTCTAGAAACGTGAACACTATATGACATAAGGAAAAAGACTAAATTGGAATTCATCTGCATGCTTTTTCTTTGAGTTTATTTGTATTTTGAGATATGATCTTAACACATGGTCCTATCCCAGGCTGGCCTCAAATTCACTATGTAGCTCAGGATAACCTCCAACCTGTAATTCTTTACCACAGCCTTCTTTCTCTATCACAATAATGACAACTTAACTTTCATGATGGCTGATCTCTAAATGATTATTGTAGAATGATTTGGTACATTGACTGAGAGAAATTCTTTTGCTGGGAATTTGTTTCCCCCAGAGACCTGCCCTGGAGACCTGCCTGAGAGTTGACCCCACTATAGCTGATATTCAGTATAACTTCAGCACGTGTCCTATTACAGATGTCAGGTGAGAGGCCCCAGTGTTTGAATGTGCAAATGAGACAGGTCTTGGTACCCACAGTTCTTTTGTTCCCTCCACTTTTACTTGAAAAGCCTTCAGAAAGATGATGCTGTGTTTATGACAACATTATGCAAATTGTGTTTTTCTGACAAGAAATTTAAAATGAAATATGGAACAGAACAAGTGCTTCATCCTAATGGAGGTTTTAGATTATGCAAGTAAATTATTTTATAGGTTTTTTTTGCTATTTATTGCATATATATATTTTACCATCCCAGAAGTTCAAATGGCATCTTGAGTTCTGTGTCTCCCTAGTTGCACTAAAGTAATAATTCTACTGCCTTGTCTCTGTCTTCACCATTTTTCTTTCCCGTTCTTTTGCTAATTCTTCAGCAACCCAATTTCCTACTTGCATTCTCTCTTCCCAGAGTACAGAGACACACCTATGTTTTGTCTTCTCTTTGCTAAAAGTCCTTGAGTAGGCTTTCCTGTCCCTTAGCAGCATGGACTCTGTATTGAGCATGCTGCATGGGGGTAAAGGGCTGATCAGTGACTTCAGTGCTGGCTGCCCTGCCACCCCGTAGGCATCCTCCACCCTTCATTAACCTTTCTTAGCCCAGGAATGTAGAAGAGCTCCAGTGTGTGGGTTCAGTACCTTGGCATAGTGGCATGCCACAGATCAGCTCATCCAAGGAACTGTGCAAAGTCAGTGTTCTGTGAAGCACTGTTGGATAGCCTCCAACTTGTAATGCTTTGCCTCAGCCTTCCTATAGCATGTTTTTATTAGTTGTTTTTGTTAATCCACCTCAATGACAGCTTAACTTTCAGGCCAGTATTTCATCCATGCTTCATGTATAGTCAAAGTTTTTCTATTAATATCATGTTCAGTTACACATACCCAGACAGACACACCTCTCCCACTGAATTTCTCTATTATTTTTGTAGTCCCAGAGTCTAGCTAGTACAAGTGTGTGCTTCATTAATCCTGCACTACACTACTTCTACCACTAGAGGAGCTGTGCTGGACTCCAGTGTCCGCTTTATAGAAAAGGGTGAATCTCAGGTTTATTTTGGGAAGGGAGAAATTCATGACATTCATAGCAAAATGCATGAGGGGCGACATTATAAACCCCCAGGGGAGGATGGAGGTCACACTGTCATGTTTCCTAGGAGATGGGAAAGCTCTGTTTGAAGCTGCAGGTTGGTGTTAGCACCTTAGATTAGCACCTTAGCTATGGAGAGCAGAAAGTAATGGCATTTAACAGGTAGCACATGTATCTTGGCATACAGTAATACACTAGTATTTGTACACCACAAGGTTCTGATATGTAGATGAGACAGCAAACATTTGAGTTATGATACTGACTTCTAAATATTTATTGATGGGTAGGCTATAGATTTCCTTTATGAGAATGAAGAAATAAACTGTCTTTATCTTTACTGTCAATAAGGTTTCAAGGGGAGGGCTTTGTTGGTTTGTATTTTCACATTTCAATAAGCATATATTGAAATCACTATTTCCCATCATATAAAATACCAACCATTTCTGTGTCCCTTAGCAAAAGAAAGGTCTCCACTTGATAACTTTATGCTTAGTTCAGCTTTGCAAAAGGTCTACAAAGGAACTGGACAAGGAAGGCTGGGCACTGTAACCTTCTACCCAGCGCGTTCATTTCACTTTCAATAAAGATAATCAGGACTTACCTCCCTCCTGTTACCATCATGGTAAAAACCTAACAGCGTAGTTCCTTCTCCTCTGTATATTAAAAAAGATAGTTTTAATTTAGCCTCACCATATTTATAGCTAAGAATTTACTACATTTTGGTAGTCCGTTTTGAAACTAAATCCTTATATCTGAAAGATGCAGATAAAGTCTGCCTCTTTATTACACAATGGCCTCTGTTTGCTACAGAAAAGAGTGAAACTTTTACCTGCTTAGCACACTTGCCATTGAAATATACCTGACAGAGCAGAGGTTATAACTTTGGCTCTGCTTACTTTTAATAATGATAAGACGTGAGTTTTGTTTGTTTACATGCTGTTTACAATGGCATAATTTTTAAAATCTATATGACAATTGAGATATTTATTGCATACTATTTTAAAGATGTTTTAATGTGTTTTCACCTTTGGAATATATTGTTACATTTCCTTGTACAGATAATTTGGGTGGCTTTGTTAATGTAGCTAATCATTTTTATGACTACTAAGTGACCAGTTTCGGTGCCTTCTATTGTGGGATGCATGACTATGTATTTATTGTAAGGAAGTCACTGATGTGTGTATTTTTGTACTTTGCTGAGAGTAATGGTTGGTGTACATGATGAGAGACGTCTTTCCCAAAGGGCACTGCCTTCAGAGCAACCTTCTCAAATAAAAAAAGACTGTGTTTGAAGGTGTGAGGTCTGTGCTTTTTCTGGAGGGAATTCATTGGGATGATTTTAAGAACAGTACAAAGGGGTTCTTTGTACCTTTAACTACCACTACCGACCCCACGTCCACACACCATCTTGAAAAACAGGAATAGTCTAGACGGCATCAAAACCAGGATGCTGGTACTGATACGGTCAAGTTGTTCAACAGTTGAGTCACCCCAAGGACCCACTACAAGGCTTCTCTTGCTGCCCATTTGTGAACACAGCTACTTCCCTTATGCCTTCATCACCCACTTCCCAACCCCAGGCAACTGCTAATCTATCTCCATTTCAAAACGTTTATTATTTCAAGTACGTTATATAGTAGAATTATGTGTGACTTTGTGTGATTTATCCCCAAGATACATCCAAATCAATGTACATATCAGTATGGATTTTTGGAGCTGTTTAATTTTTGGATTTCAATTTTTAATTATTGATGGATAATATTCCATGTGGTAGAGTTACTAATATTAAAATCACAATTTGGTTTACCCCTATAGAAATAAGCCCTTGAAGTTCACTACAAAGTACTTGTTAATTCACAGTGTGGGAGCTGGAGAGATTACTTAGTGGTTAAGAGGTCCTTAGTGCTCTTCCAGGGGTCCTGAGTTCAATTCCCAGCAACCACATGGTATCTCACAACCATCTAGAGTGGGATATGATGCTCTTTTTTGACATAAGATATACATGCAGATAGAGTTACTCATATACATTATATATATATTTGGTTTTTCAAATCAGGGTCTCTCTGTGTAGCCCTGGCTATCCTGGAACTCACTCTGTAGACCAGGCTGGCCTTAAACTCACAGAGATCTCCCTGCCCCTGCCTCGAAAGTGCTGGGATTAAAGACATGCACCACCGCTGTCTAGTATAAATAAATCTTAAAAAAAAAAATTGTAAAAAGAAAGCGCAAAACAGCGCAGTGAGGAAACCGGTGTGGTGTGACTAGGACATAACCGCAGGGAGAAGAGGAAGACAGACATGGAGTATGTAGGCAGGGAAATAACTAGAGTTGGGGCCCCCACTGACTATGGGTAAATGAACTTGAAAAGGGCTGAGGACAGGGTGACCAGTTAGAGGGTACTGAGGTCAGTTTTAGCGGGATGGACAAGAGGAAACAATAAAGAGTACTTCCTTGTTACGGCCTGGACTTGGAGATGGGCAATAGCCGAGTGAGGAAGATGAGCTCGGGAAGAAGTCTGGGCCACTTTCCCGCGGGGCTAAAGTGACTATAGGGTGTTGAGAGCAAACAAAATGGAGGGAGTTACGGAAGGGAAGACAGAGCTGAAGGCCAACCTCTGGTGAGCTGAAGTCCTAAGAGAGAGTGAAGCTGTCCACAAGACCCTTGTGAGCGCAGAAAGGGAGTCCCACAGCGTTAGATGGGGAGGAGAGGGTGTTGTCCTGATTATTCTGACAGTACTAGAGGAAGAAGGTAGGAAATGGAGCCAGCTGCCTCAGCCTGAATGAGAACTCACACCGATCGATGCTGGCAACAAAAGCAGACAAGAGCCCATCCTGCTGCCCAGGCTCTCCCAGGCTCCTGTGGGGCAGCCGAGGCCCACCTGCCTAGGGACGGTACCTCCCACAGTGGGCTGGCCCCTCCTACTTCAATTATCAGTCAAGAAGATGTCTCCAAGACACGTCCACAGACCATCAGGATGGGGTAATTCTTCAACTGAGATTTTTCTCTTCCCAGGTGTTCCAAAGTTATAACCAAGACTAGCCATTACCCTACCCATGAGAATACGGGAAAAAGAACCATTTCTTATCTACATCCAAATGTGCAGAACATTGCTCCACACATGAAGCACATGTTAATTAGCTGATTAAATTGGAAATGATTGTGTCAAATCTTAGGTTTTTCATTTCTACAGTTTGATCATATATAGACACAAAATATGCATCCTAACTATATTTGGAAATAGATGAACCAGAACTTAAACTCTCAAAGAGTGGTCTCGTTTTCCCTTTAACAATAAATCATGATTAGCTATGCATCTACATGAAGATCCCATGGTATCATCTGATTCTGATATGGACTTTCTAATCATAACATCAGATCACTTCCAAATGCAAATTATATTGTCTGACATACTAATTCAATCTGTTTGTGTAGCTCTAAGTCTGGGATAATCATCATATCCAGATCCTGCTTTCAGAAGCTAATGGCTGCTAAGGGCAGCAGGAAATCTAACTATAGCTGAGATTCCCGATGAGGAAATCAAGAGCCATTCAAATGCCCTAGGATCTTTCCTTTCCTTGCTCTGGCCCTGGTGTTTGTTCTGCCTGGTGCCACCACTGGTACAGTCACAAAATCTGACAATGGCTGCATGCAAGAATGAGAAGCCCCAACAAAAAATAAAACAAGAAACCAGTAGCATGCTAGCAGAGTGCAGGAGTTTTCAGCTTATGACATTATGTCTACAGCGAGCCCTCATAACACTGAGTCCTCATAACACTGTGAGTTTAGTATTAGGCCCATTTGAACATCCTCACACCATGGCATGAGCATTTCTTTAGCGATGATATTTTTTTAATAAAAGTGGGCACTGGGGCACTGTCCTTTGGCAGACTGACACTAATCGGTAGAAGCAGCTCTAAAAATCACAATCAAGTAGACCATATTCTCTGTGCAGCTCCACCCTTGACGCAGTTCACTATCCGACTCACATAACACGGTGTCACTGAGCAAGACCATGAGTGAGAGAGGTCACGTTCCTCCTCATGTAATTTTTTTTGAAGTTTTTGTTATTTTTACTATTACTCAGAGCAAAAATTAAAATTCTGGGCTGGAGAGATGGCTCAGGCAGTGTGCTGGTTTGAAAGAAGATGGCCTCCAAAGGGAGTGGTGTCATTAGGAGGTGTGGCCTTGTTGGAGTAGGTGTGGTCTTGTTGGAGTAGGTGTGGTCTTGTTGGAGGAAGTGTGTCACTATGGAGGCGGGCTTTGAGATCCCATATATGCCCAAGCCACACCCAGTGTCTCAGACTTTCCTGTTGCCTGTGCATCAAGATGTCAGAACCCTTCCACAACCTCTTCTCCAGCATCATGTCTGTCTGCATGCTGCCTTGCTTCCTGCCATGATGATAATGGACTAAACCTTTGAACTGTCAGCTGCCACCACAATTAAATGTTTACCTTTGTAAGAGTTGCCGTCGTCATGGTGTCTCTTCGCAGCAATAGAAACCCTAGCTAAGATAGTCAGTATGATCCATCAGGACCCGTGTTTAATCCTCAGAACCTCATGCTAAAGGAGCCAGGTGTAGGGGGTGCATGCTTCTAATGCTGCACTGAGAGGTAGAGACAGGAGGATCTCTGGAGGTCACTGGCCAGCCAGTCTAACCTAATTGTGAAGGCCTAGTTCAAATGAGAGGCCCTGCCTCAAAAAAACAAGGTGGACAAGCTGAGAAACAAAACCCAATGTTGACTTTTGACCTCCATAGGCACATGTACATGTACACGTGACATGAGTGCCTGTATTCACATGCACATACACTATACACACAGAGAAAAACAGAATGGAAGTGAAGGCACAGTGCATGAAAGTAAGCGCTGTTTTGCTGACCATTAATATTAATCATAAATGTACATATTGAGTTTATGTGTATGTAAAATGATTTGTGATGCTGATGCTGTAGGGTCACAAGTTTGAGGCCTGATTTGACTGCAGAGTGAGTTCAAAACCAGCCTGGATAACTTAGATCTTATCTCAAAACAAACAAAACAACAACAACAAAAAATGTGAAAGAAGGGATAGATTTATAAATAAATAGAGCACTTGCTTGGTGTGCACAAAATTTAAGGCACACTCCTCAGCAGCATGAAAGGAAAAAATATTAAGAATCTGGGACATACAAACTGGAAATTCTAAGCACAGTATAGTCCACTAGCAATATTAACAAGAAATCTGAAATTTAACGTAGCTCATCTCAGAATTTGTTCATAACTAATTAAAGGACAGAAGCCAATGCCCCTGCGCTGATAGTAAGAAGATTAAGCATCTCAAGGGTGAAATGTATGAAGGCTCATTACTCCAGAATGACAAATCTTCAATTGACAAAACCCACTACCATGCAACACTCTCATTAGCTTAATTATAATTTGATGAACTATGCAGTTCCAACTGGAAATCAAATTGTTAAAGACTATCTGCTGGTTTGAAAATGATTACAGCTGCTGACAAATGTGTCTTAACATTTTGTTTTTTTTTTTTGTTTTTTTTGCCTGAAGCATTCTTAATTTTAAAAGTATAATTTGGTTCTATTATCATCACAATACAAACTTTATATAGAGACTTCAGTTTGTCGAGACACAATGGGTGAAAATGGGCTCAAAGACAGGCAGAAAACAAAACCCAAGATCAATCTTCCGAATTTCTTTTATTCCTGCACACATTTATTCTTCAGTCTCCAATAGTCGTCAGCTACAGTGTTTTAAACATTCACTGATTGTGTTGCTTCCCTTGTGTACTGAGGCGAATAAAAAGGGAACATTAAGACTTCCTCCTCCTGAACTGTTTCTTGTTCTTCACTCTCCACTGCACACACGTACACACACACACACACACACACACACACACACACACACACACACACACACACACGGGTGAACACGTGGAGTACTGCAAATTATCCCTATTCTGCTCCATCCCATGAGGCTCGCATTGTGCCCTATAGTTAGACTGCTCTGAATAGTCCAGTGTATAGTAATATTTACACAGCGTCTTGAACACGTAACTGAGTGTACACATCAAGAAGCACGTGGCAGCAGTAAGGCGTCTGAGTGTGCAGCACCCCCTCCCCCATTAAGTCAGAATTAAACACGTGATGTTCCTCCAGCAGAGCTCACCTGTGTTGCTGCTCACGTCACTGCGGTGTCGGCTCTGCACATGTAGCTTCCACACTGTTGTGTGTATGCTCCCACACCGTCGTTGGGTGCTGATGGAAGCTTCCAGAAACAGCCCAGCTCAAATTCCAGTGTGTTCTACATGATAGTGTTTTTACCGTACTTACAAAATCTTCTCTTCTGAAAACATGATTTAGTTACAGAAAACAAAGGCTCAAAGTATTTTTCCTACTTTCCTTGGCATGTTAGTATGTATTTAGTTTATATTTGGAGTATATTGTGTTAGAATGTGCTGGAGAGTCTGGAGAGATGGCCCAGCAGTTAAGAGCACTTTCCTGAGGATGCAAGTTTGATTCTCAGCACCCACAGCAAACAGATGCCTGCTACCCCAGTTGCAGGGGATCCAGGGTCCTCTTCTGGCCCCTTTGGACACTTCATGCATGTGGTATACAGACATACATGTAGGCGAGCACCCCCATACATATAAAGTAAAGTGGGAAAAATTATTTGGGTTCCTGGCTTTACCTGTTTTAAAATAAATATTTTGAAGCTAGGTGTGATAGAGAATGACTATAATTCTTGCACTTGGGAGATCCGGCAGGAAGATGGAGCAGGAGTTCAAAGTCAGACTTGACTGCATAGCAAATGTGGGGCCAGCCTGGAATGCAACAGACCTGGTCTCAAAACATCCACTTTATGTAAATGAAGTAAATAATGTTAGTAAAGAAATAGACTTCTTTGTGATTTATCGTTAGCGAATGTTTCATTAGAATACCTGTTTTACATAGCCACATATATAACGTCTTGTAAAATCTCTGGCAAAAAGGCATCACAAGTAGAAAAGGGGTTTTTAGAAGCCTTGATCTAGGCGAAAACAACTGTCATTTATAAACATGATATTATATTGGTCCTTTGTATATAACCTACTCCATATCCACCACAGAATACTTAGCAGGTTGGTCATATTTTGTGGACATGAATAGGGATTTATTTTTGTAAGGATTCACACTCATGAATGTGAGCAATCTATCACTGAACTACCTTCAAATTAGGGATATATACCATCACACTCAGTAACATTTTATTTCCTTTTTTTATGAATAATAACTTTTAAAAATTCTTGGATGCAGACACTGTAAGTTCTAGATATTGTCTAGAATGTTTGTTCTAAAACACAGCATATGAACTCACAGGAGGTTAAGGAAACAGTGAATTCCATTATTTCACTGAATCTGGTCTGTGTTCTCCGCTATAGAAATATGTGGGGTGTTTTGATTGTAAAATATCACTTTGTTATTTTAGAGAATGCCATGCAACGGTAGGGGCTAGAAAAATGACTCAGTGATTAAGTCACTTACTGCTCCTCTAGAGGACCTGAGCTCAGTTCCCAGAATGCACATAGAAAGCTCACAATGACCTGTAACTCCAGGAGTCTGCACTCCCTTCTACCATTCCCACACACATGACACACACACACACAGACACACACACACACACACACACACACACACACACACACACACACACACACACATACACGTAATTAAAAATAAAAAATAAATATTTTGTAAAGTATGTGGATAGATAAATTAGGGCTAGGATAAGCATGTTCCTCAGACTTTAAGGAAGTTGATGCTTTACAATGGGCGTGGTAATTCACTCCTCTAATCCCAGCACTTAGCAAGGCTGTGAGCGTGGGCTATGTTGTGGTTTCCAGAGTAGCCTGGGTTCCATGGTGAGACATATTTTTTTGTTTTTAATTAAGGAAGGGAAAAAGTTAAAACTCAAAATATAAATTCCTGATAAAAGACATGTAAAATACAAAATTATGGCTCTCTGTGTTAATCACCATCTACCGCAAATAAAAGCTTCTCCGAGAAAAATTGAGAAATACATTCTTCTATGGGTACAATGATAAGTCATTAGAAATCAGTTCAATATTATGTCCATCTGGCGGAATAATAGTAGAAGGTTGTCTCTTAAGGCCTGTGAACTGTCTAGTTCTAAGTTCTTGGTCTGAAATGGTACCTGGTGTGATTTCATCTTGTTGAATAGGTGTAGCATGAATCTTAAAGATCTTATTAATAAAAACAAACCTGGAGCCAGGTATTGGGGTAGACGCTGAAAGATCAGAGAGGCAGAACAGGCCACAGCTTCCTCACCTTGCCAACTCCTCAGCTGATCCTGTTTCCTTAAACTGGAAGCCTCTGAGTCCTCATCTGGAATGAATCTCAGCTGAACTGCTGCTGCTCGAAAGCCTGAAAGCTTAACCAGACTCTAGTGCCTGGTTTTCACGCCTTATATACCTTTCTGCATCCTGCCATCACTTCCTGGCATTAAAGGCATGTGTCACCATGCCTGGCTGTTTCCAGTGTGGCTTTGAACTCACAGAGATCCAGATGGATCTCTGCCTCCAGAATGCTAGGATTAAAGATGTGTGTACCACCATTTTCTGGCCCTCATATCTAGTGGCTGTTCTGTCCTCTGACCCCAGATAAGCTTATTAGGGTTCACAATATGTTGGGGAACACAATATCACCACAAGTAGGACTTAAATCCTGTCTGAAAGTGGTTGGTTACTCCCATGATGTTTATGGCACTTGCCAGGCTAGTCATTACCATAGCTCACACTTCACAGCTGCGTAGGACTAATGATTGCTTCGGTTCTCTGATATTGTGCATAGCACCTTCCAGTGCTATGAAAGCTAGACAGACAGCAGGCACGAAGCTCCCGGGTCAGCACCAGCTTGATTTCTCTTGTTCTACGACTCAAATATGTGGTGTCTTTGGTGATAGGGTCTTACCATAATTATCATTTTATTTATCTTCTGGTGTCTAGTGGGGCAGTGTTTTCCTGTTATAGGGTAACTCCATTTTAACTCTCTCTCTCTCTCTCTCTCTCTCTCTCTCTCTCTCTCTCTCTCTCTCTCTCTCTCTCTCTCTCTCTGTGTGTGTGTGTGTGTGTGTGTGTGTGTGTGTGTGTGTGTGTGTGTGTGTGTGTGTGTGATGGGTATTCTATTTAGAACTGAGTGCTCAGCAGTCACTTTGGCATCAAGCTCTTAGGAGTCTCTGTATTAACCACTGTCCACTGTAAAGGAGGAGGAGGAGGAGGAGGAGGAGGAGGAGGAGGAGGAGCTCTTCTGTTTAAGATTGAAGACAGCATTAATCTGTATATATGAACACAAATATGTAGAGGGTAGTTTGGAATTTGTGCATTTAGTAATACAGCAGTAGGAGGGTCCTCCCTGGACCTATGGCCACCCAAGCATGGGATTTTGACAGGTTTACAGTATTAGGTGTGAATTCCTTCCTGAGGAGCAGGGCTCAATGGTTAAATGGTCAAATCCGGTGGTTGGTTACCCCCAAAGCAGTTGCAGCACTCTGTGTCAGTGGATATATCTTACTCTGCTGTAGGCATATCTTATCTGGCAGTGGGTATATCTTATCTGGCAGTGGGTATATCTTATCTGGCAGTGGGTATATCTTGAATAGCATATCTTACCTCAACATGCAGTACACCATGTCCATAGGTGGGTAAGGCCATTCATTGATGGCCCCCTCACCCCCAGCCACTACATAGTAACTGCCAGGACTATTAAATCTAGCCAGCAGGAAAGGAGCTGCCAGCTCAGTTGTATCTTAATTTCTCTGTGTTCTGCGACCAAATTGTTTGGTATCTTCAGCAATAGGGGTCCTACCATCTGGTTCTTGCTGGGAACCAGAAGTAATGTCAGTAGCTGATGGTGTCTTGGGATTTCCTGGGACCTCCATGGCCAGTAACTTGGCACTGAGATTTTCATTTTAAAAATCCTGGCTTCTGCCAGGCGGTGGTGGCACACGCCTTTAATCCCAGCACTTGGGAGGCAGAGGCAGGCGGATCTCTGTGAGTTCGAGGCCAGCCTGGTCTCCAAAGCGAGTTCAAGGAAAGGCGCAAAAGCTACACAGAGAAACCCTGTCTCGAAAAACGAAAAAAAAAAAATCCTGGCTTCTGGGAACGCCTTTAGCCATGCATGCAGGAACTTTGTGTGTGTGTGTGTGTGTGTGTGTGTGTGTGTGTGTGTGTGTGTGTGTGTGTTTAATTAGCTTGTAGAGTAGTATGCTCCTTTAGGGCTTTTTCAAACATACTTAGTTTCAGTTTACCCTCCTGCTACCCCACCTTACCCCACAACCTTATCTCCATTTAAACCTTTCCCTGCCTAGTATTCTTTCCTCCTGCTTCCTATCACATGTATTTTACTCCCCCACACCCTACTGAAAGGCCTCTTTCCCTGCCTCCTCATGGTGCCTTTCTTCCTCCCTCTCCTCTGCAGGCACTCTGTTCAACTTCAACATAAATTTATAGAGCTGACGCTAGGAACCACACACGGGTGAGGACGTGCACTGCTTGTCTTTGTAGGCCTGGCTTACCTCAGTACAGTATTTTCCAGTCCCGTCCATTTTTCTGCAAAGTCACAGTCACATTTTTATGGGTTAATAAAATGCCATTGTGTATGTGCCACATTTTTATTAACTGTTTTATCAGATGATGAGCGTCTGTCCTGAGTCTGCTTCTTAGCTATTGTGAATAGAGAAACAGCAAACATGGATGCACCTCTGTCTCTGTTGTAGGTCAGAATTCTTCATTTCATTAACTTCTGCCCTTATCTATGATTTCTTCCTGTCTACTGAGTTGGGACTTGGCCTCTTGCTATTCTAAGGCTCTAAGGTATGTATGGTGATATTTTATTTGTACTGAAACATGATTTTATTTGTATGTTAATAAATAAAGTTGCCTGGGGGTCAGAGCTGATAAGCAAGCCATAGCAGAAGTCTGGCAGTGGTAGCACACGCCCTTAATCCCGATCACATGACAGGCAGATCTCTGTGTGTTCAAGGATACCACCAGCATGAGCCTTTAATCTCAATACCAACCATCATAAACAATGACAATATCCATAACTCATTAAACAACCAAAACCCTCCCATCCCACCTCTTGGGAATGTGGGCGTCGTTTTCTTAAAATTACTTCCTGATTTCTGGGGGTGAAGACATCTTTAGGGAATCCTGAAAAGAAATTTTTGGGTTAATTGTCAAGTCCTGTATCATTTGTCCAGTCGCTGCATACTGATAATGTTCAGGGCTTGTTTCAAGTCCTTGTTCAAGTAGTCTGTCAGGCTGGATCATCTCAGCTAGCCATCTCGAAATTGTCCTGAGTAGTTTGTAGACCAAAGTCGATCTTTCTGTGGTGTTAATTAGCTTAAAGGCTTTACCATAGTCCTTGTGAAATCATCGTTGTAGGGTCCCATCATCTTTTTGAAGATTTCAAAGTCGCTGTTAGGTGTGGTCATGGTTCCCTGAAGACTTTTTTTTTTTGTCTAAAATTAAAAAAAGCTTATAACTAATACAAGAAAAACTATCCAATAAGTATATACAATATATACAGTCAAAAATTACATTTCTGGTGACTGTGGTGATACTGCTAGTTGGAACAAAAGGTTTACCACAGATTGTTCAGAGAAGAATTGCCAGGACCATCATGTTACAAGAAAGCATCAGCAAAGGTCAGTTTGGAAAAGTTTGGCAAGACAAATGGTAGGGAGAAAATGCGGTGAAGATTTTCCCTTCTAGGGAAGAACATTTGTGGTTCCGAGAGACATGTTTATCAGACTGTGATTGCTCCAAACCACAGAAGCTTCCAGTCTGAGGAGTCAGGATCAGCCGAGGAATTGGCGAGGTGAGGAAGCTGTGGCTTGTTCTGTTTCTCTGATCTTCCAGCATTGACCCCAATACCTGGGTTTGATTTTATTAATAAGAACTTTTAAGATTCATGCTATAGGTATGCCGTTAATTTATTCAAGGTCTCTCTGATTTTTTTCTTATATGTCCATATATGCATATTTGCATGAATGGGCAGCCCAGGTATGATGTTCAGAGCATTCTTCAATCACTCTCCCATCTTATTTACTGAAGCATGGTCTCTCAATTTAACCCACAACTTGCCTATATAGGTAGCCAGCTTACTCTAGGGATCACCTCTCTCTGCCTTCAAAGCACTGGATTTACAGGCTTGGGCTTGTCTACTTGGTGTTTGTGTGGTTGCTAGAGATATGAACTCTGGTCCTCGTTCTTGCTGGTTTGACAGCAAGCACTTTGGCTGCTAAGCTCGCTCCCCTCCCCCTCTGATTTCCTGTTAGCCCCTTAGAACTATGAAATTCCCTCTTGGGACTGCTTTCATTGTATCCCGTGGGTTTCAATATGTTGTATTTGCATTTTTATTCATCTCAAGGAACTTGATTTCTTCATTGACCCATTCACGGTCCAGTAGTGTTGTTTAATCCCCACAAGTTTATGGTTATTCTATAATTTCTCTGGCTGTTGATTTGTACATTTATTCCATTGTGACCAAATAAAATACAAGGAATTGTTTTCCATGTTTAAGACTCAGGTTGTAAACTGGGTGTAGTGGCCCACACTATTAATCCCAGCACTCAGGAGACAGAGGCAGGTGGATCTCTGTGAATCTGAAGCCAGTCTGGTCTACAGAGTGAGTTCTAGGACACAGAAACCCGGTCTCAAAAAACATAAATAAACAAATACATGCATGCATGCATACATACATACATACATAAAAAGACTTGTGTTGTATCCTGATGTCAGATCTATTTTAGGAAATGTTCATGAGCTGCTGAGAAAAATGTGTATTTTTCAGTGTCCAGATAGAATGCTCTGTAGATGTCTGTTAAATTCACTTGTCTGTGGGGGTTTATCCCACCACCCCCACATTCTCCCCAGAGTACTCTTGAGTAGAAGCAGCAGGAAATATTAGTTAGAAGTATAGAGGAGAGAGAAACAGATTAAAAAAAAAATACAGGATAGCTTCAAGAGGGCCTAGATCCTAATCCATCGGGCCCTGACTGTCTCTGCCCCAGGGTTTTTATAGAGACGCCAAGTGGGTGGGGCAAAAGACCTCCCCCCCAGCACAGCCAAGTGCAGACCATCTCAGACACCTGCACTCAGGTCCGTGGTCCAATCATCCTCTCTATGCAGACCCGCTGGGTAAAGCCACTAGGAACCTGAAAACGGGCTCTCACACTTGTCTGTGATGTCATTTGGTTTTGATTTTTTTTTTATCTGGGCTGTCAATTGATGACAGTAAGATAGTGAAGTCTCCCACTATTGGTGGGGATGGGTTTAATCTGTGACTTTATGTCTAAGCTAGAGGCGTGCTCTGTTCTTTGGGGTTGTGAGCAGGTGCTGGCTTCTGTGCACACTGTGTTCTCTGGGCCCGTGTGTGAGGCTGAACTTTCCTACCTGTGCAGGTCTCTCTGGGGTGATGGGCCGAGCTGGAACCTCCTGGGTATGCTGTGCACAGTGCAGCGAAGGTGGGCACGGGGGCCTCCCAGCTGCCTGAGCGTGTGATGGGTGTGATGGGAGCCTTCTGGGCACAGTGTGCTCATGCCTGTGTTGGAGCCTCCTGAACATGCAGTCCTCTCCATGATTCTGGACAGGAATGGAGCCTTCCAGGTTCTTACAGGAGGGGGTCCCGTTTGCGTTTTATAAGAATTGTCTGTTAAGTTCACATGTCCTTTTACTGAATAAAGAATTCAATATATTCAATAAATATATTGAATTCTTTATATAGTTTGGATATTAATTCTTTGTTAAATAGCTGATAAAAATTTCTCCCATTCTGTAGACTGTCTGTTCACACTGAGTTTTTTTTTTTGCTATACAATCTTTTTAATTTGATGTAAGCCCATTTATCATTTCTGTTATTTTATTCTCTCTCTCTCTCTCTCTCTCTCTCTCTCTCTCTCTCTCTCTCTCTCTCTGTGTGTGTGTGTGTGTGTGTGTGTGTGTGTGTGTGTGTGTGTGTGTGTGTGTTTCGGAGGTACCAGGGATTAAATCCAGGGCCTTGCCGGGCGGTGGTGGCGCACGCCTTTAATCCCAGCACTTGGGAGGCAGAGCCAGGCGGATCTCTGTGAGTTCGAGGCCAGCCTGGACTACCAAGTGAGTTCTAGGAAAGGCACAAAACTACACAGAGAAACCCTGTCTCGAGAGAAAAAAAAAAAAAAAAAAAAGAGAGAGAGAATGAATCCAGGGCCTTGTGCATAAAAGGCAAATACTCTCCTACGGCACCATGTCCCCAGCAGACCCATGCCTATGCCTTAGAGAGTTTCCATGATACTTTTCCTCTAGTATTCTCAGAGTTTCAGGTCTTACATCAATGCCTCTAATCCATTTTTTGTACAGGGTGAGAGATGGAGATCTTTCACTCTTAGCTTTCCAGTGCTGTTTGTTAAAGATGCATCCTTTTTCCCTCTTCCCTCCCTCCCTCCCTCCTTCCTTCCTTTTTTTTTTTTTTTTTTTTTCTCTTTTTCAAGGCAGGGTAACAGTCCTGGCTGTCCTGGAATGTGCTTTCAGGCTGGCCTCAAACTCACCGAGATCCACCTGCAGTCCTTTTCTTAATGTGTGTTTTTGTCACCTCTGTCAAAAGTCCAATTGTCCTGTATTTTTGAGTGTCTTAAACCCAGATTCCCTGGCGCCCCTTTGGTCCACATGTTGGGTCACCTTCCATACTTGATGTTGAACTGTTTGTCACCAGCTGCATTTGTGTGCTATCTTTGGGATATGGAACTCCGAGCCAGTCCAGCCTGGATTTTCACTTAGCTCTGTTGCCTGAAACCTGTCCCGACTCAGTGCAGCGTGCAAGAGAGCCCCGGATAAGAGCAAAGAAAATGTAGAGCTCTCAGAACTTGCTAAGCTTTCAAACTTCCGACCTAACCTGTGTCAGACTAATCATATGAAGCACTCTTGAGAGCCAGACTCTCAAAATAGAAACTTTATTAGGACACAGCTGTCCCTCAGTACCTCTTAAATGCTGTAGATCTAGAGATGAAGTCCTTTCGGAAGTGAAACCCTTTGCCTTGAATGATCGAGGCACATGTGTCCTTTAAATTGCACTCAAGAAGGCATACCCCAAAGCTCCTTGCCTTGTGAGACACGGCATATTGTTGCCTTCAGCTCTGCATTGAATGAACTTGACTTTTCTGCTATCTGAAGAGCTCTCTGGTTGTACACTAAATTGACCTCTTGCTTTTCACCAAGCCACCTTACTTACTCCATCACAGACAGCTCATATCTACCTAACTTAGCTTCTTTAGCAACTGGACTGCATCATACCGGAACTACTGTTTTCTCCAGGACCCCAGTGTCAGATTCCTTGTCTGTTCCTGGCTTGGTCACAATTTTGCAGGCCAAGACTCCAGAAAGCATATGAAAAGAGGGAATTGCAAGATATTATGGAGCAGCAGAGATATACTTGGACTCTGGTTAATGCCTGTTTCCCAATTCTGTGTTAGATCCTGGTATCAGTGATAACAAGGCTCAGTTTCTGACTGCATTTTAAGTTAAGTGGCAAGGTGATCAGATTGCTTTTGTAGAAGCAAAGCTAATGAGTAAAATAGAAGGTTAACCAGTGTCACGGTCTAGGGGCATTTATCTCATGTGGACTTCCTAACAAACAATTTCTTAGGAAGTCTTGAGGAGAATCAAAGCCTTGAGCATAGAAGGCGATGAGTAAAGAACTCTCTGGGGACCAAAGGCAGTGGGAATTCCAGCTTTGCTTTCTGTCGTGGTGATAAAATAGCCTGACCAAGGCAACTTCTAGGAGGAAGAATTTATTTGGGCTTACTCTTCCAGAGAAGTGATTGCGTGAATGGCAGGAGGCATGGCAGGAGGCATCAGGCAAGGAGGCAGGAGCAGGGAGCTGAGAGACCACATTAATAGGTTTTCTGCTCCCACTCCTCCCATCCCCTGCCCCAGATGTAACATGAATTGCTAAATGGTCTTATTAATAAAAAACTCAGAGTCAGATATTGGGGTAAAAGCTGAAAGATCAGAGAGGCAGAGCAGCAAGCCACTAGTTCTTACCCCTACGAAATCCTCCCCTGAAAGAGAGCAAGCTCCTCTCTCCACCCCCCCATCACTTCTCTCCGCCCAGCTCTATCACTTCTTGTCTATCTATACAGACCTGCAGACCTCTATGGTTAACTAATGGCTAACTCCTCCTTCTGATTTTCAGGCAAGCTTTATTTGTTAGAGCACAAATAAAATATATCACATTTCCTCTTTTTTTTGTCTAAAATAAAAAAAGTTATAACTAATATAAGAAAAACTATATACAATAAGTACAATAACTATATACAATATATACAGGCAATAAATACATCAACAATGCCTAGTCCATTTGCATTTTGCCAATGCAGTAAGCCAGATCAAACCAAATTGAAAAAGTATAACAACAGGCATATTGAGCAAAGCAACTCCCTGGTGGGTCCTCTGGCCCCAGAGATCAAGCCAGAGAGGCCACCTACCCAAACTAAAGCAGGGAGATTATATAGGTTGTAGGCAAGGGTTGATGACATGTCCACCACAAGCTGAGTTTGTGTCCAAGTATGGCCAAAAGCTGAGCGCTTTAGGTGAGGACTTGGGTGGCAGCAACTTCAGGGGAGGAAGCTGCAGTAGCTGCCAAGGTTGTAGAACTGGGCTTTTTGGTGTCTTCCCTTTGTTCAGAGAGTCGGAGTAGGTGGAGTTTGGAGAGAGACAGGAATGGGGCTTTCAGGATAGTGCAGGGGTTAGGTTCCAACCAAACACACATCTTTATTAGCATGCACAAAGCAGAAACTGGAAGACTGAACTGGAAGAACGAGGCTATGTACTCTCAAAGCCTGCCCTCAGTGACATACTTCCTCTAGAAAGGCCAGCTCAGTCTCCCCAAACACTGTCACCAGCTGGGGACCATGTGTTCAAATGCCTGAGACTAAGGGGGACGTTTCTTATCCAAACCACCACGCTGAGTCTTTTCTATCAGTGCTAAAGACTCCAGATGGCTGGCAGAGATGAAGTGTCAGCCTCTTAGCATCTGTGTTTTGATTGTATCTGCTGAAGCATGTCTACTTCTAGTGGCTTCAAGATTCTGTTATGACATGAACTGTGCCTTCTTGATTAGTATGAAGAGTTGAATAGGTCAGAATTAAGCAGAGACTACTGATGCAGTCCACTGTGGAATTGGAGAGCATCAGGAGCTATAGAAACCTATCACCTGTAGTTGGAAGTTTGCCTGTCCCGACCACCTGGTCCCAAATAATCACTCAGAGGCTTATATTAATTATAAATGTTCAGCCAGTAGCTCAGGCTTATTAATAACTAGCTCTTACATTTTAAGTTAACCCATATTCCTTATTTATGCTCTGCCACATGGTGGCACCTTTATTTTCATGGCATGTTCATCTCCTGCTCCCTCTGTATCTGACTGGTGACTCCTCTTGACTCCACCCTCTTTCTTCCCATCATTCTCAGTTTGGCTTTCCCACCTAACTTTCTGCCCAGCTACCAGCCTGTCAGTTTTTTATTAACCAATGAGAGTAATACATATTCATAGTGTAGAAAAGGAATGTTCCACAGCATTTCCCCCTTTTTGTCTAATTAAAAAGGAAGTTTTTAACTTTAATATAGTAAAACTATACACAACAAAAAACAGTTATTAAGAAGTACAGTAACAATATCCAATCCATTTGTGTTTGGCAAAATTAGAGAAAATAATTATCTATCTTATCTCATTGAGTCTAAAGTTTTGTATTTAAGTTACTTCCTATTATAGCTAAGGGAAACTATAAGTATAACTATTAGGTCTTCAACTTCATTAAGGACCCCAGAAAAATGAAATGTTACCTAATGACAGGGACATCAGGCTGTCTGAATAGTCACCCCAAGTTCCTCTGCAATGTTGGGGCATCCAACTCTGGCCTACAAGCCTACCATGTCTGACAGACTTTCCTGTGAAGCAGGGAATTTTGAATGACTATCCTACCTTCTCTTGGCAAAGTTCAGCAGTTACTTTTTTTATATCCTGCTGGTCCTGCTTGGACTGTAACCGTCAGCAATTGAGGCACGGAAAGTTTCTTTGCCCACATGGCTAGCTTTTGCCATAAAGAAAACAAACTCCATACGGAGTTTCTTCAATGCCCATCATCTTCCCTGAAGTAGATTGATGCTGCCAGGAGCAGACATGTCTCACTGTCATGAAAAGCCTTAGGTTATTAAACATATTAAATGCCATATTCTATAGGTCTTTGAAGTGTTTGAAGACCATATCTCTATCTAAACATATCTGTTTAACCTTGAAAGCATACCTAACATGACTGTAAGTTTGATTGTTATAGATGACTATTAGCCTGTATTTCTTAATTATACATTACATTTTTAAATGAGTGGTATAAACATAATAACTTAAAAGTTGAAAAATACATACAGCATAACAAAATTAACTTTAAATTTGTATCGATATACCAAAATCCATACCTGTACCTGTAAAATGTTTAAGACTAGTAGTTTCTTTTTTGGTTTAAAAGTAGATTCAATAATCTAGCCTTTTAGTCTATCATTTCCATAATCATCAGTGAGACTGTCATAAGAAGATGGTCCACACATGTAGCTTTGTGAAGAACTGCAGAGAGAGCAGTTGCCAAGATGTTATTGAGAGGATTAAGATTCTTTAGGGTTGTCCTTGGGTACCACAACATTTGAACTTCTTAACTTCTTTGAGAAAATATGCCTGTTACCTTAGAATTCCCCAGAGTATATTCTATAGCTACCAACACTGACAAGGATAGTTAAGCCCACTAATTTAGAAATGTAGTTGATGGACATTGTGTGTTCTGAGATAAGGGTAGGTGACATTTAAACAAGCAAGTTAGATGGAAGGGAGGAAGGTGACTAGTCATCTTGGTGAGAGAAAAGAGGCAGTGATGATACATATTGAGGTTTGGCTGTTATTCTGTGGCCCAGCATCTTGGCCGTGGTATCCTAAGACATTTTGACAGACAGCCTTAAAACAGGTTCTTCCTAAGAGTATTTATATACTTTCTCTCCCATAATGATTCGATTTTGAGAAAGAAGAGAGGAACTAACAGTCAATGTCTGTGACTGTAGTGCCCAAACAGAGTACAAAGTCTCCTTGAACCTAAATACAAGGGTTGTCCTCAGAGAAGTGCACTGAGTAATAGCAGACACACTTTGTGGCATTCAAGAAGAACCATGTGACCACTCAGATGATGCCTTTGTGTTTCTCTGGTACAAGAGGAAGTGAGCTTTGTGTTCCTGGAATAGCTACGGAGGTGCTCGATAGTTCTAAGAATCAGCTTAGTGAATAATCCATCACAAAGGTAGTGTGGTGAAGCTGAATGCAGAGCACAGAGCAGAGCACAAAAAGCCTGGAGCTTTCAGCAGCAGCTTTCATCCTTGCTATGGCTTGTAAATCTTTACATCTCATTACTTTAAGAACTGGAATTGTCAAATGTTTGGGGGGAAAGTAAAAGATTAAGCTGATCGAAGTGAACAAATGAAGAGAGGGCGGGATTCAGGACCCTCTTCCACGACTGGTAAGTGTTTGAGAGGAACTGCTGACCAAGGGCAAGCAAAGAATTGGTTTGGTTTTAATATATTGTTGTCATTCTTGAGTGAAAAACATGGAGGACCAGTTGGATATAGTGACACACACCTTTAGTCCCAGCACTCAGGAGGCAGAGGCAGGTGGGTCTCTGAATTAGAGACCAGCCTGGTCTACATAGTGAGTTCCAGGACATCCAGAACTACCTGGTGAGACCCTGTCTCAAAACAAACACAAAACAAAAACCAAGAGAGCAGTGCCAGTGGAATCATAGCATGAAGCTGCAGTGACAGAAGACACTGTGTCTCATGGATAGGAGGAGAACACACTCAGAAAAATGACTGTCATCTACACTGTGCTGTATGGTGTTTAAGAAGTTAAGTGTCATTTCTGCAGAGAGGGGTACCCACAAATAAAATGGCACTGGCAACATCTAAATGAGAGACTTTTGTACCAAAAAGCAGCGCTGGCCAAACCGCTAGAGGTCAGCTAGCCCTGTAGGTACTTCCAAGGATGCCAGTATGGAAAAGAATAATACAAACTTAATAGGATAACGGGAAACTTGGCAGATCAGTTGAGTAGATTCTTGGAACTTAGTTGCTGGGGAAATCGCAGAATCACATGGATGAAATGAACAAGAAATGTGGGACTTCCTTTTAAAGTTACGGAACATGTCAACTAGTAGCAAAGTTTGAAGGCCCTGAATTTAACACTAGAGCTCCAGGGACACCTTAGAAACAGCGACCTTTCTTTCCCATTTGAGAATGTCATGTCTTCCAGCCAGACATAAAAGTGAGACTTTGTTTACTGCAGATATCAGTCCCCTCTGGAGTTTACATGGTGACTTCAGATCAGCTGCTCGCCATCTACAAAGGGAAGAGAACACTCACAAGGTATTTGACTGTTCAACACGAGGTCTGGGGCGATCGTGTTACACTCATTCTACTCTGCCACTGGTTTATAGATAACAGGTCTCTGGGATCTTGTTACCCCAACTGAGAAGGGCAGCAACGGGCACCATCAAATGTGGTATAAGGACATACAAAGGAAGAACTTTAAAACCAGTGTGGAAATAAGAACAGAACAGGATAGAACAATAGAGGAAGAGCTTAGAAGCTTGGGCTCCACAAAGAATATATTTTAAAAATTATAGATACTAAGAAGTATTTAGGCTGGGTGGTGGTGGTGCAAACATTTAATCCCAGCACTCATGAGGCAGAGGCAGGAGGATCTCTGTGAATTCAAGGCCAGCCTAGTTAATAGAGTGAGTTCCAGGACAGTCAGGGCTACACAGAGAAACCTTGTCTTAGAAAAAAAAAATTGATAAGCCATTTTTCATAAAAATAACCCATTCCGCCAGGCTTGGTGGTGCACACCTTTGATCCCATTACTCTGGGAGTAGAGGCAGATCTCTGAGTTCAAGGCCAGCCTGGTTTACCCATTCCATTTTAAGAAAGTTCTAGTTATTATTTTTTACCTTATATTTGAGCTGAAAATGTCTTTTTCCCATGGAAGAGGAAGAGAGGCTTTGGGCATTTCTTGAACGATGGCCCTTCAGCTTCAGTTTATGTGAACTGTCTGGGTCCTCCACTGGATAGGTTAAACAAAAATCTGTATCTAATGTGTTTCCTCTGATATTAGCTCACTTGGTTCATGTGAGGAATGACTAGCTCAGACTAGCAGAGTCTATGCCTCTTTTGTTCTGAGCACGACACTAACATCCATACAGCTCTTTTCCCCATAGCCACATCCTTCAGACAACAGAGCCTAGACTCACCTTGGAGTGACGCAGGCCAGTGATGGTAGTTACTTTCATGTTCATAAAGGCTGACTATAAAACTGGCTTTCATAAACGCCATTGTGGGGAAGTGGCCACATCTCTTTAGATGTCTCCAAAGACTCTAAAACAAACAGGGACAATGTGTGCTGTAGAGCCAGGCTAAACCTGTCTAGTATAATTTAATGGCTTAACATTCTGAGGAGAACAGAGAATTCCTAAAGCCGGAGTGTCTTCAAAGCTCTGCTCCTTTTGCCCTAGACTTTTACCATAGTATCCAATGACTGGAGGGTACACACAACATCCATCTTTCACGTGCATGAGCACTAAGGAAAGCTCTCATCTCATGTTAATGAAATTGCATGTTAATAGCATTGCATGTTAATGAAATGAAAGAAGAGGCGCTTCCTGGCGTGAAAAGAAAAACAACCAAGGACTGGGAATGGTGGCTACAGGCACATCCCGCTCTAAGATCTGTTCTTGTAGCTGTTCTCATAACGTAGTTTCAAGAGCATGCCAAAAAACAAACAAACAAACAAACAAATCAACTGCCCTTGACTTATAAACCTATAATCTAAGGGGAGTTACCTAGAATCTTTTATAATAAACATAAGGAGTCACATGATGAAGATGTTTATCTCACCCTTTGAGAAAGCCATATTTGAAAAACTGAATGGAAAACTGGAAATTATTTTTCCATTTAGATATCCCTAAGTCCTCTTGGAGTTCTTGGTAACCTTCATAATGTTTTGAATTTGTAATGTCTAAAAATATCTCTTTAAAAGGCTTTGTGCTTCTATTTTACAATTAACTACAATATATACTGTCCATTTAAAGTAATTAGGGCAATAATAATTAAAGAAACAATCTTATTAAGTAATTGCATTGAGTACATCCTTTCAAGAATGTTTGTTTTTGAATTTCAGACAATTGCACATTACATTTTCTTAAAAGAAGGTACACCTGACTTTTATACATTGGAAGTTACTGATTAGCTAAGACTCTGATGATTTAATCAAAAGAATTATATTTGAGTATGATGTGTAATAACACTTCAGTTTTTTTTCTAGTCAATAAGGCTTTAACCTGGAGCAGCACTTCCAAACTAGCCCCTGTGCTGTATGTTAATACAATCATGGTGGGTGGGAAGGACGATTCAGCACTGAAGAGTGCTTGCTCTTCCTGAGCCTGCGGTTTGGTTCCCTGCACTCATGTATTGTGCTCACAACCTTCTGATACCTTCTGCTGGCCTCTGTAGACATCACATACATGACTGACTACACACAAGTGGTAAGAAGAGTCATGGTTTTAGAATCCTATTATATTCTAATAATGGTGCAGTTGTGTTTTTACAGGTACAGAGACTTGCTACAAAATAATTAGCTGTATAAGTTATACACATTATAATAGGTTGTAATGTGATATATATGCTCTTTGTAGTGGTTTGAATGAGAAATGCCCCCCTACCCTATAGGCTCAGTTATTTGAACACTTGGTCCTCAGTTTGTGACTCTTCTTTGGGGAGATTATGGAAAGTTCAGGAGGTGGAGTCCTGCTGGAAGAAGTATGTTATTTATATGAATGTATATGTATGTATGTTATATATATACACACAAGTATATATACATACAGAAATGTACACACACACAATAGGCTTTGATGGTTCATACCTCAATCCATACTTCTTGCTGTCTTTCACTCTCTTTCCTGTGTGTGGACAAAATGTGATCTCCTTCCTGCCCCTGCCACCATGCCATGCTTTTCCACCATTAATGGACTCTAGCTCTCTGGAACTGTAAGCTGAAATAATGTTTTGTTTTAAAATTGCTTTTGGTCATGAATGGTATTTTATCACAACAATGGAAAACTAACACTTTTTTAACACTCTTAAAACAAAGGCATGGAGACTAAGGGGCTATCTCAGTGGTAGAATACAAGACCCTGGGTTGGACCCCCACCACTTCAAACAAAGCACAAATGAGCAAGCAAACATGCTGTAAGAACTTCATCACTTCAATTTGAAAAGCATTCAATGTATTGAAATGGTTTATATAATTTTTATTTTTCTTCTTACAGAATCCTTACATTGGCTTGTTATCAATTTATAATGCATGCAAAGCGGCCACCATACAAAAGGGTTTCACTGTCCTTTCTTGGATTTTCACCACAATGAGTATGTGTTAACTTACACCCATTAAACAAAACAAAAACCAAATAGAAGAACTGAAAGATGTGTATGGGGACTTGTCCTGGTTTTTACAAGTGAACTGACAGCTGGGTCCATCACTCATGCAGGATGGCTCAGGGAGGAATCCAGCCACTCAGCCAAGGGGAGAGTCAAGTTTTCAAACAGGAAGCAACATGGAATCTGCTTTGGCTATCTGCAGTTGTTGGTGTAAAGCTCCAAAGCTTCTGGGGAAAGATGATGCCTTCCTTTGTAGTCAGAATGGCATTGCGGGATTAAGTCAGGAGTCAGTTTGTGTAATGTGCTCAGTTTCACTGGAAGGCAGGACCAGACCGCACTAGTTGATTTTAGCATGAGCTATGACATTTAGTCCCGGATGTGATCAAGAGCAGATCATTCAATGTTGCTGGGCATAATTCTTTTATGTGCCTATCACCCAAGTATCTTGGCTCCACTGGACCATGTCTACAAGTGAAAGCACCATTTCCATTAATCACAAGACAGTGGAGGAGACACTACCAATTTGACTACTGAAATCTTAGTCTACTACAATATCCCTGTGGAGCCAGGCCTGGACTGCAATCTTAGCTACTCAGCAGGCTGAGGCCTGAGGATGCCATGTTCAGGGTCTGCCTGGGCTACAGAGTGAGTTCCAGGCCATTTGGGGTTAATTTAGTGGGACTCTGTCTTAGAATAGAAAGTAAAAACAGGGCTGGGGATGGACATAGCCCAGCATTCAGACTGCTTGCCTGGTGTTCCCGAGGCTCTCAGTTCAATTCCCAGGGCTATAATAAATAAAAGTAAGAGGTAAACATTTTCCATGGCCAGAAGAGGGTTTCTCTGATGCTATCATAGGTGCCCTCAGAGTGTGTTCTGTAACTTGGCAGCCTGCTTCTTGGGCCTTTTGCACACTGGCCTCCTTCTCACTCCTTTTCTGTGGGGTTGGACACTTGGATTCTTCTTTGCACCAGAACAAGCCTACAGCAGTCCTTGGCATTAGTTGCCCTTAGCCCAGCATACGTTTAGATTGTAATTTTTACCCAGACTTTAATAATGGGTCCTTCTAGGTCAAGAGAAATAGAACCTAGAACTGTCATGGAAGAGACCTCTTTTTTTCCCTCCCCCCTCATCCCTTCCTCCTTCCTGTGAGTAGTTAGAGTACCTACTGTGTGCCAGTTACTGCTAAGAAATACAGATGTGATTCCTGCTTGGATCCTTCGGTCTAGTGGAAGAGACAGGCATTAGTTAACTGTAGTCACACAAGTGAAGATTGTTATGTGCTGACAACTGCTTCAGAGAGAAGGCAGAGTCCTCCATAAAGGGGAATGCACTTCATGGAGGGAGTCAGGGCAGGAGTTCCCGCAGAAATGACAGCGGAGCTGAAGGTCCACGGATGCTGGGCAGTCATAGATGAAGGGGGTAGACAGAAAAAGATACTGATGTTGAAGGTGGAGTTTGAGGGAAGGGTCTGAGGCAGAGCCTGGTCCTGTTTTGAGACTCTGAAAGGGAGAATGACTCAAGAGCAAAGGAATCAAGGCAGGCCATCGGGAGAACCAGAGGATCGTGAGCAGGTGAACGACATGGTCAGATGTGAACGGCCTGAGGACAAATATTCCTGTGAATAGACTAAACATGCTTAACAGAGTAGGCTAAAAAAGAAAAGCCATAGGAACAAAGAAAGCATGCTTGGACTGGAAGTAAGGACTTTGTAACTAGATAAATTTATGTGTTTTTTTTTTTTTTTTTTTTTTTGTTTTTTTTTTGTTTTTTGGTTTTTCGAGACAGGGTTTCTCTGTGTAGCTTTGCGCCTTTCCTGGAACTCACTTGGTAGTCCAGGCTGGCCTCGAACTCACAGAGATCCGCCTGGCTCTGCCTCCCAAGTGCTGGGATTAAAGGCGTGCGCCACCACCGCCCGGCGTGTTTTTTTTTTATTCTAGAAAGATTTATTTGTTATGTATGTGTCTTCACTGCATCCATGTAGATGCACCAGGTGCATGCAGTGCCTACAGAGGTCAGAAGTGGGCATTGGGTCCCCTGGAACTGGAGTCATGAATAGTTGTGAGCTGTCATGTGGGTCCTGGGAACCAAGCCTAGGTCCTCTGGAAGAGCAGCCAGTGCTCTAACTGCTCAGACATCTCTTCTGCCCTACAATGTATATATATATATATCTCGAGACAGGGTTTCTCTGTGTAGTTTTGGAGCCTGTCCTGGAACTTGCTCTGTAGGCCAGGCTGGCCTTTAACTCAGATAGATCCATCTACCTCTGCCTCCTGAGTGCTGGGATTAAAGGCGTGTGCCACCACCATCTGGCATGTTACATATTTTTTAAAATTAAGAATGGGAAGTAACATTTGTCACAAAATGTGTGGTTAAAATGTTCAACGCACATTGTTGTTCATAACAGCCCAAAGTGAAAGTGATCCACATGTCAACTAATAAAATGATCAATAAAATATGCTATATACACAGAATAGAATCATCATCTGTCAATAAAATGAAATACTGATACATGACACACCATGGATGACCCTTGAAAATAGTGCACTAAGAGGATAAACCGAGACATAAAAGGCCATATACTATTTAATTTCATTAATATTAAGGACCCAGGTCAGGCAAGTTTATAGAAACAAAGATTATTGATTGCTTAGGGCTGAGGGTGAGATAGGGGATTATTGGTTGCTAATAGGCAGGTTGTTTTTTTTAAAGGGAGAACAAAGTTATTTTGAAAATTAGGTTACAGTGATAGCTGCACAGTTCTGCGAATATACAAAAAACATGAAATTGCATGGCATGTAAATTGTATTGGAGTAAAACTCTGTGTGTGTGTGTGTGTGTGTGTGTGTGTGTGTGTGTGTGTGTGTGTGTGCGCGTGCGCGTGTGCGTGTGCGTGTGCGCTTGCGCGCGCGTAGGATGTTTTGAAAGAATCTAAGAACTAGGGACACTGTAGGAGATACTGAATTTCTTTTTACTTTACATCCACAGCACTCCAAACAGCTAGCACAAGGGACCACAACCACGTGCCTGCTAGAGTAAGTCGGGCTGATTTATGGTCCTGCTAATATGTTAGGATGCTGGAGTTGAGCCCTCTGTTCATCTAAATTAGCAACACCATGCAGCTGTTTCAATTAATCATTATGAGAGCTGCAAACATTTCAAAAAGCACTCTAAATTAGCCTTTAAAATGGCCTTATCTGAGGGAGTGGGGAATTTTTAAATTGTCTTGTTAAAATAATATTTCTGACACATTTTCCCCTTCTAAAAAGTAACTTTAAATCGTTGTATTAAAACTCAGGAGTTAATTTTCAGCTGTTGCCTCAGACCTTTAGAATGCCACTGGCCATTTAGTTCTTACTCTGATCAGGCGCATTGGATGTTTTGGAGGCTACCTAGACTCACAGTGGCTCCAGAGAAAGGGAATATGAGGCTGAGCAGGTGGCGGTGCTTCCGCTTTCACACCCAGCATTTCTTAGGAAAGCATTCCTGGTATCTGTCTCAGTCAGTTACAGTTTCTCAGTTGGGGTGTGAGGGTCCAATTTCATTTGGCTTGTGCTGCTTGCTGACTCTTACATCTTTCCTAAGAGTTCATTTCCCTTTGCAGCTTCCTCTGCCAGTCCACGAATGCCAAGATGGAATTCTGCCTTAACCACCCTGCGTGGAGAGCAAATTGCCTTGTTTTATGTACCAGGAAGTTGAAACTTGGGATCATAAAGAGCCTTGATCTGGTTATGTCTATAGTTGGTTGGGAGGGTTTCACACTGGAAGACTTCCTGATTTCTTTTAATTAAACTCTATTTTTCAGCCTCTACCTCTATCTTTTCAAATCTTACACTAATAAATATCTACAAGGAACATTATTTTATATTCCATTTTGCTTAGAACTTAAAGATGCAGGAACCTGTGTGGTGGAAATGGAGGGAAGGTAACCAAAGGTGGGAGCCCTTCATGGCCATTCCTTTTTCTCAAGTAGTTAAAACAAAAACCAAACAGAAAAAGACGAAAAACAAACCAAAACAAACAAACAAACAAACAAAAACCAAAAACCAAAAAAGCAAACCCCTCCATTTATTCCTTTCAGGCAGGAGAAATCTACATATTTTAACAGATGGGAGGGGACAGCACTCCAACTTAATAGGTTTTGGAGAAGGTCAAGGTCACTGGAAATTGAGTCTTACGCAATTGTCTCTCACCAGGACAAAACCTCCTGCTTCTGCTTTGACTTCCTTAAAATTCACTAGCTACAGAGAAGCGCTTACTATTTTTTTTTTAAAGTTAATTGTTGGTATTTCCCCCTTTTGTAAGTGTTCAACGCTTTTCACTGTAGACTAGGTTCCCAGTTCCTTGCCTGGTGAATGAAGCTATAGGGAATCCAGTCTCCATTATCTTCCCAGGGTTACTGCCTGGCATTCAGAGATGCTAGATTCCAGCCTGTGAAGTAGCCCTATTTCTGCCAAAGCCGCTCTTCTCTCCCGTTTTTTGTAGGGCCGTTATCCAAAGCACTGCTTGAATCAGTCTTTCCTCCCCCAAGTAGTTGCTCAATTGTAACCACCATCAGATTGCGATCCTTTGTGTTGTTTCACACCTACAGACATTCCCCCTCCTCCCACAGATCTCCACAACCTAGACTATTTTGTTTTCATCATCGTTCAGTAGACCACCTGGAATAATGCCTACAACGTGTTGGGGGAACAGCCAAAAACTGTTGAAGAGAGGAACACAGGCATGCATTCTTTCTTTCTCATCCCTCTGGCCCGAAGAAGACCAAACAAATAAAAAAGGAGGAGGATACACTTCTAAATGTCTTTCTCATCTCAGCCATTTTGAGGAACGGATGTCCTTGAGGAGACCATGCAACTTGATTGCACTGGTCCTTCCGAGTTAAACGGGAGTCCCATATAGCTTGTCACCTGAGGCTGGGCTTCTTGGTGAGCCAAGCCTTATTTCCCAATTTCGATGCCACATGGGGTGAGCGCTCCCCTTGGACTGACTTGGTTCAGCTAGGGCCCGAGCCTGGTGCATGACGTGGGTTTTTCCCTGAAGACGCTGGGCACCGAGCAGGGCCATTCTGAAGGATGGACCGTGCGTGGACCCTCGATCTAGGGGGCTGCGGCTGTGGGAAACCAACCCCGGGGAGGCGGGGCGGCCCAAGGCAGACAGACAGTCCAAGGCAGGAGAGCCAGGCTAGGGTGCTTTGCAGGAGGAAAGGGTTAAGCCGTTCCCAAGGCAACGGACCAGGAAGCGCGCAGGACGTCAGCGGAGAGTTCGTAGGTCAGCTTCGCGTTGAAAGCTCCCACGGGCCGAGGGGCAGCTGGCCAATGGCAAGGGCGCCTCGGTGTCACGTGAGAGGCGCCCGGCCGCTTTGCCCTCCAGAGCACGTGGGGAGGCTTTTTACCCCCTCCCACCCCCCAACCTCCGCCTTGTTCCTTTTGCGCGGGCTCGTCCACGGGCTCGTTCTCGCGAGAGGTGCGACCGCTCTCGCGAGAGTGAGTGGGCGGCGTGGGGAGGCGGCGGCGGCGGCGGCGGTGGCGTCTCAGGCCGGGGCGGGCGAGGGAGGCGCCGCTGCGCTGCGGCTCGCGCCACCGGGCGTTGCGGGCCGTGACGGGCGGGTGACATGCCCGGGAGCTGAGCGGCTGCGCCTCCGGGTGAGCGGGGCGGGGAGCGGGGAGTCAGCGGGCCGGGTCCCGACGGACGGCGGGTGGCCGGCCGGCCGGGCGGGCGCTGTGGCCTCGCCGCTGCGTGGGGGCGCGGGCGGGAGGAGGACGGTGCACTTGGTCCGCAGCAGCATCCTTCCCTGTCAGCGCCTGAGCCCGGGTGCCGCTGTTGGTAGCGCTGTCAACGTCGCCCCCAGGCTGGCCGAGCCACCGACCTGCGTTATCAGATAGAAAATGGTCTGGCTAAGAAGCCACAGTGACAGTCTAACCCCCTGGTCTGGCTTGGTGACAGTCCGTTCACTCTGCCTACCCTCTTAAAAAAAAAAAACCAAAAACCTATTCGTTGGAGGTGGCTTAGGCTTTAGGCAATTAAGGCATTTCGTGGTGAGCAATACTGCTGAGACACATCGTTAATGGCCTTGGCGCATACTGGAATTAATATTCGCAGTTCTTTCTAGCCTTGTGATTATTCATTTGCTCCTAAAACGCTTGCTTCCTTTCCGTCTTCCCACCTTGTTAGCAGTGTTATTGATGTTGGTACTCAAATTTGCTCCGTATGAAAATACTTAGAACATAGAGTATTCAGGAAAGATGGAAGAGTATTTATTTATGCAAAGATGGTTTTGTTTAAATATCTACGCTTTTTTTTTTTAAATGGCAGCCCAGTGCCTGCTATGACTGATGTCATTTCAAATAGTGCCACCTAATCTTTCAAAAGACATGAACACTTTTCAAGGAATATTCTGGTTATTCATACTTAACGTGTTCTTCAGGAAGAACTGTGAACCATAGGTTGACAGTGAATTGAACAAGAATTGAACAATTAGTTCTGCTGTCAGTAACTGACTTAGGAGAGAGAAAGGGATGTTGGGGACTTAGGGAAGAAGTGGGTTCACAAGCTGAGCTGTGACTGATGTAGATAGCTACAATACTGCTCAACTGATCTGCTCAGTTGATCCGAAAAGGAATTGGCAGTATACTCCATGGCCAGTGGTTTTTCTCAGTTGTTGTATATATATACTGTAGTCAAAGCCCCAGAACTACAATGAGATTTTCTAGCCTTTTCTAGTCTCTGCATTCCAGGGCTAAGTCTAGAAGCAGAAGTCCTCTGGGAGAGAGGATGGTACTTTTTTAAATTTTATTTTAATTCCCAAGATTGAGTGTCTGGGAAAGGAACTCCATCAATTCAAATCATAATGTGGCCAGTTGTTTAAAGGGAAATTTCCAGTTATAAGTAGGGAAATTTTAGCCATACACAAAGATTTGAAAAACTTTGAATGGGCAAAGGCGATAACAAAAGTTCTCTCCCACTCATCTTGGCAAAGAGAAAAACTATTTGTTGCTAGTCTTTCTAACTTTGTGGCCAGGGTTTCAAATTTTTAGGGCAATGGTTGCTTTGTCTTGTGTTTGAAAAGCAACTGGAGTAACTTTGGATGGAGTAATTACTTATGTAAACTGTTTTTTGTTTTTCTTTTTGTGAAGTGGCCCCAGTAGTAAAAAAAAAAAAAAAATTCAAGCACTCTGAGAGAGTGTTGAGACAGGTTAGGACACTAGCTTGAGTGTTAGTTGAGGGTATCCAGACTGGTACTGTTGGCACAGGGGGAAATGTGCTTTACAATTTTAAAAGCAAATGGGGCAGATCCATATATTTTCTTTTTTCTGCTCATCTTTACAGAAAGAAATTAATTGAAAAGAACTTCCTGGAGATAAGCATTTGGAATATATAGATTATTGACGGACTTGACAGGAGGAGGAAACTGAGCAATTTTGTATTAGCCACTGCTTACTCGGTATTTTTCCTTTGACCTTCCTTAATGGCTTGAGGACTATTTGGCTGCAAGAATCAAAAAGCCATTTGAATTAGCTTACTTGTAAAAGGCACTTGTCATACTGTTGGAGCATTGCCTCTAGGGCCCAGCTTGTGATTCCAGTTCAGTGGCCTGGGGACCAGAAAGTCTTCAGGTTGAAACTCACCGAGTTTTCTCTTAGTTCTCTGCTTACTACTAGTTGCATGTTCTATTCCGTTTAAATACTTACGGTCCTTCTCTTAAAACGGCTTGGTTTGCCAGAGTGTCCACAGCACACCCACCTTTGACTTTGCACCATGGTTTCTAACGGACCTCTTCAAGTCTCAGTTCTAAATGTCTATAGAAAGTAAATGTTATGGTCACCAGTTTTCCACTTCAGTCAAGTTGGTTGTGGGTTTGGGTAGGAAGACGAGGGTAGGTGGGAAGCTATAGGTGTGCCTGGTAGTTTTTAGGACTTCCAACTTTTCAGACTGCTACAGCAAGGTCTTTAAGACAGGGAAGGCCTATAGACCAGGAGGAAATGGTAGGTCCCTTGGTGTACTGGAGTAGGTTGAGTTCTTCCCCAAGCACTGCATTGCACTTGGTCTCAGCTAGGTAGAGATTCAGTGGTCCTTTTTTCAGGACAGATTGTGCTAGTTTGTAAGGTTGGACAGGTTAACACTTTGGATGATGGGCATAATGATAATATGAGAATTGTGGATTCACGTGTGTAAACCTATTAATTTCTTTCTAGATGGCAAATGGTAGATATGTTGCAGAAGTATGATGGCGTTGTGCTAGTTTGTAAGGTTGGACAGGTTAACACTTTGGATGATGGGCATAATGATAATATGAGAATTGTGGATTCACGTGTGTAAACCTATTAATTTCTTTCTAGATGGCAAATGGTAGATATGTTGCAGAAGTATGATGGCTAGTGTCTGTTGCTGACTGGATTGGGCTTCTGGAGTGTTCAGAGATGAGAGTAATCATTTTCCTCCTCAGTCTTAGAACATATTTAGAATTATTTTTTAAAATGGTTTTTAAGAAATAGTCTGTGTTTTAGATTCCACACAGTTGTGGCTCCCCCCTTCTCCCCCTTTTTACCAGCCTAGAACCATTGATGGTGATTATTCCTTTAGATTCTTGGTTAATCTTATATTCTCTCCTACTCTCTTGATGAGCTTTAAACTCTGGATATATGGATAACTCTTAGCGTAATGTTTCCAGGTTTGATATTAACTAACCCTGTGTTATTAGTTGCTTTGTGGATAGTACCATACTGACGTAAAGCACCATGTTCCGATTATTGCATAATTGGTGAAGGCTCTCCCTTCTGCTTTTCTAAGCTGGAAACCTTAACTTCCTGTTTCACACTCGTTATTCTTAATTATTCCTTCTATATTCTATCAGTGAATAGCCTCTGTGTAGGCTTATGGGGTTTCTATTAGCCAAGCACCACACCTTTTGCAGAACACATCTATTCACATATTTTTGCTCCTGGCAGCCTGGGGCAGAGTCTTACTGTATCAGTGCTTTTCAGTAACATACTGTTAAGAGTCTAGGAGTTGCAGGTGCCCTGATAAAGAGAAATTTGTTCTCCAGGTTAAAATTCTAACATGCTTTTGTTTAGAAATAATCTTGTAGAGGGTTATGCATAACACTAAGAACATGACTTTATGGTCATGACAGTATGTTCTCCAGGTTAAAATCTAACATGCTTTTGTGTAGAAATAATCTTGAGAGGGTTATGTATAATATTAAGAACATGACTTTATGGTCCTGACAGTATGGTCACATTGACAATAATGTTTAAGGTTTTAGTTTGTGTATTTCTTTTTGAAGTTGTATTTACAGTTGCTGTAGAGGGATTTTGAAATCATTAGCAAACAGTTCATACTTAGTATCTGTCAATAAGGCCCATGCTGATACTTGAAATACCAATGACTGGCTGGGCTCAGACATACTTTGGAAGAGAGGCCAAACATGGAATGTGGTTGAAAGACCAGTGACATTTTTCTATGGCTGTTTAAGAAAACAAATATGAGTTAACTTCAGACAGTTCTTGCCTAGGTGACCCTGCTCTTTACTGGATGATGTCACTTGTTAGCACATGTCCCTCAATCTCATGTGCTTGAAATTTCACCTTACAGTTTGTTCAGTTCAGTACATAAAGGTTTTGTTTTTGGTAAGGCCTTTGAGGGATGTGGAGAGATAACCAAGCCGGGCCTTGATTGTAAGTGAACTCTTGAGTGCAAGGTTTTCTGCTGTTGTGTCTTAGCCACCGTTACTTAGACACTTCGGGAATGGCAGTTGAATGTTGCTGGTACTTCAAGTTAACCCACGGCATAGACTTGTGTGCATTTAATTGTAATACCGAGTACCAAGTTCGTGCTAAAGTTAGCTTTGCTCTACCAGGTACGAGTGGTGACTTTTGGAGAGTTGATTTTCACAGTTGGGTAGGTACTGCTAGCATCCAGTGGACAACAGATTCACCCTTAAACAAAGACTGGCCTGACCAGTAGTGCTGGGAAAGAGAACCTTTTGGAGGCAAGAACGAAATGTATCTTGTACAATGGAAGAATGGACTGACTTAGGAATAAAATGTAAAAAGCCAGAAACTATCAGAAAGCAAGTGTCTTAGTCATTGTTAGGAATGCTCATTCTTCTTAATATAACTGGCTATTGTTTTGGAAGGCAGTTAGGATAGCTGTGGTATTTTTAGATTTAGTAAGTCAAGCTGCAGGTCTATACCCGAGGGAGAAGCCAACATTTTCATCCTGCCTTGCCATACATACTATTGTCACAGTTCACTGTGAGGGTGAGCCTTAGCCTCTGTCTCCACCATGAGAGGATGACATCACCTGGTATCCCACTGCTCATTATTAGTGTGAATTCTGTTTTGTGTCCTAGTGGTCACTGTGGGGTTTATAGCTTTAGCTCAGCACAGCCTTCTCACAGTACCATTTCATACGTAATGTAGACATCTAATGACTGATTTTTCACTGCTTACCCACCAGATCTTTTGTTCTCTTTGTCGTGCATCTCACTTCTGTGTCTAATCAATTGCTGTTTTTAAAGTTGTTTTTTAAAAGGGGCTACAAACTGAGGAAATATTCTTCTATCAGCAGTGTGTTACCGTTTCAGGCATTCGTGGTTGCTTGGGTAGGTCCAGGTTCCATCTGTTACTGTTTGTGTTTGCCTGAAGAATTTCTTTTCATAGTTGTTCTCATATGATCACTTGGGCTGGATCCCCACAGCTGTGATTAGTGACAAGAACTTGATTTTGTCTTAATTTTTGAAAGGTTTTTTTTTTTTTTTTTTTTTTTTTTTTGGTTTTTCGAGACAGGGTTTCTCTGTGTAGCTTTGTGCCTTTCCTGGAACTCACTTGGTAGTCCAGGCTGGCCTCGAACTCACAGAGATCCGACTGCCTCTGCCTCCCAAGTGCTGGGATTAAAGGTGTGGGCCAGCACCGCCCGGCTCCGAAAGGTATTTTTATCATGTGTGGCTGTTAGCACTTTTCCCTCTGAGTTGTCAGCGCTGATGATCACGGCCGGCTTCAGGCTGCCTCTGTCAGGTCTGCTGTCCTCCTCCTCACTGCACGGGGGCTTGCCCTTCCTGATGGCAGCAGGCAAGATTTTCTTTGGTTTCTAGCAATTTGGTCGTGTTTCACTTTAGTGGTTTTTTTTTAATGTTTTTCTTCTTAATATTTATTAGATTTTTTTTTTTTGGACCTATCACTTTTTTCATCAAATTTGGTATATTCTGGGCCAGTTCTGGACCATTTTGCCTTCCTTTTTTTGGTTCTGTCCCCTAACTGACTTTTGAGTCACCAAGTACCCATATATATATATTTTTAAAACAATGCTTAATAAGTTCTGATGTTGTGGGATTGCCTGTTTTTAAATTCCTGTGTTTTGCCTTCATAGTTTGTATTATATTATCTACAATTTCACTTCAGTGTTCAGTCTGCTGTTACTGCATCTAGCATGTTTTTCATTTTAAAAATACTTCCCTTGTTTTTATTAATACAGGACTTATACATAGTGTCAGAACAGTTTTGTCCATGAATATAATGTGTTAAACATATTCACCCCCATTACCTTATTGTGTCTTCCTCCTCCTCTTGGCAGCTCCCTTCCTCTTTCCAACTAGTCTCTTTCTACTTTGATGATATATATATTTTTTTTTTGGCTACCCAGTGAGTCTCAGTAGGATTGCTTAAACAATGTAGGGGAGGGGTTATTTTCAGAAGCATAGCACCTCACTAGTGACTATACCACTAAAGGAAATCTCTCTCCCTTAGTACCCATTAACTGTTTGTAGATGGTTGGTAGTGGTGGGGGGGCATCTCGTGGGGCTCTACTCCACAGTTACTTTTAACTACCTTTAAATCGAGACAGATGATAATAGGCCCAGTCTTGTATGGGTCTTGTATAGGTGATTGCAGTTGCTTTGAGTTCAGGTGTGCCATGCCAAGTCATGCAGGGAACACAGCATTCCACCCTTTCCCCATTCTGTGATGTTCCCTGAGTTAGATGGATAATGCCAGTCTTCTGAGCCTTCACTGGTCAGTGATTCTCATCACTGGCTGTGTTTTAGTCTGTATTTACCACTGCCCATTGCAGAAAGAACTGGTCTAATCAAAGTTGACAGCAGCATTGATCTATGGAGCTCAACAGTAATTTAGAAGATAATTTGGTGGGCATGTGTCATTCAGTAAAGCTACAGCTGTAGTTACCTCACTAGGGCCTGTGACCTCCCAGCCATGGGGGTCTTTTACCAGTTTGCAGTACTAGATGTGAACGCCCTCTTGTTCTAATTAGAAAGCCATTGGTTACTCCCATAGTTTGCCTCGATTTCCATCAGTGGGCACATCTTATCTGGCAAGTTAGTAATATAGTATAGATAAATAAGCCTGTTGATGACAGTCTACCCCCAGCAACCTGCATAGCACTTTCCAACACTATGAGAGCTCCCAACCAGGGAGGAAGCTGTGGTTGTTTGTTTTTGCTCTTTTGGGGGGGCCTGCCACCTGGCTCCCAAATAAATCACACACGGAGGCTTATTCTTAATTATGAATGTGTGGCCTTAGCTTGGTTTAGTTTCTAGCCAGCTTTTCTTAACTTAAATTATCCCATCTACCTTTTGCCTCTGGGCTTTTCCCGTTCTCTAACTTCTGTAAATCTTACTCTTACTTTGTGGCTCGCTGTGGAGCTGGGTGGCTGGTCCCTGATGTCCTCCTCCTCTGGCTCCTCAATTTTTTTTTCACTCCTCCATCTCTTTTTTTTTCTCCTCCCAGATTTCTCCGTCTATACATTCTTTCTTTCTGCCAGCCCTGCCTATCTCTCTCTCCTGCCTTACTATTGGCCATTCAGCTCTTTATTAGACCATCAGGTGTTTTAGACAGGCACAGTAACACAGCTTCACAGAGTCAAACAAATGCAACATAAACAAAAGTAACACACCTTAAAATAATATTCCCCAACAGGAAGCGTCTATGTCAGTTCCTGTGATCAGACCATGTGGTGTCTTCAGTAATAGGGTCTACTGTCTAGTTCTGGTGGACAGCCACTGAAGGTGGCAATTGCCTGTATTGTTTTGGGGGCCTTAGGGACCTCCCTGACTAACAGCCCATAAGGTCTCCCACCCCTGGCACTGGACTTTTAATAACCTGTGCAGGCTACCACTTCATACTTAGTTGTTCGTTTTTTCTAAGTTAGCTCACCAAGTGGTGATTAGGCATGTGTATGGCCTTTCATAATCCTTGGTTTTTGTTGATCCTTCACCTCTTACTCTCTCCCATTTCCCCACGCCCTCCTACCTGCGTAATCTACCCACCTGCAGGATTCCCCTTCTTGCATTCTTAGAAGTTCTGTTTTAGTCTTTGGAGCTTGTGTTTCTTCCTTTATCATAATCGTGTTTTCTTCACCCTTAGATGTATGGAGCACAGTGTATTAGTCACCCTTAGATGTATGGAGCACAGTGTATTAGTCACCCTTAGATGTATGGAGCACAGTGTATTGGTCAGGATTCTGTAGAGGAGCAGAACTGATTGAATGTATTTATGTATATTAAAAGGGGATTTATTAGAGTGACTTACATGCTGTGGACTAGCTAGTCCAACAGTGGCTGTCCTAACAGAAAGGCTCAAAATCAGGTAGTTGTTCAGTCCATGATGCCCAGTGTCTTGGCTAGTCTTCTGTCTATGCTGGAATCCTGAAGAATTAGGTTCTTAATACCAGTGAGGAAATGCCTCAGCAGCAGGATAGATGAACTTGCGAGTGAGAGTGAGAGGAAGCAGACAAAAAGCAAAAGCTTTCTTCTTCCATGTCCTTTTATGTAGGCTGCAATTAGAAGGTGTGGCCAAGATTTAGGTGGGTTTTTTGACCTCACATGATCTGGATTTAAGGTGAGTCTTCTCACCTCTAATGATCCAAACAAGAGAACCCCTCACAGGTGTGCCCAGCTGCTTGGGTTTGCATTGCCAGATGACAACCGAGATCAGCCATCACACACCAGTACACTGTGGTTTCACAATGTCTTTCTGCTCGGATTCTCAGCTCCGTTAGTTTTCTCAGTGTATCACTTCTAGGTCTGCACTTGACTTATTGCCTTTTTTTCCCTCCCAGTTAGGGACAGATTTTCCTCCTTTGCATGCTCATCTTTTATTGTCTGCCCATAGTGAGTTTTTTGTTATTGCCTGCTTGGTGTGTACTTTTCCAGAGAGCTGGCTGTGGTTGGAGTACAGTTAGATTATTTGGACTCCATGGGGTTGTTTTGTTAGTGGTGATGCTTGGATTCCCTAGGTGGGAACTATCTGTTCCTGATGGGTCACAATAAGGACTGATTTTCCCTATTCTGCTTATTGAGAGTGTGAACTGTTCCAAACCCTGTCATTGCATTCTCCTTTAATACTCTGACCTATAGTATGAATGAGCTTTGTCTCCAAAACTCACTGTGACTGCCAGACTGCCTGGCTTTGCTGTCCTGTGTTGTGACCTGGAAGTAGCTGGCAGGCAATGTTTCCTTTCTGAGGTATCAGTCACACCCTGCATTGCTGTTGTCTGATGTTTGAAAACCAGTGTTTCCTATGTATGTTGTACTGTTTTGTTGTAGTCCAATGGAAAGTTAATTTTTAACACTTGGCCATTTGGTATGTGTTAAAATATATTTTGAGAGTCTTGCCTAGACCAGCGTTGACCTCTTAGTCCTGTCTCAGCCCTGAACCTAAGATTACATGTGTGGCAATCATAAGTTTACTTTTTATTTAGCAAGTGTTTGAATCCTGCCATGTTCAAATACAAATTTGAGCTCCTTGAGCTCACAAAAGAGATGTGTGCAAACAGTGGCACCTGAAAATTAAGGGACAAACCACTTGGAAAGCATAAAGGAGATGTTAAATGTTGGGGAAGGGGCATGGAAAGATGAGAGAGGAGTCAAGCTTTCCTCAGAGATCCTTGAAGATGCATGAAGAGTGAGTGTAGGCTAGCTAAGTGAGTAGTTTTAGAGCATAATAACAGGAATTGGTAATTTAGGAGCTGTGATCACCAGTATGGATTGAGGAAATTTGTGGTTGACTGTATGGTGTTGGTTTGCTGGCTTTTAATTAAATAGAATGGAGAGTGTTTAGAGAAGTTTTATTCAAGTTTTAAGCATACTTTTTTTCCTTCGAGACAGGATTTCTCTGTGTAGTCCTGGCTGTCCCAGAGCTCCTTCTATAGACCAGGGTGGCTTCAAACTCAGAGGTGCGCCTGCCTCTCTGTATTAGAGTGCTGGGATCAAAGGTGTGTGCCACCACGCCTGGCTTAAACATACTTATTTTTATAGTAACTATACTTGGCTTAGTCTGTTTCGTGTTGCTGTAACAAAATACTTGAGGTGAGTTATTTTCTAGAGCGAGTAGATTTATTTAGCTTGAAAATTTACAGACTCAAAGTCCCAGATTGAGCAGCTCCAACTTTTCAGCCTCTAGTCAGGGCTTTGTAGATGAATCACAACATAGTAGATAACACCATGGCCTGAGTGTGTGTAGAGGAAGATATTGAATGGTGGGACTGGAAGCCAGAGAGCTGGAAGGAGCTGCTTTAGACCAGCTCATGGAGTGCTTCATCTAGTCCCATGGGAGTTAGAACTGCCATGGAGCAACAGTAATTTATTTGTGAAGGCTGTGCCTCCAGGGCCTAGAGATCCCCAGAGTCACACATCTTCAGTGTTCCACTGTCTCTACCATACTCTTGACCAACTCTCTAGGACGTAAGCCTCGGGGGCAGGTCATATCCCAACCTAGCAGAGATGCTTAATTGTAAATGTTTAGTAGAGCAGTTAGATAAGAGGAGTTGAAACTAAAGCATAGGACTGAAGTGAAACTCGACATTAGGAGCTTCATTGTGTGGTTCAAACCACAGGTAATGTACCTTCGGAAAACTAAATAGGAAGAAAACGTGAGGACAAGGATTAAGGAAAAAATAGTATTGATGAAACTGGATCTTCTAAGTATGTGGCTTTAGAAATAACCTGATTTATAGGTTGTGATTTGAGAGCTAGTGCGGAGGATGAGTCATGGTTGCAATTACTGTTGGGAAGGTGTTTATGCCTGAGTCCTTTGATTATAAAAAAGGTCAAGTTATAGATGGTGTTGAGTTGAACAGTTCTTAAGCTAGAGGTGAGGTAAGAAGGCTTGGGAAGTTGTGGTTTTTTAATCATTAAGTATTTATGCGCATCTAGAAAAATACAAGATAATTGTTCATGATAAAAGCACTATCTGTAATGTATCTACTGTGTGTGTGTATTTACATTTATGCACACACAGGTACAGATTTTATACTGAACGAGAGATAATGCATGTATGTTGGAACTGGCCTTATTTTTCTTGATAGTTTTATCATCTTCCCATAAAATCAGATAGATGACATTTTGTAACATTAAAAAAAAATCATCTTTTCAAGACCTTTCCTAGGCTTGTGCAGCTGCCTTTTAATTTCAAGTCATTTGCAGCATTCTGAAATCTGCTTCTTCACTCATGTGTATTATTCAACCCCATCATGGGTAATAAGTGAATTTCTTTAAATGAAGGAACTTGTAGATTACTTTTAGTTTTTATCTTTGGTTCACTGACTAGTTGTGCACTATTTTGTGAATTTTGTGGAAGCAGGTATGCAGGGAGGTTTTGAGAGGTGACGTCGCAGAGTCAGGTGTGTATTTTTGTTCAGCACCCTGCATCTCTGTTCTGTGTTTTATAGTTGTTTCTCTGATTGTTTTTATGTATCTTTATGAATTTTGTGACTTTTTTCTTCTAAATATGTATGTACAGTTGTTTATTAAATCTGTTTTTCCTGGTGCACGCTGCTTTTGTGCCGTTCTTCAAGAGATTTACTTTACTAGCAGTGCTTTTATTTCCTGTTTCTTGCCTGAGTTCTAGCCACTCCACTTCCAGCTATTTGCTTTCTGCTTGGCTTGTCTCTCATCACGTCTCTATCATATCAACTAAGTTCCCTCTTATTTCTTTACTATCCTCTGATTCCTTGCTTAGAATTCTTCTCTCTTCATCCAGAAGAGGGCATAAGCAGGTGTTGAGTGTGAAGGTTGTTATGACAGTATTTATGTTTGCTCTTGTGCAGCTGTAAACTAGAGTAACCCTCCCTTGCTCTTTTCTTGGTCTTCTACCTGTCTTTGCATTTCCAAAGGTCTTTTGTTTGTTTGTTCGTTTTCCTCAGAACAGTGCCATGTAATTCCATACTGATTCTCTTTTACATTGTACAAGTAGTCTTTTGGTAGGTATGTGAATTAAGTTAAATACAAAGTGGCGTGTCTGTGCTCCCTGCCATGATGGACTAAATCTCTGAAACTGCCATGGACTAAATCTCTGAAACTGTAAGCAAGCCCTCAATGGAATGTTTTCTTTTCTTTTTTTTTTTTTTTTTGGTTTTTCGAGACAGGGTTTCTCTGTGTAGCTTTGCGCCTGTCCTGGAACTCACTCTGTAGCCCAGGCTGGCCTCGAACTCACAGAGATCAGGCTGGCCTCGAACTCACAGAGATCCGCCTGGCTCTGCCTCCCGAGTGCTGGGATTAAAGGCGTGCGCCACCACCGCCCGGCGGAATGTTTTCTTTTATAACAGTGGTCATGATGTCTCTTTACAGCAATAAGACAGTGTCTAAGAGAGATGATGTGTGACATACACTCACACCTCAGTTTTATCTCTGTAGTAAAAGTATAAAAATAGAAGATGAAATTAGAATGATATTACAATTTAGTCTTTTTAGAATCTGGGGAGGGAACTAGAATGAAGTTGTGCTGAGGTGAATGACTTAGAAACCTCAAATAGACATGCCTTGAAGAGATGGGCTTGATTAACTGAAGATACTGAAACTTAAGTAAGCTTTTCTTAAGCATTTATTGCTTTAATTTTTTGTTTTTTGTTATTTACAATTCAGTTCTTAGCTTCTACCCTTTACTGTAATCAAGCATTTTCCTATGAGTCTTTGAATCATATAGGACCATTGTTTTCTCACTGTTTTTAGTGTGTGACACAAGTAGACCTTAAATGACTGGACAGCATTCTACACTCAGATGCAGCATTGACTGGCTGCTTGATGTTCTTAGTTGGCTGAAGTCCCCAAAAGTTTTTATGAAAGCATCATTAAAAAGTTCAGTATTAGGTTGAGAGTTTTGTGTGTGAGGTGTGTAATTCTTCTAATCCTTTTCTGAACTCCAGTCATTGGTATACTCTTAAACTTCCGGATAAGGATTTCCATTTTGTCCGTCTGTAATTTTATAGTATAAGTACAAATTTCACATTCGCATTTGTGTAGTTTTAAAACCTTCTGTTGAAGAGGTAATAATGCCTGCAGCATTTAGTGTTGCTGCAGGGATAGATGAGTGACTTGGGCTATGAGAATGGATTCTTTGTGACAGGGTCCAAGTTTATAAAGATTCCCAGCAATCTTTGTTGAGATTTTGCAGTTAAGAGGGGCAGTGAGATTGAACGTAATAGCAAACTATAATTGTGAGCCTAAAAGGATTTTGTAATACTTTTATATCTCATTAGGGTATCCATTTTCACCTCTTTTTTTACTTCTCCCTCCACATAATATATATATTATATATATATATATAATATATATATATATGGTTGCTATATAGTCTCAGTATTTTTGTTCATATTTTTCTTTAAATGCACACATTTAAAGAAAATATTTAGAATAAAATGCTTGCTTGAATCACTGATTAGTAAATAAGTTGTTTTCTTTTAATATGTCTCCTTTAGGTGTTTTGTGGATTTACTCTTCAGCGATTACATACTACAGTAATATCATTATGGCGGCTTTCCAGCCTTTCAGGAACAGTTACATAAAGAATAAAGCATCTGTCCGAAAAGTAAGTTCATAGTATTAGGTTCCTTTCAGTGGAAATTAAAAAAATATGTGGGTTCTTTCATAGTTTTTAAATGAATCTTAGTATTTAACTTACAGCATTAAAATACTGTGAAGATGAATGTATTTGAAAGTAGTGATGTGAAGTCATGATTATAATGTTAGTCTCTGAAATCTTATTTCTCAGAGCATAATTCCTCCTCCCCATTTCTTCACAGACATTTTCCATCTGGTCTTTTTTTTTTTTTTTTTTTTTTTAGCTAACTATCTTACATACATTTAGCTCTACCTTAAAGGTATATAAGAAATATTAATCACTCATTTATTCAGCATAATGAATTTACGTGCTTATTGTATGTCAGGGCTCTGCTAGATGTTGAATAATTAGTGAACAAATGAAAAATTACTTTTCTGTGTGTATGGTGCTGTGGATTGAACCCAAGACCTTGTACATGCTAGATAAATTGCTCTATCACTGAGCTGTATTCCTAGCCCAGCTTCACATCCTCTTCCTACCTTTTGGGTTTTTATTTTGCTAGAAGGTCTCAGTACATTAGTTAGGCTTGCTTTGAAGTAGCTTTATATGCCAGACAGGACTTGAGCTTGCCACTGGTCCTGCCTTGTCCTCCCAAGTAGCTAGGATACAAGCCTGCACTACAGCAGACTTGGTCATTATTTCTCATCTGAGGGAGAACCTCATACTCCTCCTAAAACAGTTTGGTTAGTCTGTATCTTGACTTTGATTTTTTGTCTTTGCTATAACTTTGGGTCATCACCAGAGGAAGAAGAAAGGGAACTACAGGATGTTGTCTGTTAACAGTGCCTGGACTTCAGCCTCTTTTCATGACACTGTTGACCTTGCCCATGACGACCATCTTTGAGTTCATGAAGGTGTTTTCCTTTTTTATTTTGATAACTCTTCTCTCTTTTGATAATGCTTATAAAGTGAGAAGATAATTCATTTAAGGTGGATGAAGATGGGTAAAAGCCTTTTAATTACCAATTGTCAGCTTTATGACCTTTATGATTTATATAATACTTGTTTCCTATGGTGGCAAGTACATTATTTACCCTCACTCATTTATTATTTATTTATATTCCTCTGGATTCACAGTTTTTTTTCTTATAAACTCTTGAGTTTATATTGATAGTTCAAGCTCATATTTGTATTCTTTCCTTTTTGTGTTCACAAATCAGTGAGAAAACCTCTATTTATTAATGAAAACAAAACTAAATATTGGTTGTTTTAAGGCCTACTGAATAGTTGTGAAAAAAACCTCAGAACGATAAGCAACTCATATATTTTCTACTTGATTCACTTTCTGTTAGCATCTTGCCATACCCGTTCTCTTCTCTGTGCACACCTCACATTTCTCTTTATAATTGTGTGGAAAATGCCTTTTGGAGCTTGTTTTATATGTTAATGTGATTACCACTCCTAAGAAAACCATTTGTCTGTAACTTCATCTGACGTTTAGTCTGATAAGTTTCCCCCCAGTTGTTTCAAATATCCTTGTAACTTCTTCTTGTTTCTTACCTAGAGTCTACTCAAGGTTTTTCACATAATGCATTTGAGTATTTTGATTACCACCATTCTAGACCATTCCATTGGTTTAGATATACCACATTTTTGGAAAGATCTGAGGTAGTTGTCCAGTAGAACATCCCAAGTCGGTTTTCAGTGTAGTTCTCTTCATCAGGAATACCTCAAAGACTTCGTTTTTTTATTGCTCTCTGTCAGGTCAGGAGAAGCATATTGTTGATGTTTTTAAGGAAGTGGTCAGGATTGTAACCATCTGTTGTCGCCAATATAAATGCAGAATAAATTTGATTAAATGCTTAACAAGGAAGCTATGTGGTGATAGTTTGAGAAATGTGAGTACCCTGTCTCCCAAAAGCTTTTAACCCAGTAGATTTAGGATACATTAATAATTCTTTCCAAATCAGTAATTATGTTGAGAGTTACAAAGAGGATTTTCTAATGGGATCAGTTTGTCCATATTTGTCAACTAGTGATCATAGGTAAAGAAGAATGCTGTATAATTGAATGCAGGAGTTACAGTACATTACCATTTCTGTTCCTTTTGATGCCCTGATTATTCCAGATTTAGCCAGTGGGGATTCCTGGTCAATACACTGAACTCTGTGTTCCTTTGAAATTGCCCAATTAGTCTGTGAGTACTCCCTGTAGTCTGGCACAGTTAGATGATATAACCTCTTTTATATGTTCTCTGTCTAGGATCTGGAATCAGACATTTTTTTGAGGGGCTCTGGGTATTTTAATTGATGATTGGTATTTAGAAACCAAAATCTGGGTATGGGATCTGCTCATTGCTACTTGGGGGTCATTGCTTCCAAGCCCCTTCAGTGGAATATATGTATATATATTTAAAGAAATTTGGGCTCTTATTGATAGGTGAGATTGAAATTTAACATTACGTACTTTTTTCTTGAATTCTTGAATAGTATTATCTTTTAGATTATAGATTTGTATTTAATGAATTTTTTTGTAGTTAGCAACTGTTTGTTGACTTCATGTAAAATGTGAGGAGATAAAGTAAATGGAATATAGTTTCCACGATTTGGTTCAGTGGGTAGAAAAGATAAACATATGAATATTATAATCATAATATGCTATGACATAGGTCAAATGACCTTAATCTGCAAACAGTACAGGAGAAGAGTAGACTAAGGGATGGGAAAATCTTCAGTCTTGGCATGGATAGGGTTTCTGTGGACAGGACTGCTGAGTAAGGCGTTCCCACAGTCTAGAGGAGTAGGTTACATACCAGCAGAGGAATAACGGCGGCAGGGGGAATTGAGTGTTGCCTTTCGGTCTGACTGTAGTGTTCATTATTTCCTCCGTGTCCTCTTCCTTCCTCAGGTCCTCTGCATTTGTGACAACTGCCTTTCACAGACCTGGAATCTTTTCCCTTACTTCCATCATACAGCTGCCTTAAGACCTCTGGAAAAATCTTATTTTTAGCTACTGTCTTTTTTCTTTGTCTCTCAAGGGAAGAATCATGGATGCTAATGTGCTATTTTCTATCTCCTATATCTCACTTGTTATGTGAGTTGTTTTGTTCTGCTAGTGACTTGGAAATAAGATAGGCAATTTGTTAATTTTAGTGTAAGGTAAGTGTAAGTAAATCTGGAGCGTAAGGCCTGTATGGTCTTTGAGTAACTTGACTTTTTTCTTAGCTGAACTGAGTCCAGCAAATAATGTAAAAAAGTGCCAAATGAATTGATTGGAGAATAAGTAGCTATGTAAAACTCAGTGTCTGTAAGCTCTCTTACATGTCTTAGAATTCACGTGTTTTATTTGTTTATTCCCCAGAGCTTCAGTGAAGATGTGTTCCAGTCTGTCAAGTCTTTATTACAGAGTGAGAAGGAGCTATGCAGTGTATCAGGAGGAGAGTGTTTAAACCAGGATGAACACTCCCATTTAACTGAGGTTTGACGTGTGACTTTTGAACCTTTCCTAGTGAAGCACACTGTGTTCTCATGCACCTTTGTAGGACTGCAGATTTAAAAAAATCTGTACATAGTACTAATATAGGTATTGGGAGACAGTTAGTTTCTTTGAGAGTGTGACCTGATAGGTTGACCATGCTCCAATGAAAGCCTCATACTGGAGAGTATTTGTAACACAAATTGGACCTGATTTTTTTTTTTTTTTTTTTTTTTTAAAGAGAACACAAGGTTGGGTGGGTAGGGGAGTTGTGGTGAATCTGGGATAAGTTGAGGAGGGTGAATAAGATCAAAATACATTGTGTGAAATTCTTAAATAATTAATAAAAATGTTATTTAAAAAGAATTGCATGTTTTAAATTGTAACTAACATCATTGGCTGACTATTATCAGCCTGTTTGTAAGTGCACAAGTATTACTGGCCTCTCATTGGCCAGGTAGAGCTAATTCAATGGCTGCTACTTTAATACTAAGTTTCTTTTATCCTGAAACATGAAAAAATATACTTATTTCATGTGGTCACTTTTTAATTTCTTTTCTTGACTATTTTATTGTTTTGATTTAAAGTTTAAAGTGGTGGTAAGTTTGTCTTTGGGATTAAGATACTTACCACTTGGGAATGTGATATATATATATATCTCCAATGTTTTCATCTCTGTTTGAATTTATTGTTATTAAAAGGACTGATATTCTTTAAAGCATCTGTGTACCATCATCACATGCATATTACAAATTAAGAAAGGTGGTATTGAGGCTAAGAGTATAGCTTAGGGGTAGATAGATCATTTGCCTAGCTTGTACAAAGCCTAGATTTAGTACCCCAGATCAGAAAAAAAAGTGATATTAGGTCTTCACAGCCTAAAATTGGTGCTCCGACTTGAAATGAGGTGGGATTTTTTTGTTTTGTTTTGTTTTTGTTTTTTCTTTATTAAGAAATTTTCTACTCACTCCACATGCTATCCACAGATTCCCCCCTCTTCCCTCCTCCCACCCCCTAGCCCTCTTTCCCAAGCCACCCCTCATCCCCACATCCCCCAAATCGAGGTCTCCCATGGGGAGTCAGCAGAGCCCAGCACACTGAGCCTAGGCAGGTCCCAGCCCCTTCCCACTGCACCAAGGCTCTGCAAGGTGTCACACCACAGGTACCGGGTTCCAGAAGCCTGCCCATAGACCTGGGACAGATCCCGATCCCCCTGCTTGAGTGCCCCCCAAACAGTTTGAGCCAAACAACCATCTTCCATATCCAGAGGGCTTAGTCCAGTCCCATGGGGGCTCCACAGTCACCAGTCCACAGTTCATGGGCTTCCACTAGTGTGGCCGGTCATCTCTGCACATCCTCCCATCATGATCTCGACGATCCTCGCCTGTAGTATCCCTCCTCTCTCTCATCAATTGGATTCCCGGAGCTCAGCCTGGTGCCTGGCCATGGATCTCTGCATCTGCCTCCATCAGTCACTGGACAAAGGCTCTATGATGACAGCTAGGTTATTTGCTAGGCTGGTCACCAGAGTAGACTGGTCCAGGCACCCTCTGAACCACTGCCAGCAGACCAAGGTTGGATCAACCTTGTAGATTCCTGACAGCCTCCCCAGCACCCTGCCTCTTCCTATTCCCATGATGTCCTCTCTATCATGGTATCTTCCTCCCTGCCCTCCCACTCTGTCCCTGTTCCAGCTTGACCCTCCCATTTCCCTATGTTCTAATCCCCTACTCCTCACCCTCTGCCACGCCCCCACACCCAGTCCACTCATGTAAATCTCATCCACTTCTCCTTCACAGGGCCATCCATGTGTCCCTCCTAGGGTCTTTCCCTGTTAGCTAGCCTCTCTGGAGTTGTGGGTTATAGTCTGGCCATCCCTTCCCTCACATTTAGTATCCACTTATGAGTGAGTACATACTATGTTTGTCCTTCTGAGTCTGGGTTACCTCACTCAAGATGATATTTTCTAGTTCCATCCATTTGCCTGCAAATTTCATGATATCATTGTTTCTTACTGCTGAGTAGTACTCCATTGTGTATATGTGCCATATTTTCTTTATCCATTCTTCAGTTGAGGGGCATCTAGGTTGTTTCCAGGTTCTTGCTATTACGAATAATGCTGATATGAACATAGTTGAGCATGTGTCCTTGTGGTAAGATTGAGCATTCCTTGGGTATATGCCCAAGAGTGGTATAACTAGGTCTTGAGGAAGACTTATTCTCAATTTCCTAGAAACTGCCATACTGATTTCCAGAGTGGCTGTACAAGTTTGCATTCCCAGCAACAGTGGAGGAGTGTTCCCCTTGCTCCACATCCTCTCCAACATAAGCTGTCTTCAGTGTTTTTGATCTTAGCCATTCTGACAGGTGTAAGATAGTATCTCAGAGTTGTTTTGATTTGCATTTCCCTGATGACTAAGGATGTTGAGCAATTCCTTAAATGCCTTTCAGCCATTTGAGATTCTTCTGTTGAGAATTCTCTGTTAAGCTCTGTAGCCCATTTTTTAGTTGGATTGTTCAGTATTTTGATGTCTAGCTTTTTGAGTTCTTTATATATTTTGGAGATCAGCCCTCTGTCAGATATAGGGTTGGTGAAAATCTTTTCCCATTCTGTAGGCTGTCATTTGGTCTTATTGACCGTGTCCTTTGCTCTACAAAAACTTCTCAGTTTCAGGAGGTCCTATTTATTAATTGTCGCTCTGAGTGTCTGTGCTACTGGTGTTATATTTAGGAAGTGGTCTCCTGTGCCAATTCGTTCCAGCCTACTTCCTACTTTCTCTTCTATCAAGTTCAGTGTAACTGGATTTATGTTGAAGTCTTTGATCCACTTGGACTTGAGTTTTGTGCATGGCGACAGATATGGATCCATTTGCAATCTAATTCACAGCCTAAAAATTGGTGCTCAAACTTTTGAAATGAGGGTTTTTTGTTTTTTTTTTCAAGATAGGGTTTCTTTGTGTAAGAGTCCTGGAACTTACTTTGTAGACCAGGCTGGCCTTGGAGCTCACAGAGATCTGGAGTGCTGGGATTAAAGGCTTGCGCCACTACTGCCTGGCTGAAATGAGTTTTGTTTTCTTACTTGGTAGTGGGAGGTTCCTTCCTGAGGGATTCTTTACCTGATGTCATTCCCTAGAAAGAGGAATGAACCTGTTAGGTGAGGAGTGTTCTGTCACCTGACTCTCCCCACTTGTGAACTGGCTAATTGTGGCACTTCATTTATCTTCCTTGCCTCACTCTTTCACTTTATCTAAGTAGGTCAGAGCTCTCTTAATTCACTCAGTTGTTGCCATGTGAGAAATCTCTGGTGCCCTCCCACCCTCAGTTTTGAAGCCCATAGTCCCTGGTTGTTCCCATGCCCATGTTCCCAGCCTGTTCCTTCATGAGGTCTTTCTTGTCACCCAGAAGTAGACTGACTCCCTTGGTATCTCCAGAACTCAGTGACAGCTGTTTTTCTCTTTTGTGTTCAGCAAGGAAACTTGAAAGAAGAGATTTCTGTCCCACTTTAGGGTATGGATATCTCAAATACCTGAGTTTTGGGTTTTTTTCCTTTTTCCAGTGTACTGGTTTATTTTAAGCCAAGTATTTCTGAGTCTCAAGTACTGTTGCAGCTTGGCAGTGGCTGACTTAAAAATTTGTTGTTGTTGTTTAAGTTTTCTTGCAGGTATATATTATATATCACATCTGTTCCCCTGTACCCTAATACTCACACCTTCTCTCTTTACATCCCTTCTTTTCTGTTAATCCCATTCCTCTAGACAACTTTACTTCTTTCACTTAATAGAGAAATACATGCTTTTATGTGATTGTGTAAAATCTAGGAACATAAGTATCTGTTTGAAAAAAGGAAAGAAGTAAGTGCCCATGTTTTAGGAAGGGAAGCTGTATTGCCTGGAAATGTTATGAGAGATAGGCTTCTACAGGTTAACAGTTTGCCAGATCCCTAGAGGGTGCCTAACACTCCATTTAATTAGTAGCCATAATTAATTAAAGTGCCAGGATAATTTTAGATTCTGATTAGCTTCTGAGTTATCAGAAAGGAATCAGGGTCTTCAGTGTAGTCTTATATTTTAACCATCCCACTTTCCCCCAGTTTGTTAATTGCTATTATTTAAATATTTTGTGTTTCTAGACACAGCACTTACTTGGTAGATAATTCACTATTTTTTTTTTCCAAAAGGAAAGGTGCTAGTATGATGACAAGGGCATAAATATAAATTGAAGAAAGAACTTTTCAGTCTATTTTCTTTGTAGAAAAATTTGAGTACTGGAAATTTTAAAAAGAAAGTGACTATTGTTTATCCTGTGAGTTAGGAAGAAGAGTACAGAGGACAGAAGGAAAGTAAGGTCATATGAAAGAAACTTCCAGTTAATCACTGATGACTAGTTTGGTGCAGTGCCTTTCAATTCAGTATTCAATAATTTAAGAATAAGGAAGAAGTTATGGGCATATTACATAGTTTTTTGTAATTTGTACTTTTTACTTAATAATGTATTTCCTCCTGCCATTAGAGAGGCCATAGAAATTTAAAATCTGTGAACTTGGGTAGGGAGTAGAAGGAGGGTGTTGAGAGAATGTTGGTAGACTCACATCCAATGAGGAAGGAGCCTGGGATATCTACACAAGGAAGGTCTCTGAGAAGGCTGCTGCAGCAGGAGTGAAGAGGAGGCAGGCCTAGAAGTCTGAGGAAGAGTCCTATCAAGGGGATACAGCTGCAGGAGCCTGAAGCAGTCATAGACAGGGCATGTGCTAGACCTAGAACGGGGCCATGGGTTTGAATGAAAATGAGGGCAGGCTGCAGGCATCTCCTAACCCAGGGAAACTGGACATGTGGCCTGACAGTGGACAAGTACAGTGGTTGTGGAGGGAAGAAGGCGTGGCAGTGGGGATGAGATGAGTGGGGAAGGCATGGCAGTGGGGATGCTGAGCTATGCTTTGAGGGTACAGTTGGTTGAGTTTGCTAGAGGGAAAGGTGGATGAGGGCTAGATGAGGTTCAAGAGCTATAGTGTGGTGGAAACCTTGCTCACTGGAAACACTGCCTGCCCAATGTACTCAGCATGCTTCCTGTGCTTAGTCAACACTCTGAGACAAGACTTTAAAAAGTAAATTACTGGAGATTTCTTTTTCTTTCTTTCATTCTTTCTTTTTTTGATTCAGGTCACATTTCTGGGCTTTAATGAAGAAACAGATGCTGCTCATATACAGGTGTGGTCAATTTATTGAATTCACAAAGACTGCGGGAGACTAAAAAATTTTGGAGACTGAAAAATTTACTTTAATGCTCAAAATTTACAATAATTTAAAGGTATCTTTTAAAGTTAAAAGATGACATTTGAAGCTAGGCGTGGTGGTGCATGCCTTTATTTCCAGAACTCAGAAGGCAAAGGCAGGCTGATCTTTGAGTTCAGGGCTAGCCTAGGGCCAGGCTGGTCTGTATAGTGTGTTCCAGGCCAGCCAGGGCTATATAGTGAATGCCTCCCTTTTAGTCTACACCCCATCTCCCCCAAAACAAAAATGACATTTGAGATCAATGTTTTGAATGTGATCTGTACATTTCACTTTCAACATTTTTATTAAGGATTCTTTTGTTATTTTTGAGATAAGGTCTTGTCATATATCCTTGATCTGGCCTTGAACTTGTAGAAATCCTCCTACTTCAACTTCCCACATGCTGGGATAACAACTGTGTGCTGTCGTGCCTGGCTTTTGACAATAATTCTTGCTATGGAAAGGTGCTTTAGGTTTGACTATAAAAATCATTTGTCTGAAAGCTTTAAACCACAGGCTGTTTTCTTGATTCTGTCCATTATCTTTTGTACCATTTGTATATTTTGATAGTTTTCATAATTTGACTTTAGCAGTAAAAGTTCTTGTATTTTTATTGAAATAGAATTAAATATAAAAGATCAATTTTTTAAAGTCTCAGTTTTTACACATTTATAAACTTGTGCAAATGCTGATAGCCTGTTTCATTTAGGCGTTTATAGAGAGATTGGTACTTGAGGTTGGGGTCAATGAAGGGGAGCTTGGCAATTGCGCAGGTCACTGTAAATACAGTTTTTCCTTTGCTGCTGTAAGAAAACTGGTAACTCTTCGTTAGTGCTTCTGGTGAGTATGCCTGCAAACTCTAGACTGTCTGGATTTTCTTAGCTGGAAGGCAATACCTTGGACAAAAGGAACAGATAGGGCACACTCTTCAGAACAGCATACAGTGTATAACAGACTGTGCAAGGCTGGTGCAGGAGTGTCACTGTGAGTTAGAGTCCAGACCAGCCTGAGGAGCTGCAGAGTGCGACTGTCTCAAAATTAGAACAAAAACTACAGACTTGTAAAGTGTTCTGTTGGTCCTCAGGAGCTGCAGATGAAGACCACACTTACAAAGCTTCTACTCTCTGTGGGGCAAAGACTTGAGTGATTCTTGAACTGGAAAAAGTAGTTACTTTAAAAAAGAGAGGAAGTGAAAAAGAAAGACAGTTTTCCTTTAATTTCCTAAATCTTTGAAGACTCACTACAAAACCTTCATAAGAAAATGGACTTGTATTTTACAGAGTTAAAACTCAAACTCTGAAGAAGGGTGTTCAGTAGTTAAGAATTCTTTATGAAAAACTCCATAGTCAAACCAGAGGATTTGTAGATGACAGTTGCTAAAAACAGTTGTATGCTAATGGTCATAGATATGTGAGGTGCCCTGTTAAAATTGATCAGGTAGCTCAGCAGCAATATGCTTGAAAGGCTATAAACCAGTACTAAATAACTTTAGTTTGCTCTATTTTTTGAGTTAAAAATGACTATCTGTAGATAAACTGTATATGTGAGCTGTTAGGAATTGGTTTATTGACAAATTTTATGGTTTTTTTGATATGGACAACATTGTGAACACCTTGACAGTGTTACTCTATAATGCTACTCATTGCTGTCACTGTTACTATTTAAAATTAGGATCTAGCTGCAGTTTCACTGGAACTTCCAGACCTTCTGAATTCGCTCCATTTCTGCAGTCTAAGTGAAAATGAAATCATTTGTATGAAGGATGTCAGTAAATCGCCAGATGTAAGCAATAGTCCTCTAAATCAGGTAACTGATGGATCATTTCTAATCAGTTTCTTTTAGGTTTTTACTGTATTTGCTCAGTAATAGTAAACTTGTAAGTGTTGACGCTTTTCTTGTTATTTTAATTCAGTCTCAAGAAAATGATATTGATAAGAAGTCTAACAGAGCGTTGTCAGCCTTGAAGCATAGAATCATTTTGATCATGGCTTACAAACTAACTTCCCACCTGTGAAGTTCTATCAGTGTTATGCAAGCACACATTAATTTTTTAGTGAAATGTTACTGTTCGGATTTCTTTGTATAGCTGGAGTGATTGCTCCTGCTTTATGGCTATCCCATATTTACATGGGTTTCATGCTGCATGTTCTAGCAAATGGACTTCAGTTAACTTTCTGGTTAAAGATTTTCCATGTAAAATGGACAATGATGTTGTTTTCCTAAGACAGTCTTTAGTTCATTAGAAGTATAAAGTGTGGAAGAAAAATGCTTTGCATCTTAGGAAGTATGACATTTAAAATTGTATGAATAGGTTTATAATTTGGAGGACTTACTCCAGCTATAAAATGCTGCTTTGTTCATCTTGAGGTCTGTGATTAGAATTACACCTTGTTTTTTGGATCATGTGGTTTACTCACATATAACTTGTTTTTTTTGCTGGGACATAAAGGGTGATTAGCTGTTACATTTGGTTTCCCCTTTTTGAAAACAAATCACTTGTCAATGTTTGCATTTAAAAATACACTGTGCATAGGGAAAACTAATGACTTGTGCTCTTAATCCAAGTTAGAAGTATGATTGGAAGTTTTAATACCAGAGAAATACGTTAAAAGATAAGGATAGTTCTTTTTTGGTAGGAGGGAAGGTGATATGGCTGGGAGCTATAGACCATGGAATAACAAGTAAAATAGATCCTTGTTCCTGCTCTCAAGCATTCACAATGTAGTGGGTGAGTTTGGTAAATGATTGAGAACGACACATTACAAACATATACGGTAATATAGAAAACAATAATTGCCCAAGAGACTAGATTGATGGTAGGTTCTTTAACACTTAAGGAGATAAATTGGGAAGAATTTGAATACATGGGAGAAAAAAAGATGGATAAGAAAAAAAGATTAAAGTGAGATTTAAATAAAAATAAATATTCTTTTGATAACTTCAGGAAAATTAAATACTTAAAATCATTAAACATTACAGAATGAAGGAACCTTTCAGGATGCATGTGTTTCTTGCCTACCCCCACCCCCTGCCCCCTGGCTTATTTCTTGGCTTCACTTCCAGGTAATGTTTTATATTTAAACTTAAAACTGATTTTATCTTCTTTCATCTCTCCCAAGAGTCATCATTCTGGAATGCTTTGTGTCATGAGAGTGTCACCTACATTACCAGGACTCAGAATTGATTTTATCTTTAATCTCCTAAGTAAATATGCTGCTGGTATAAGACACACCCTGGACACCCACTTGCATCAAAAGCATCGCCTTGAGACCACTGATGAAGATGATGATGATACGAACCAGTCTGTATCTTCCATAGAGGATGACTTTGTCACTGCTTTTGAGCAGTTAGAGGAGGAGGAGAGTACAAAGCTGTATAATGATGGTGTGTGCCCTTTACTAGACTTTGTCCTAAAAGATTGAAGTTGAAAGTTCAGTTTTGAAGATTTAAAGGAGACTTAACAGTTGAAATTTATTTTGAAATTTGATCCAGTTTAAACATTTTAATAATTTTTCTTATTACAGAGGAATAATTTTCTTGTGATATTTAGGTTCATTATTAGGTATATTTTAATTTACTGTTTCTCTTCTTATTATTGTTTAAGCCTTGTTTAGCTCATAACCTAGTGTCTGGAACTTTCTTGTGTTCAAATGTCAAAACAGTTAGCTGGCAGTCACTAGTAATTTTTCTAACATAAATGGCAACTCACTGAGCTTTCCAAAGGTCATATATTTGAAGATACAGGGCAAAATGGGTTTGTTTTAGTAAAAGGTGCATTTGCTTCTGGGTGTTACTGGGAATGAAATTTCTGTTAAATACCATAGTATAGGAAACATGATGTAAATATTTTGTATTTAATGTCAGTTTTTTAAAACAAGTTTTCTAGAATAATGTAAGAATTTTATTGTTTTCCCTTAGAAATAAATATTGCTACATTAAGGAGCCGGTGTGATGCTGCCTCTCAGACTACTTCTGGTCACCATTTAGAAACCCATGATTTTAAAGTGCTGGTCAGTTATGGACCACAGAAATCATTGGCTAAGCCTTCATCTTCAGTACATGTTCTGGGATGCAAAGAAACATCTTCTGTGAAAACATCGGTTACAACATCAGTTTCAGAGCCCTGGACCCAAAGGAGTCTCTACAGGTCACCCAGTGCTTCAGATAAAGGCAGGGACACACAGGAGATACTCTTTCCTTCTTCTCCTGCCCACTCCTCAGAGTCTGAGTGCTCAAGCCCGAGTCCTGTAATTTTTTTGGATGAAGAGGGATACCAAAAAAGTTTAAAAGCAAAACTTGAGCTGCCCGAAATCCCTGTGACAAAAGATGATGTAGAGGATTCAGACTCGGAAGTGAGTGAGTTTTTTGATAGCTTTGATCAGTTTGATGAACTAGAACAAACTTTAGAGACTTCTTGTCCGTTTGTGAAAGATCCTGGCATAGGGAAGTCATTGCAGAAGATAGGGCACAAACATGAAAAATCTTGCATGAATCCTCAAAAGTTCAAGTTTGAGCGTCCAGCTCTTCCAGCTAACGTTAGAAAGCCAACTCCACGAAAACCTGAATCTCCATATGGTCACCTGTGTGATGCTCCAGATTCCCCTCGTCCAGTGATGGCGTCAGAAGACAGTGGCTTGTTCAGCCCTATTCGAGCCTCTGCTTTTAGTCCCCCTGGAAGCTGTACTCCTGCTGAATGCTTTTGCCAAACAGATATTGGTAGAGATAGGATTAATGAAAATCAGGATCCTATTTATTGCACTTATGAAGATTATGCAAATAATCTTTCATGTGAAGTACTAGGCTCAGTTCTTCATACTCAGTGTGCAAATGTAATGTCAGATATTAATAGTATTAAAAGGGGAGAAAATTATACTGTAGCTTTTAAACATGGAAATTCTGATCAAAAAAGTAAATGTAAAAATAAACCTTCAATGATTACAGACAGCGTTCAGAAGTTTGCAGCAGATCTTGTAGGAAAAAGTTTTGGCAGTGCGTTTAAAGACTTACAGAAAGGAGTTTCTTCGTGTACCAATGCATTGTGCCACTTAGCTGTCAAATTGACATCGTCTGTTTTTCAGATGGCATTTAATGAACTTAGAAGGCAGTGTGCATTTTCACTGAAAGAACGAGCCATCGGTAGCCTGGCTAGTCTTTTGGTGAGTGAAGCCTTATCAAATGCCTTGAAAGATTTACAGTATGTGAAAAAGCAGATGTTTACAAACACAGTCGCTAGATTTGCTGCGGACCTTGCAGAAGAGCTTGTTTTTGAAGGCATCATGGAAGTGTGTCAGTTTTCATGTCCTCCAACACCTGCATCTCAGCACTGTCCGTCCTTTGACTTTGAAGACAAAGTCGTGAAGTCCTATGCCAAAGATTTGTCTGAATCTGTAATACAAGAAGCATTCATAGAGCTGTCACAGACTGATGTGACCTTCACAACGGAGGCAGCAGCTAATATTTCTATGGGTAATGTCAAGTATGTGAGTGCAGAAAGTGTAGTGCCACCTACACAGACGTGCACATTTTCCTCATCCTTTAGCAGCCAAGCAGTTATGATGACAAAACCAGTGCAGGAGCATAAGAAGGAGTACACAGTGCAGCAGGCCTTGTTTTGTACTTCGGGAATTGTCACTTCCATACCAGTACCCTTGGCAGGCAGTGCCCTTCTCCCCTATCATATTTCATCGACTTTGTATCAGTCCAAGTCTCATCCGTCATCTGAGCATCGTAAAGCAAATGGTGGTTCTACCCCAGAGCACATCACCACAGAGAGCAGGGAAGAGGAAGTGGATTGTCTCAGCAATACCCTTCTACCTTCAGTACTCAATCCATGTAACCAGTATGACTTCAAACCAACCAACGGTGAAACTGACATACAGAGTCCTTCAGAATTAACTAGTGGCCCTGTGATTATTAGCAACTTTTCTGCAGCAATGGTACATACAATAGTCAATGAAACCTTAGAGTCCATGACAACCTTCAAAGCTACAAAAACTGTTGATGCACAGGGAGATTATTTAACTAAAACAAAGGGAAAAGCCTTTCCTCTTTCCCTTTGTGACCAAGCAGCACCACAGCAGAGCAAAGCTAGCAGTAAGGACATGTTTGCTGAGCAGTTATCAAAGTCTATTATTAAACATTCCCTGGATAAAAGCAAATCAATGCTTCCAAATATAGATGACAAAACAGTTAGTAAGGAATGTGTGCCTGTCCTTGGGGAAGAATCACAATTGATCTTGGAGGAATCTCCCAAATTCCTTGACTTTGCAGATCACTTACCTCCCTGTTCACTCTTGGTTGGAAAGCATTGTGTTCCAGAATGTAAAGATTCTGTGGGTTTGGGATTTTCTTCAGAGACACTGCCACCTTGTCCAGTGATGACAAGTCAGAAATCTGACTTGAAAGAACTTGTGAAGGATAAACCAGTGAAAAGGCATAATTTGAATAATACTGCACTTGAGCCTTTGTCTTTTGGGCAGGAAAGCTCTTTCCGTCACTCACATGCTTTATCATCTGCAGTGCTTACCTGTGCAGATGGTTTACATGTGGAAGATAAACAGAAAATCAGAGACAAAAATGTAATACCTGATACTCCTCCATCAACTCCTTTAGTGCCATCCCAGACTAGTTCTGAATGGGACATCAAAAAGTTAACCAAAAAGCTCAAGGGGGAGTTAGCCAAAGAATTTGCACCTGCAACACCACCTTCTACACCTCACAACTCCTCTGTTGGTAGTTTGTCAGAGAACGAACAAAATACTATAGAAAAGGAAGAGTTCATGTTGAAACTCATGCGATCTCTGTCAGAAGAAGTTGAAAGCAGTGAAGGTGAAGAGCACCCCGAAATGGATGTGAAGTCAGAGTACTCGGGGAAGAAAGTTCAGTTTGCAGAAGCATTAGCCACACACATCATTTCTCTTGCAACTGAAATGGCAGCCTCCCATTTAGATCATGAAGTGACTCGAGAAGCCAAGGTTCAAAACCCTCACTTAAATGTGCGGAGTCAAAGAAGTGTGCTGCCTGCTTCTTTAAATCACTTGGAGGAAAACATGCAGACATGCAGCTTTGCAAGTGACATGGCAGCTGATGTCATTGCAGAAGCCGAGAACATTGCAAAAGCTAGATGTTGTATGCTTTTCAGGCAGGAGAGGAACAGTTGTCATGTTGATGCTGGCCGAGATAAAGCAGAAGAGAAGCTGGGTGTGGAGAATGTCACGCATCCAAGAGAAGTAGATCAGTTTGTTCTTTCATTACCAAGTTGTACGCCAGGTCTGACATACAGGTATCCCAGTTGTGAAAGTGTGACAGATGAATATGCAGGTCATGTTATCCAAGTGCTGAAACAGGAAGGGGGCAATGGTGAGCTAATCATGGATCAGTATGCCAGTAGACTGGCCTATCGGTCTGTCAAGTCCGGAGTGCAAGAAGCAGCTAAGACAGTAAAACTGAAGTGCAGTTCAAAAAGGTTCCCTTTGCACAACTCTTCTGTGAAAATAAACAAAGAACTGTTGATGTTCTCAAATAAAGAGCGTCACCAGGAAGTTGATAAAAAAAGACAAAGAAAAAGAAGCGGCGGCCATCTTTGCAAATACCAACCATGTGAAAGGACACAGGATCCATGTAGAAACGAACTTTCTGGACTGTACAGTTTTTCAGCCTCTCTTGCTAGCATCATAACAAGAGATGTTAAGAAACAGCTGACAGCACCTACAGTTGATTTGCCACAATCCTCAACAGATTCCTGTCTTTTTGAAAAATCTACATGTATTGACAGGGGTGAGGATATTGTTGAACCAGAATTTTTGAAGTCTCATCAACCTTTGCAAAACCATGGATTCTGCCAGAATACAGGCAGCTTAAGTGGACATGGGCATGGAGAGAATGCTCAAGCTATAGAACAGTATGCTAGAAAAGTAGTGGATGACACTTTAGAGCTAAGTTTAGGACCTACAGTTTCCCACATTCCAGAGACCACAACATCAGCAGATAGACTCACTTATGCAGAAAAATTGTCACCACTCATGAATGGAGCTTGTAGATACTGTGACCTTAAGGAACTCCATGGTTGTGGCAGAAGTCCCTCTCAGCCCCTTTTAAAGCAGAGTGTGTGTGTAAGTGCTAAGCCAGGCTCACATTCAAAACTTAGTAGCATTCATCAGAAATCGAAAATTTTTCATCTTGATGTGCCTCAGATTCATGTTAATCTTGATAAAAGGGCAGTGCTTGCAGAGAAGATAGTTGCTGAAGCTATTGAAAAAGCAGAGAGAGAGCTGAGCAATACCAGTCTGGCAGCTGATAGTGGAATCGGACAAGATGGCATTAGCTTTGCTGAGAGCCTTACCACAGAAATCATGACATCAGCTATGACAAATGCTGAGCATGTTGTTAGCAGGTAGGTTTCAAATTTTCTTTGAGGTCTTGTGATAAAATGAAAAGTTAACTTTTCCTCTGTTCGTTTGTGTATGGCTTCATATCCTGTGCATGGTTTTCACATGAAGTATTTGTTTCCCGGTCTCTTTTGAGGGACATGATCATCCATTTACAGGGCTGAAAGATGAGAGAGTTAGAGGACACAGAACTAAGAAGCAGGTCAAATTAAATAAATGGGTGAATTTTATTCATGAATTTAGACTAGTATATTCACTACTCTTGAGATTAAAGTCTGTTCTGTGCTTGAAGCAGCTTTTTACACATGGCCTTGGACTGTTGTTATTCTTTCTCTCCTATCATAGCAGCTTCATAAGAGGAAGCTAGGTTCCTAAGCCCTCACTACAGGACCTAGCAAGTAACTTTGCTATTCCTTCTTCAGAATACTCATTTTCTTCTCTAGACCTGGCTGATACTATACCTTGAGTTCTTCCTGTAAGCTTGTTTTTATCAAGGCTCATATTTGCACAGACTCTTTTTTCGACTGCGGTTCTATGTCTCTTTTGTCATTTGTGCCAGGCTTCTCTAAGGACTGTTCAAAGTCCATGCAGTTGTTTGGAGTTCTGCTTCACATTTTGTGAAATTAAAATGATTTAAGGTTGAAGAATGATTGATTCAAATAGATTATTTGCTAAGATATTAACTGAATGGTTTCACTAATGTCCCTTTTCTCATAAATATTTAATTAATGGAAGCAATCATAATAGTAGTTGAATGCCACAAACCCATAATGCTCACCAGGGTGCTATATGAATATCAAATAGGAAAGCATATTATAGAGGAGTTTTAGAACAATAATATATCTAGACTTCATTTTCAATTACTGTGAGCCCAGTTACCTAGCAGTCATTGCGCACCCTCCTTTTTACTTCCTCCTGTGGATCATTTTCTTAAAAAAAAAAAAAAAGTGGTAGGTAAGAGGAAAACCTGTTAAATAAAATAAAGTTGTGATATAGGATGGCTATGTTTGGAATACTGAACTTAACTGAATTGTTATATCCTAAATACAAAGTGAGAATTGCCTAAAAAGTGAGGAGGGCAGGGACAGTTCAGGGCTTATTTTAGGTTTTAGGGATATAAAAGAAATTGTGTTCTCCAAGAGCTTATATTATAGTAGAATAAGACAAACAGCAGATAAATGAGCTGAATAAGGACAACAATGGACATGCTGATGTGGACAGGCAAAAGCCCACGAGGCCTCAACCCTACCCAAAGAGCTACAGGAATGCTGAGAGAGGGACATAGAGTCTTCCCCAGGTAAGAGCTCACCAGCTGGTTATCCAGTCCCAAATGGTTAGCCCTGAAACATACAAGGACTATTATATAGACCAAGCAGGCTGAATTTCAGTAATAGGAATATGTATGTCTATCTATCTCCATATATGTATGTAACAACAGTAAATGAGAAAAGAAGGTCATGAATTTGAAAGAGAACAAGGAAGGGTATATGGGAGGGGTTGGAGGGAGGAAAGGGGAAGGGAGAATGATGTAATTGTATTATAATTTAAAAGAAATAATTTAAAAAAGACATGTTGTGAGTTCCTTACTTAAGAAAGGGAGTTTTGTTAGCAGAGATGAGCAAGAACTGTTGGGGCTGGCTTGAATTTTTGAAAACTAATGGAGTAACACAGGCCAAGAACCAAAAGTGAAGGTAGAGTAAATGATTGGGAATCTAGGGGTGCTGGGATCTAGGCAAAGGGGTGAGTGCATGTGTGGGATGCAGCAGAGAGCTTGTGTTGCTATTGAGTGACTTGGGATTGTAGGTGAGCAAGTGGACATTATGAGGGGATCATACATCTTGATTGCTTTGAAGCCACAGGAAGGGTCTGATCAGAAAACTGGTAGTTTTTCTCTTCCTACTGAAAGCATCACTGTTTAGAACTGTGTAGAATATATACATACACAGATGGGGCAATTAGTAGAGTTGCTCTAAATGAGCCTTTTTTTGATTATGTCATAAAAATATGAATGGCCCTTCATTTAAAAAAGTGAAAGACTTTTTTAAAGATAGAGTCTTACAATATAGCCTTGGCTGGCCTAGAGCTATGTAGACCAGGCTGGCCTTGAACTCACAGAGATCTGTTGTCTTTACCTTCCAAGTGCTGGGATTAAAGGCCTGTGCCATCACTTCCTGCTAAGAAAGATGTTATGATTCATTTCCTGAAGAGATTTGTCTAGTTTGAATATAGGCTTGGTTGAGACAACTAGAATTTCAAGCTGCTTTTCTTGTTTTAAAAGCCAGAAGGAAGCTCCTTCAAATGCAAATGAAAGTGCTATTTTTACAGGGCAGATGATGCACTTAGACCTTGTAGTAAGGTGTGCTTCTGAGATGTGTCCTGTTGAAAATGTGAACCCAGAATGTAGATCAAATGATACATAAGGATGTCTGTCAGGTAGCAGACTTAGTCTCATTATTTTCAGATGCAGTGAAGTGTTCAGAGGATGTTGGTATGACTTGGAATATAATTTCTTAGAGTCATCTTTATCATTTTACTTCCTCATCAGAATCTGTGTTGCTTCAATTATTTTTAAAATTATTACCATATGTTCTATTCTTAGTTCAAAAGAAATAGAAGATTTTCAGTCAACTGAGTCATTTGGCAGCCAGCAGCTAAATCTCAGTGTTGGTGAGGACAGTACGGGTAGCTGGTCCAACTTAAGTTTTGAGGATGACCATCCAGATGAAAGCAGCAGTTTTCATCATCTCAGTGAAAGGTAACTCTGACTTTATAGTTAATTATGGATAAAGGTCTTCAGACTTCAGCAAAGTGAACAATGGGTTGACATTATTAATATTTGAAAATTCTCAATTTGACAATCTGTTCATACTTCTAACATTTTGTTACTTCCAGTTTGCCTTTTTTGTTTAATTTTATTTTAATTCTTTTTGAGGGGATGGCTCTCCTAGTTTGCTTAGGCTGGTCTTGAAGTTAAGTTTCTCCCTCAGCCTCTCAGGAGCTGGATTATAGGCTTAAGGACTATATTGCTGTGCCTGGCTTCTGAATGGTTTTGTCACATATTAAGTACAATAGGGAACAGAGCTAATGTTCTTTGGGTGTGCTGAATGCTGACTTGAAAAAATATTGTGGATACTGGATTTTACTTACATTTTAAGCTTTCATGGATGTTTTAGGAGTATAGTTGTGGATACTGGATTTTACTTACATTTTAAGCTTTCATGGATGTTTTAGGAGTATAATTTATCACTTTAAAGAGCATACTTTCTTTCATTAGTGAGTGAGGAAAAGGACAGTTAGGTAGCTGTAAAAGGCATCAAGATAGCCCTATAGTTTTCTTGATGCAAACTAAAATAAATATTATCTTTAGGAGCAGTAAGAAAGGGTCCTTAGACTTGTTCTGCTAGGAACAAAATGGTCAGCATTTATGTAGCATCTTATTGAAAATACAAAAATTGAATCTGATCAAATAAGAGTTTTGTATACCTGAAGACATTTACTTCATACGTAAATTTTCTTAGTTAACTTTGTTTGTAACAGTCATCTTTGAAATATTTTATTATGATATAATTGTTTCTTATATTCCCACCTCTGCCTAAAGGCATTCTTGGTTAGCTTATGAATTCCTATAAAGTATTTACTCACACTAACTGATAATTGAAATAGTAAGTTACATCCATGTTGAACCCTAGGGAGGAAGAGGTTCTCAGCATATTTCTATCAGGAGGTATGAGTGGAAAGGACCGTGTGAGGTTCCTGTTGACAAACCCTTGGAGTATGCCTGCTGGAGAGGCAGGAAGACGGCTTGAAGTTGGAGGAGAGGTTAAGGTGGCCGAAGGAAAGGAGATAACCTCTGGCCTGTTAGAGCACACCACCTTAGCCTAAGACTTAGAGGGTTGGTTTGGAACTTGGATACACATTTTTTTTCTTTTTCTTAGTTACTGTGTTTCTTATGCTATGGGAATCATCGATATTTCTTCCAATTTAGATGCAAAAAGTAGTTTTTAAAATGGGTACAGTAGAGCAGGGTCACAAATCATGATTTGCCCTATCTGGAATACTATATTAACATTTAAATTTTCTCTCTTCTTTAAGAAAAACAAACTTCTGAGACCTCAGCAGAGCATGACATTGAGCCTGGGAAATCTCGGTCTTTAGTTAAACTGGGGAGAAGCCAGTGGCCTTAGGAGGATTTGTAGAAAGCCGAGTAACTCAGAGAGGCTTCACTGATGTGATGTGAGGGGAAGCATTTACTGGGCTCTAGCCTTCACTCTGCCTGTAGCATTAGTGTATGTGTAGTATGGATGACTCAGAAACAAGACTGAAATGACAGTCTCATAACAGAACCAATACCAAATCAGGCTGAAGCCGAAATAATTTATACCTAATATGAGCAGAAGTGTTTAGGTTCAGAAATTAATTATGTGAACTCAGGTAGGGAGCACATCTGGCTTGAGAGAATTTGGTCAGAAAAAGATCTGTGCTTCACTTGTCCACTGTCAGCATCAACTAATGATGCCACATAGTTTTAAGATTTGGGCATGAAGCAGCTCCTAGGCCTCATCCTGGGTTGATAGTGTGCTTGTTGAACACAGGTTTCCAGAGCTTCTCTTCCAGAGATTGACTCATCGGGCCAGGCAGGGTTCTGAAAATCTGTCCTTGATAAGCACCTCAGTGATATCAATGTTTGGAGGCCACATTTGAAAGAGGTAGCTTTACAGGTTACGTCTTTCAGCGATCTTTGCTGTGGCTCCTGTTCATTCAGGTACATATATCAAGGTGAACTTTCACTCCAGATGGGAAGTTCAGTAAAGAGCAACCATTTTAAAAATTAGATTTTAACAGAGGTTTTGAAAGTATGTGTAATTAACTAACCAGTCACAAAGAGAAGCTGGCCCCTGTATGTGATTTTCTTGTGATTTTTGAATAGCTTGTGACCTTTTAAAAAAAGGTTATATTAGAGGCAAATATGTTGTTTTATGTCTGTAACCCTCTGAAGGCTGAGGCAGAAAGATTGTAAGTTCAAGGCTAGCCTGGGCAATTTAGCAAGACCCTATCTCAACAAACAAAACCCAGTTTAGAGTTGTGAAGTTAAGAGCTCAGTGGTAGAGCACTTTCCTACATTTGCAAGGTTTAGGTTCAGTTCCCAGCGCATCATACATACACAGTTTATATTTAGATAAGAGAGGAGGCCAGAATTGGACAACTCTTGAGATAATTTTTGTATCAGAATATATAGTAGTCATGATAGGAGTCAAAACCACAATGAATGATCTCAGTATTTAACTATCACTGCCTTGAGCATACACCTGCTCTAGAAATAGGCTATGAAAAGACAAAAAGAAAAAAAGTGGCGTCAGCACAGTGGATCAGGAATAGCATAGGAAGTCCACTAAGAAAAGAAAAACAGGCTTTGCTTTACTTTTATGTTGGCTCACGGTAGGGTGACCGCTCGCTCATACTTTCTGGTTTGGTTATGTGGCTCTGGTATACTCATTTAACAGTAACCCCTTCCATTGGAAGTATTCTACTTAGATGAAACATCACAGTCTTAGAGGGAACTCTATTAGCTAAAGGTATGTATTCTATAGATAACTGACTTCATATCTGAACCACTTTGAAAAATAGGAGCAAGATGAGGCTAGAGAGATTTTGCATTCTATTCTTTCTGTTACTTAGATGTTACTTCTTATATTTATCTAATACTTAAATGATGGATTTTTATTACTGAATAGATTGAAAAATCATTGTTAATAGAATATGGGTAAGAATTTTAATTTTGTGTTTTTCTTTGTTTAGAAAACTATTTTCTTAAAGTAGATAAGGTTTGAAATCATTAATTCTCTCTTTTTTGTTTATAGTTGTCTGTTCTGTGCTACTCTATTTTCTGTGTTTTAGTTTGCCTAATGACAGAGCGATGGTAAAACTTTGGTTATTTTTATGGTTTTATAATGGAATTGTATTCGTTTGAATATATGTTGAAAAGATGGCATAGTTTTACTTTCATTCTTAAGTGCATTGTTATTTGTCAAAGTTTAATATTGTTAAAGGGAAAATGGGTAAGTAAATTACTTGAGAATACTTAGAAACTACTTAGAATTTTAGGTAATCATGACTTTGGTTACTTTGACAATGCTTACTGATGCAGAAAAAGTGAGTTCATGTTAACCAAAATTTAGGTGTGTATAGATGATAACTTATGATTGACTAGCTGAGAGTAGGAAGTAAAGCTGCTTATCACTGCAAACTAATGTGCTTACTAATTATTTTAATAATTAGGAATGATTAGAATTTTTAAGTTGCATCTTGAAAATTTTAATCGGAAAAATAGACTATAATTTTGTTTTTGAATATGGTTGCTTTTCCCCCCCTCTACAAACAATGCTTTGCTGCAGTTGTAGATACAATGGTCTCCTTCTTCTTTTGGCTAGGTAATATAAGAAGTTCGAGCTGTGTGTGGCTTTCGTGATTGGCCAACTAGCCAAGCATATTGCTTAAATAAGCCCTGCTTATTCTAGCTTTCTTCTGAAGAAAATATGTGCTGTTTGCCACCTGCTTACTGTGTGTAATGTAAGAAATAAAGACAATTGGCATATTATTGTAATGAGCTCTTTAAAATCAGAAGGCAAGGAATGTTTGAGACAGTCTCCCCCACACCTTATCATTGTTTTGTACTATTCAGAATCCCAGAGGACCTCAACTTGTCTCTTTTCCTTTTTAAATTTTGTCCAAACTGAGAAGTAGGAAAGTGTATTTTTTTTTGTTCTTGTTTTTTATAAATTACATGTTAAGATTTGCCATGAGATATTAACTTTATCATGCAGTCATTTGTGATTCTAAAAATTCTGTTGTCTTAATCTGCAAAACAAATGTAAATTTAGAATAATTCCATGATGTTTTGAGGACAATGAAAAGAATCTCTAAGCGGCAGTGGTGGCACACGCCTTCAATCCCAGCACTTGAGAAGGGGAGGCCGGTGGATCTCTGTGAGTTCAAGGCTGGCCTGGTCTACAGAGCAAATTCCAGGACAAGCTACACAGAGAAATGCTATCTTGGGGGAAAAAAACCCCTAGTCTGCATCCCTGCCAATTATCCTTTATGAAATAGCAGTGACAGTCTCTTGTCCCCTCTAACGATGCTCCACTCCACTGTGGCAGCTTTAGGACAGAAGCTGTCCCAAGGAAACGCAGGTGGTCTCACTCTTCATTTTCTAGTTCAGCTCTGTTCTTTTCTCCCTCCAGCAGTAATGGTAACAGCAGTAGCTGGAGCAGTCTTGGTTTAGAAGGAGATTTGTATGAGGACAATTTATCCTTTCCAACATCAGACAGGTTGGTCCAGTTTAGACATTTAAAAACTGATGAGTCTTTCACCACTAATGCATGATGTCATGTTCTTAAGAGAGCCAATATGTATCAACCTGCTTTTCTTCTGAATTTTGACATGATTCTGCTCGATACATTTACATCTAATGAAAATTTCAACTAGCTGAAATATGACTGACATCTAATTGCAAAATGTGTGACTGTTTGCATGGGTTGCTCTGCTTGCTGTTTTTCATTCTACCAATGATTTCATTAAAAAAAAAAAAGAGCTTGCTTCCTACAGGATTTCTGTGGTTTTGTTTTGTTTTGTTTTCTTATATAGTTTAATTTCATATATAAAAAGAGTAGAAAAATTGTTTTAAAACATGTTAAATGGCATTAGTAGAAGCAGTAATACTTCATTATTCATGGCATTCTATGATCTTCAAATAGTATATTACTTAAAACCAAATTAGAATATTTCACCTTCATTTGAAGTTGCTTGACTTTAAATGTCATGATAAGGAAGGGCTTCTGTAGGCACTGTGTGCAATCCAGATTTTAACATGAAATAATGTGAGAAGCAAAGCTTCCTTTTGATTGTCATTTCCTCCTTTCTAAATGTCATATGTCATATTGTAACATTTCATTCCTTACTACTTTTCTCAGAAGTGGTTTTAATCTATTACTAATTAAGCTTTTTTTTTTTAACTACTTCTGTTGTTTTCTTTGAAAAGTGATGGACCAGATGATAGAGATGACGATCAGGAGGATGGTGTGGAAGGTTAGTCAAAGTTTGTTTCTCTACGCCCTTGTTTGTGTAAGTCCTTATGGTTTGTATTTATGCTCCTTGTAGATAGATTTGGATTGTTAGTATGAAACACCACAAATCGCCCTGTCTCAGAGACAGAAAGTTTGAGGAAGAAGCTTAGGATACATTTTTCTTTTCAAAATTTAAGTCTAAAATCCTTACTGATGTTACAGAATTAATTTATTGTAATTGCAGCATATGTATTACTCTGTGTACTAGTTACTCTGCTTGTGGCTGTGACAAAGTGCTTGCAGAAAGGGAAGGAGTTTCAGGCAGGCATGGCAGTGGGAACTGGTGTCTGGAGGAGGGGCAGGCAAGAACCCAGCAGGAGCAGAGGGTCTGCAATCCTCAAAGACCTACCTAGTGACCTGCCTCTGTAATAATGGCTCCAAGTAATAATGATTTCACAGTGTCTCAAAACAGTGCTACTTAGCTGGGACCAGGAGTTCAGTCAAACTATAACTCCCATGTTTTTCTTCAAATTGGTAAATTACAGAATTGGTATTTTTGTCAAACTTACATGAGCTGAAAAGTAAACATGGAAAGGCACTTTAAATGTCCCTACCCCTCTCCCTCTTCTACTTCTAATTCTGTGCTCACACACACACAGATTTGAAGGAAACAGTCCTTCCTTTAGTGAACAGAGTTCTTATGCCAACACTAGATATCATTGGCTGCAGAGCTTTGAACATGGTTTGTGATCTTAACTCATATACTAAAATATCCAAGTGAGCCTAGAGACTTCATTCACGGCAAACCTGTTTTCATTGTATTCAGATAGTTTTTGAACTATGTCTTCCTCATATCTTCGTTTTTTAAAGTATGAAAATGATAATACTTTCTATAAAATAGCACATTTGAATTGAACGAGTGAAGTTTTGGTGTTTCATTAGAAGTAGGAAAACGGAGGGCTAGGGATGGCTTAGTGTGTTCTATGTTGAGAGTACAGTCCTGTACCCTTGTGCCAAAAATGTAGGCACACTCAGACACTGACAAAATGTTAAAGAGAATTTCTTGAGATATAGAGTACAACCCTTGAGTTTGCAGCCAGTTTATCCACAGTGTTCTTTTTCAGCTGACATTGTCAGATTGAAGATTACTGCTGTTTAAAAATTTTTAAATTACATTTGTTTGTTTTGTATAAGTGCACATGTATGTGTGTGCCTAGCTGTGAACACATGAATGCCTCTATTGATGCATCATCTCACATGGAGTCAGTTCTCTCTTTCTACCATGTGGGACCTACAAGTCGAACTCAGGTCCTCAGGCTTGGCAGCAAGTGCCTTTACCAGCCGAGTCATCCCACTAACCCAGATTATTTATATATATAAAGATTTATCTTTATTTAATGCAAATGGATGTTTTGCCTACATCTGTCTGTGTAGTACCCAAGAAGGCCAGAAGAGAGAATCAGATTTCCCTGGAACTGGAGTTACAGACAGTTAAGAGCTACCATGTGGGTGATGGGTGTCAAATATGTCTCCTTTGCAAGAGCAGCCAGTGCTCTTAACTACTAAGTCTCTCCAGCCCTTGTTATAATTTTTAGTGTCAGAGATAGTCTACGTAATGTTTGCTTTACTTTTGCTCATTAATGTGTTGGTCTTTAAAAGTCATATACCTCTCCCATATACCTCTCCCTAATAACTCTCATGAACATAATTATTTCATGAACATGGTTATGCATGTCATGTTATTACTTAGTTACTATTATTCTTAGTTATTACTTAGTTATTGCTCAACTAACTTTGCTGAGGAATGATTAAGAGAAGTGGTACAAGTTAATATGAGTAAAATAATTCATTAAAAGAATTAATCAGTGGGCCTGAGAATCTTTTCTGTTATGTGGAAACCAGGAGTTAACTATATGCGGTTGTGTCTTCCTCAGCTCTTGATATGATAGGCATCTCTCATATACAAAGTAACAGTGGACTTGAAATTTGTTCCAGTAGAAGATCGATTGCTTTCGATTTACAGAAAGCCTCAAAATTAGGGAATTAGAGATAACCTGCTTTTTAAACCTCCCTCCCTTCCTTCCTTTTTATTCATTTTGGTTAGAAGGCTTCAGCCCTAACTTCTGTTGAATTTCCCATCAGGCCAGGCAAACAGCAGGCCCTAACCGAGGAAACCCAAGCAATGTGGAGAAGCATTAAGTGACTTAGTTTCCAACCCTAGAAACACTGCAGGGTTTACTGGGGGCCTTAGACACTATTTTGTTCCATAGTATATCAGATCTTTAAGACAAACAGACATACAAACCATTTCCTAAATTAATTTTAAGTTAAGTGTTATGTTTAGCATACAAAGAGATGAGTGGGTTCCATGTTGTTTTCTGAATGTGTGTCATTCTACTTTCCTCTTACTCATCCCTGTCCCTCATTGTCCCTCATTCCCTGTGCTTCTCTCTTGTTGGTCCCTCTCCCTACCACAGAACCTCCCTTCTGCTCATGTCACATGACTCCCATTACCCTTGCTGCCCTCCCCCTTGGGATGTTTTCCTTTCTTCTCAGGGGTCTTCCTTCTGCTTTCATGACCCACACAAACATACATGTATGTATGTATGTATGTATGTATATATGTATATGTATGCGTAATTTTAAATGTTGATTCTGCATATGAAAGAAAACGTACACTAGACCTACTTTTGAATGAGACTAACTGGCACAAAGGGAGAGAAAAGATAAATTCCTGAGAATACCATGGGTCAGAATTTTTACATTAAAAATAAAGGGCCAACACAAATTCTAAAAATGATCTGTAGTGGTTTAGGGTTCCTTATATACTTTAACAGAAAAATGTCCATCAACAACAAAGAAATCCATCAGCATTTCCATTATTAGTACATACTGGCTTGTGGACTGAAAGATGTTTATCAACAACAAAGAAATCCATCAGCATTTCCATTATTAGTACATACTGGCTTGCGACTGTTAGCATGCCTTAGGTATTTCTTGTACTCTGTCATCAGGAGTATTGAACATGATATTGGTTCCATCAGCCAGCTAGGATATCACCTTTGTATTCAAAGCATCATTCTCCTTAACAAGAAAATAAACTGGAGAGCAGTGACTTTCTGTATTATATTTAAATTCACTTCAAACAGTATTTTACATTTGTCCCATCAGTAAATAATCAAAGTTATTCCTTTGTTTTAGCATTATTTTGTCCTTAAGAAATGCTTTATTTGGTATTTTGGTATTATGATATTAATAATATAAAAGTTAAGGAATGCATTCACTGGAGTCTTTAAATTGAAACCAGAGTTTTGAAAGTTGAGTTGATGAATTTCACTTCATATTGTTTAAATTTACTGTTAGATTTGCAGCAAAATGGAAGGACTCTACTAATTACAAACATTGACATGGAGCTGGGAGCAGTAGACCCTCAACTAAGGATTATTCTTCAGTGGCTCATTGCCTCGGAGGCTGACGTTGCAGAACTTTATTTCCATGACTCTTCAAAGAAGGAGTTTGTATTAGTAAGTACCTCCCTTCTAGAGCGGTTGTGAGGAAATAGTAACACTATGTAATGATCTTACCACATTGTTGGTTTAGCAAAATGCTTATCCTTAAGGATAAATGGGAGATGACATAAGAAGATATAAACATACTTATATGTCACCAGGCAGTGGTGGCGCATGCCTTTAATCCCAGCCCTTGGGAGGCAGAGGCAGGTGGATCTCTGAGTTCGAGGCCAGCCTGGTCTACAGAGTGAGTTCCAGGACAGGCACCAAAACTACACAGAGAAACCCTGTCTCGATAAACAAACAAACAAAAAACTTATATATATATATATATATATATATATATATATATATATATATAACTTATATAAGAGAAGCTAGATTAAAGACTTATCCTGAAAGACACTGTCAACAAAGTGAGAAGACAATGTACATATGGAAGGAAATACTTGAAATTGTCTATCTGGTAAAGTTCTTAGACCTAGCACATATAAAGAACTCCATCTTAAAAATAAAAAGGCACATAGTCTAACTTAAAAATGGACTAAGAGTTATTACTACATGTCTTAGTTAGGGTTTTTATTGCTGTGGTGAAACACCATGACCCAAAGCAAGTTGGGGAGGAAAGGGTTTATTTGACTTACCCTTCCATATTGCTGTTCACTAATAAAGAAATCCAGGCCAGGTGGTGGTGGCGCACGCCTTTAATCCCAGCACTTGGGAGGCAGAGCCAGGCGGATCTCTGTGAGTTCGAGGCCAGCCTGGGCTACCAAGTGAGTTCCAGGAAAGGCGCAAAGCTACACAGAGAAACCCTGTCTCGAAAAAAAACAAAAAAAAAAACAAAAAACAAAAAAAGAAATCCAGGACAGGAACTCTAAACAGGGCAGGAACCTGGAGGCAGGAGCTGATGCAGAGGCCATGGAGGCATGCTGCTTACTGGCTTGCTTCTCCTGGCTTGCTCAGCCTGCTTTCTTATTTATTTAATAAATGTTTTAATTTTATAATTAATTTAAATTTACATATCAGCCACGGATTCCCCTATCCTCCCTTCTTCCACCCCCCAGCCTTCCCCCCCCAACCCACCCCCCATTCTTACCTCCTCCAAGGCAAGGTCTCGCCTAGAACCCACCACCACCAGCCCAGGGATGGCACCACCCACCATCAGCTGGGCCCTCCCCCATTGATGACTAATTGAGAAAATGCCTTACAGCTGGATCTCATGGAGGCATTTCCTCAACTGAGGCTCCTTCCTCTGATGGCTCTAGTTTGTGTCAAGTTGACACAAAGCCAGCCAGTACACTGCATGTCTTTGGAAAATAAAAACATGAAAGGGTGTTCAACTTTACTAGCCATTAGGAAAATGCAAATCAAAAGCACTGCACTCTTCACACCCTGTAGGGTAACTATCAAGGTGGGTAATACCAAGTGTGGGAGGATGTGGAGACACTGCATCCTTAATACAGTTCTTGGTGAGAATCTAAAATGGTGAAGCTGTTGTGGAAAACATCTGACAGATCCCCAAAATGCAAAGTACAATATTACCTTGTTACCCAGCATTCCACTGATGGGTGGTATGCGCTTGAGGGACATGACAACATATGTGCAGAAAACATATCTACATAAAAACCTGTGCAGAAATGTCCATGGCAACATTATTCATGGTAGGAATAAAGTAAGAATGTATTATAGGCCTATAATCCCAGCACTGTGGCGGCAGAGGCAGGAGGATTACTGTATATTTGAGGCCACCCTAGGCTAAATAGAGAGTTCTGGCAAAGGTAGGTATACATAGTAAGATCCTGTCTCAAAGAAACAAACCAGGAGAAAACAAAAAGAATTCTCTACCTGTCCACCAGCTAATGAATAGAGAGGGGGGTTTGGTGGTTAGTACAAAGTAGTAGGGCATTGAGCTGTGCTATCCCACGGTAAACCCTCAAGATAACTATGCTGAGCAGAAGACCACACACACAATTTACATTGACATTTCTATGAAATGCCCCAAAATACACAAATCTATAAGACACAAAGTAGATGAGTGCTTTATCTGAAGGTGTTCTGGAAGATGAAGAGGAGCTTCTGATGTAGAGGGCTTCCTTCTGGTGTGAGGAGAGAACATTCCAGTATAAATTGTGTGGTAGTTGTCTTCAGTTCATTGATATACCAAAAACCCATTGCATATGAATTATATCCCACAGCTGTTTAAAGAAAAGAACATTTGCAGTAAAATAGTTTTTCAGAATTTATTTTACAGATATTTTCAAACTTAAGAATTCTTACAGAGTTGAATAGACAGAAAAGTGAGTGAGGCCGTTCTGTTTTGCTCTGGAAGACTTTGTTTAAACCTCTGTTTACTCTTTTGCTTGCTTTTTTGTTGAAGCATTACATTTCTTAACTTAGAAAGCCATGTTTCCGTTGGGGCTGGAATGTTTTCCAGAATACAAACCACACTATATGGTGTGGAAAGAAAATCCACATCCTTCTATTAAGCTTGACATTGTCGTTATTATTTTATGTTCCTAATTGAGGGTGTGGCAGATGTATTTAGTTAGGTGAAGAATTTCCTGTAGATGGTTTGACTCTACACTCCCACACAGACTGTGCACTGCCAAAGTTTGTGTTCTGTTTCTAGCAGTCCTGAAGTGTCATTCTGTGGAGATGTGTTTATAAAGGGTGAGAAAGGAAAATGTTTAATTTGGGTAAAGGGGTGGTGGTTGAGGGCAAATCTCATAACTGGGAAAGAATATTTCATTGTCAACAGCAGGTTCCCAGTTTTGTCTGAAGATAAAAATAAAAACTCATTGGCACGGCATTGTTTTCTGTTGATGGGTGTTAATGTCTGTTAATCCTTCTTTCTTAGCTTTCAAAACAATTACAAGAGAAAGGATGGAGAGTGGGAGATGTCCTGCAGGCTGTGTTTAAATACTACGAAATGCTGGAAAAAACTTCAAGTGAGGGAAGAAGCAAGTCGCTCTTCGATTGGCTTTTGGAAAACGCCTAGAACAACCTCCAGACCAGTATATTTGAATGTTTGTTTTAGGAAGTAAAGAAACTGATGACTTAGGTTTAGGGTGAAATTCAAATACAGAATATTAACATTTTAATTGAATTGAGAGGAAAGTAAGAAGCCTTTTCAGTGCTTTCTGTCATCATACTGTATATGGTTCATACTTTTGTAATCTTTGTCAAAGTATTCTCTTTACTTATTCTTCTATACATGTGTTTGTGCTGTGACGCTGAGAAATGTCTGTGAAGGAGGATCTAACCCTGAGGCTGAGGCATTGTCTGACAGCTTGTTTGGATCCACATAGTGCTGCTGCAAACAGGGCTGAGGCGGCTGGCCTGGCCCATGTGATGATTTTGTTCCTTTGAAAACAAGTGGCATCTGATGATAAGTCATCTGACGTCAAGAAAGATATTTTGTTGTTTGTTTATTTCTGATAAGTTTGTAATCTTTATGTACTATTCTTTCAGATCAGCTTCCACAGTTCAGCTATTGGTACTTGTAGATTTCCCCAGATATTTAAGTTGTTAGCATACTCCTTAGTGATTTAGGATTCTGTGAACGCCGTAAGTGAGTTTCCTTAGGCTTCCATCAAGCGATGTTATTTGTTAATGCTGCCAATCATTCTGGAGTGAGAAAGAAAAGGGGGTGGGGGAGAGGTGTTGTGAGAGAGTGTGTGTGTGTGCAAGAATAAACTGGAACTTTCCCACTAGTTTATTCTCCTTTACTTTAGTATTTTCTTAGTTAGAAACCCACCGTTAACATTAAATAAAATGTCTAGATATTTATTGTGCAGTAAGAATTTTGTCTTTGATTTATTCCACAAATAAAAATTCAGGTTGTAAAACACATTGAAAATTTAAAAATTAATGTGGAAATACACTTAGAGGAGCTAATAATGATTTTCAGTGTTGGATTTTTGAAGAAGAAAAAAAAAACCCACTTCCCTAAGAATAATTTTCTTTTAGCACAGTAGGTACCCCTCCCTCAATAAAATGGATCTGACTGTGATGTTTCCTCACATCATCTTTGGCTCCACATTCCCTACTGCGGTTTTAGAAACCGCATGTTGTGTTGACGTGAGTGAGACTGAGCCAGGCTCTGTCTCGGTTGTGTCTACGATGTGTGCAAATGTTGTACGCATTCCTTCCACTAATGGATTCTGGAATCAAGGGTAAATCATTTTTTTGTGTGGGGCTGTTGATTGGGCTCTATTATTTTCTTTTTCCCCCAAGCTCTGACTTTTCTAGAAGCTGCAGTGAATAGAAGGCACGGCACCTACCAGGGCACTTGCATGAATTTGCATTAGTAATTATGGTGGAGAAATGTATTTTACAGAGAAAGCCTCACCTTTGCTTTGGTGTGCTTTCGTGCAGTTGTGGGCTTATACTATACTTGTACAAGGAACTATCACACTGCACTTACGTAATTTGGGTGTATGTCTTGGTTAGATTAACAGGAAAGCTGAGTTCTAAATTTCTCTGAAGTGGGAATGACTATATATTGGATTTATAAAATGGAAACTGCTTAGGCTTATTTATGTTAATGGCATAGTCATTTGAGGCAAGCTTCCCGTTCTGCTCCTGTTTCTTTGGCATTTTGGTGAAGCTGCGTTATGCCCAGTGTTCTTTATTTAAGTGCTACCCAGTGACAGCAGTCAGAGGCGTTGGTCTGAGTGGTAACACTAATAGCAGGACTCACAACTGTGTCAGTTCTATGTGCAGGACCACGGAGAAAGTTAGAGGTATTGGCAGGGTGAGCAGAAGTATAGGCTGTTTCCCTGTAGAAGGTGTTGGCATGTAGAGCGAGGCTATGGGCCAGGTGCAGTGTAAAGCAAGCTGTTCTGAAGTATTCTGTGGTTTTCCCAGACTCGCTCCATCTGTTTGTGTGTTCAGTCTTCAGAACTCCTCTGCTGAGGTAGCTCCATCTTACAGATCTCTTGACATATTTATATTGGAACATTGTATACTGCTATTATGTACATTTTTGCTCCTAATGAAATACATTTCACTGGAAACTGTTAAAATTGTGATGTGCAGTGAGCTGATTTGCCAATTTTAAAGGCGTTTTGTGATAGACAGAAAGAAAGTGAGAGACCTCTGCTGAGGAGCTTCTGGACCTATCTCACACCAAAATAGTGCATTTGTTTGTGTCCATCTTTTCCTAAGTTGAGTTTAAATGACATTTGTATTTTATGTGTTATTAATGTTGATTTTGAAAATTATTTCCTCACTCATTCAAGAGGAAAGTTTCACCAAAAAAAAAAAAAAAAAAAAAAAAAAAAGCCACAGAACAAATTGCAATACAGATGGCCTGGCTCCTTGTGATGTAAAGCTAACGTTACAACAGCCTTCAGTGAACACATGTAGTATCTTTGTACTTTGAGAAATGCTTCATTTATCCCTGAAGATATTTAATGTGAATTAGTTTAATTCATACTACTATAATTCTGCTTAGCAAAGGATTTATATTGCTGGTAGGAAGAAGCTCTATGTATTAAATGCACTGTGTAGAAAGTAATGATAATTGACCCCTTTGACAGCTGGCAGCTTTGACAGTGGTGGTGCATGTTCTCCATCATCGGTTCTAGAGCCACGTGACTGCCTGCTGTTTCTCCACAACTCCTATCACCAGTTTCTAATCAGTGTATTATTTTGTAATTTTTCAGAGAAATCTTTACACAGAATTTAAATATGCTGAGTCCGCACATGGATAGGGAAAATGCTTTCTATTTAAAACCCTGTCTGCCTGTCACCAGCACACAAGAAGTTGAGAATGTCTGTGGGAATTGGAAGGGCCGTACTCAAGTGAGGTGCGCTTTTCTCATTTTCAGCACAAGCCCTGTAGGCATCCCGTGTTTACTGTGTGCCTGCTCTGCACAAGCAGGCACGGTGCTGGTCACTCCTGCCACTTTATTTATTTATTTTGACCATCTGTACATTCCTTTCATGTAGTTAGAGCTGCTGTTCTACAAGTTCTTATTTCAATTTGTTGTACGGTTTGAATACTATTTAATGCCAGGTTTATATGTTGCTGGATTCTTGCTGCCTTTGGTTGCTTGTGTCGTGTTCAAAGTAATCTGCATTCTTATTCAGTTACTGAATATTTAATAGAAGCGACTTAGAATAATTGTGGCCATCTATTTGAGTTTGCGCAATTAGTGCATTAAGGTCTTAGAATGTGTAATAGTAACTCCTCTTTTTGCTCTTGAGTAATTTAATCTTCATTTACCAAAATAGGAACTTCAAGATGCACTTAAGTTTGGTTTTAGCAGTGGCTCAAAAAACATTTCAGAAATTACTTTTGTAATAATTTGCAATTAATTGTTCTTTTCTCTTTACTCTTGTTCAAACCTGTGATCTTTCCTCTCCCAGCTAAGAATTATTCAATAAATTTAAGAACCGTCAAGCTGTGGTTTTCATTCTGTAGCATCCTGTTCATTCTGTGTTGAACTAAAACAAAGGCATTCAAGACTGCTATGTTAGAAGACACAAGAGGAGCTAAATGCTTATGTCATGGCTTTGTTTTGTTTTGTGTTTTGAGGCAGGGTTTTTCTGTGTAGCCTTGGCTGCTTTGGAACTCGCTCTGTAGACCAAGCTGCCTTCAAACTCAGAGATCTGCCTGTCTCTGCCTCTCAAGGGCAGGGATTGAAGGTGTGAGCCCGGCTTATGTCCTGGTTTTTGAGGACAAGTGAAGTTAGGAATATTTTAGTTGAACACTAGATTCTAACCATTTCAGAGAGGCCTTTAAGAGTACTGTAGGGATTTAGAAGCCAGGCTGCCCATTTTGGATTTGATGCGAAGTTGAAGGATGTTGCCTCAAACATGAGCATGATTCTAAAATTCTTTTGATCTAGTTCGTGCATTCTTTGGTAATGTACAGAGATCATACCTAAGACATCAGGTATGTGAGAAAATACATGGGAAAGTTAGCTCCTGGTTTTAGCTATTAACATGCATGATAGCAGTAGTAGTGGAACTCCACACTTACATAAGTTGCAATAGGAAAACGGAAAAAAATAGTATTGGTAGATGTGAAGGTATGAGTTAAATTTATAGTGGGATTTTACTAGTAGAATTTAAATATTTTTTATGTTTAGAAATATTGAGTATGGGGGAAATGAACTAAAAGTACAGTTGTTAGTTAATTTACTCACACCTCACACTTTAAACTTTCTTCATTATCAGTATTATATCTCAGAGTGAGACTTACTACCATCTGTGAACCTACATGCTATTACTGTTCAAATCCCATGATTTATGTTAAGATTTACTCTTAGTATTACATATCCTATGAGTTTGGACATACACCATTGTAGGATCATACAAGTACATCCATTGTCTGGTAAGCATTTGATACCCAGAAACTAGAGAACTCATTAATGCTTCAAAACGCTTAGAACTAATAGCAGACATGTAAACCTTGGGTATTAAGTACATTATGGTCATAAAGAAGACAATTAAATGCTGACACAAACTAAGGAAGATTCCAAAAGGAAAGGTCCCAAAGAATAAGACATGTAGCAGGGTTTTTTGAGTGAGTTGAGGCAGGAGATCATTTGTGATTTGTTCTGAGTACAGCATGGAGAATGAGACAGAGGGCATGAAGCATCAACACAATTTCCTGAGTGTGAAAGATGGAGAGCTCATTCGTGTATGCAGAGATGAGTACTCCATGATGTCCTGCACTATGAAAAGGATGAGGGGCAAACACGCAATGGAGAGGAGATGTCACATCTTTTTCTCTTGTCCTTTGTAGTTCTGCAGTTGTCACACACTTACTTTTGTTCTATAGGCCAAGGCTGAAAATAGCAGATTGAAAGGAGTGACAGAGATTTGAGAGGGAATTCAAGGGTCAATGAGATGACTCAGCAGGGTAAAATGCTTATGGAACAAAGCCTGAAGACTTGAGTTCAATCCCCAGGACCCACGTAAAGGTGGAGAAGAGAACTGATCCACATAATTGTCCAAATACACAAATGCGTACATACACAAACACTTAACTAACACTAATAAAAATTTTAATTAAAAATAAAACTGAAAAGGGACTTAAGCCCCAAGTTTGTCTTTAGCTCTTCCCTATGTACCACCCCCCTTTAAATAAATACCATAATGGATTTCGTGTTTTATAGTAAGTGATTGAGATTGGACTTTAAAATTTTTTTTTTTTTTAAATTTTTGGTGGAGTCACATTCAGCGTGGAGTCAGCATTCATGTTGAAATCAAAGGACAACTTGTGGGAGTTGGTTCTGTTCTACCTTTTAGGTTCTGGGGATCAAGCTCAGTCATGGGGCTTGGCAGCAAGTACTTGTGACCACTGAGCCAGCTTTGTTAGACCGAGGCTAGACTTTAAAAATAAGAGTTCTGGTGTGTTTGGCTTGATAGATGATCTTTTTAAAGTAAGTACGAGCACTAAAGGAGATGCTGCATTTAAATATGCTTTGAATTAATCAGCTTAATTTGAATGCTCAGGAGCAGCAATATAATAATAATCCAGTAGGAGATAAATGACGATCGTCTCTTGTTCCAGAGCAGGTTTTCATTACTCCTGGAAGGTCATACTCTCTATGTCTTGCTCCTGTTTCTTGGGGCCTGTGCATGGAGGTGTTTTGTTCTGAGACAGGAGCTCCCTTGGGTAATCCAGGCTGGTCTCTTAACTAAATGTTTCCTTGCCTTAGCCTCTGAGTCTGAGAGAAGGGAGGGTCATTTGTGAGTTCCAGGCCAGCCTAGGCTACGTAGCAAGATCTTGTCTTAAGAAGCCCAAATAACTTAAGTTTAAAACACTGTATGTACAGGAGAAGGGTAAAGTTAGGGGCAAACAGGAAAAAAAAAATTCCACAAGTTTCTGTTCGATCTTTAGAAGTGAATAAAGGCACGGAAAACCTACCCCACAGTTCATGAGCTCAGCTCCGGTGTGAGCCTGTGGCCTCAACTGACCCCAGTGGGTAGTTTGAAGTGTTCCGAGCAAGGAACTGCTTTAACATTCTTCTGTTAAGTCTCCATGCCTGTCAAAGTGAAAAAAAGATCTTGAGCCATCTTTACCCCCGACTTCAGTTATTTCTAAAGGCTCTAAAGTCCAAACCGTAAAAAGATAGGGAAATGAGAAATAAAGTATAGTTTTTAGGAAAAAAAGAATTGTAAAACCATGAGTGAAAGTGATTGACTTAGAACCAGCTCACAGACTGGTGTAAGAATATGAAGTAGCTGTCATTTTTTTTTTAATTTAATTTAATTTTATTTTAAAATACAATTCAGTTCTACATATCAGCCGCGGATTCCTTTGTTCTCCCCCCTCCTGCCACCCTCCCCTTCCCCCCAGCCTACCCTCTATTCCCACGTCCTCCAGGGCAAAGCCTCCCCCGAGGACTGAGATCAACCTGGTAGACTCAGTCCAGGCAGGTCCAGTCCCCTCCTCCCAGGCCGAGCCAAGAGACCCTGTATAAGCCCCAGGTTTCAAACAGCCAACTCATGCAATGAGCACAGGACCCGGTCCCACTGCCTGGATGCCTCCCAAACAGATCAAGCCAATCAACTATCTCACCCATTCAGAGGGCCTGATCCCATTGGGGGCCCCTCAGCCATTGGTTCATAGTTCGTGTGTTTCCATTTGTTTGGCTATTTGTCCCTGTGCTTTATCCAACCTTGATTTCAACAATTCTTGCTCATATAAACCCTCCTCTTTCTTGCTAATTGGACTCTTGGAGCCCCACCCAGGGCCTAGCCGTGGATCTCTGCATCCAGTTCCCTCAGTCATTGGATGGGGTTTCTAGCACGACAATTAGGGTGTTTGGCCATCCCATCACCAGAGTAGGTCAGTTCGGGCTGTCTCTCAACCATTGCCAGCAGTCTATTGTGGGGGTATCTTTGTGGATTTCTGTGGGCCTCTCTAGCACTTTGCTTCTTCCTATTCTCATGTGGTCTTCATTTACCATGGTCTCCTATTCCTTGTTCTCCCTCTCTGTTCTTGATCCAGCTGGGATCTCCACTTTTAAGACACAGGATCCAGGTGGTGGTGGTGCACACCTTTAATCCCAGCACAGAAGTAGAGGCAGTTGGATCTCTGTGAGTTTGAGGCCAGCCTGGTCTACAGAGAGAGTTCCAGGACAGCCAGGGCTACACAGAGAAACCCTGTCTTAAAAACAAACAACAATAAGAAAGACAGGAAAGTGTAAATATGAGTAGAAAGCTACTTCACATCTACTAAGATGACTAAAATAACAACATAGATAATACCAAGTGTTGCCAAGGTTATAAAGAAAGTGAAGTCTATAGACAGTGCTGCTGTTAAGGAATTTAAAATAATGCAACCACTTCAAAAAGTGTTTGTCAGTTCAGCTTCTATGTAGGATGCCATGTACCCTAGCATCCTCTTTCCTATAGATATGCCCATGAGAAGAGAAAATGTCTCCACAAAAACTTGTAAATAAATACAGCATTATTCTTAATAGCTCCAGAGTACAAGCAACCCAAATGACAACCAGTTGAAGAATGCATAAAGAGATTGTGGTTTATTTGTACAATATTATTTAACCTTTAAAAAATGAAGTAGAGATCTGTGCAACAGTGTGATTGAGCCTTGAAAACAGTATGTTAATTATAAGAAGTCAGGCACAGGAAATCAACCATTGTATGATTCCATATACATATATATATATATATATAGTATATATCATATGCACATTATATATGTATATAGATTGTGTATACAATAAGCAGGTTTCAGCAGATTGTAGGTTAGTGTTTGCTAGTTGCTGGGGGAAGAAGGCGATGAGGAGTGACTGTTTAGTGATACAGGGTTTCATTGAGAGTGATGAAATAGTTCTAGAACTAGATCTGATGATGTTAATCCAGTTCTTTGAATATACTAAAACCCCACTGAATTGTGTATTTTAAAACAATGAATTTCATAACGTAGGCCATGCCCAATACATCTTACATGGATCAAGAAAAATAGTATTTAGAAGCAAGAATGTCTTTTAAATGTAAGCCAAAATAACTGAGACTCACTATTTGAGGTTGACAGTAGATTAGATATAGCTGAGAGAATTGGTGAATTGGAAAAAACTATACAGACTGTTTCTCAAAGTCAGTGATGGGGTAGATATACAAAAGAGTTGGTGTAAAAGTGTTAAGAGAGAAGAATCTAACAGAAAAAAATCCTAAATAATGGAAAAGATTGCTGGAAAAATCTCAGAAACAGCCATTCATAGACTTAATCTAAATATCTTAAAACCTGTATTTTCAAGGGATGTATGCATGCAGACATGTATTTTTACTTTTCAGGACTATTCAATAAGCTAAAATTTCCAGGGTGACTGATAAAAGAATAGACGTATTAAAAATTAGTAGAGGAAAATATAAGTGAAGTTAAAAAGACAGAAAGAATCCAGATGTGTCAGTGTCAAAACTGGACAAAGTTCTGAGAATAAGAGACTGCTGAGTACTCAGTCATAAGCAAGTCATCTGTATCAATCCCCCCTCCCCTAAGGCTCAGGGAACAGTGTGAGAGGGAGCTGAAAGAATAAGCCAGAGGAGGAGGTGGCATGCTCGGAAATGCAGTCTTCTGGACCTGGGATGGTCATAGCACTTAAGTACTCACAGCAGCCATGGCTGCCTGCACAAGATCAAGTGAATGAATTCCAGCGCGGATGTGGGAAGGGTTCTTGAGGTTCCACCCCACATTGATGAGCTATTGGCAATTTGTGGCTGATGGGGTGGGTGAATCGATTTTCTCTGGGACTGTTTGCCCATGTTCATGGAGCCAGCACTGATTGGACTCAGTGGATTATTAGAAATCAAGAGGACATGAGGTGGGAGAGGCAGTGGTGGGGAACTGGGGCAATGGTGGGGTGTTGGGGTAGATATGATCAAGATACATTTTGTGTTTATGTATGAAATTGTCAAAGAATTATTAAAATTTTAAGAGTATAAAGAAACAGCCCGTCTACCCCTCAAATGTAATCAAAGATGCTAGATCTGTAGTAGTATTTTTCTTTAGGCTGCCAGCTCACAAAAATATGACATGGAGACTTATTAATTATGAAAGCTTGGCCTATAGCTTAGGCTTATTCTAAACTAGCTCTTATAACTTAACCCATTTATATTAATCTACATTCTATCACATGGTGTGACCCTTCTTCCATCTTATGTCTCCTGTTTCCATTCCATGTCTTCTGGTTTCTCCTGCCTGTCTATCCCTCCTCATCATCCTTTTCCTGGAAATCCCACCTGTACCTCCTGTCTGGCTATTGGCTATTCAGCTCTTCATTAAACCAATCACAACAATGTATCTTTACACAGTGTACAAATATCCCACAACATAGATCTAAATCTCAAACACCTTGTTCCTCACAGTTGTTCCTGGGAGTCTTCCTCAGTAAGCTTCCTGCACAACATCTGGGTTTTTTTTTATGGCCATTCAGTTTATGAAAGAATAAAAATGAGGCAGACCACTTTGCAAGATAATTGGGCATGACTTAGTTAAGTTGGACTATGACACGCAATATTGTTACATGTCAACTCCAGAGAAAACTGACTGGTTTTATATCTATATCTAGATCTAGATCTATCTAGATATAGATAGATACCAGTGGGCATTAAAAAAAAATCTGTAGCAGAACTGTTATTAACAGGAAAACAAGGTATTTATCAGCAGAGACTGAAATTGTGATACACAGTTGTCATCCCCTTGCACAGGTAGAGAGGTCTGCATTGGAGGATTTAAACCAACCAGGAATCCAAGACACTTGCAGAACAGTGGCATCTGCATCTAACATGTGCAGACTTCTGTTTTCCTAAACAGTGCAGTTGAATAATCATTTAAAGGGTATTGTAAGGGATCGATTTAAAGCGTATAGGAGGATGTGCATAGGTTATATGCAGATGTGACACCTATAAAGAAGATTTACACATCCTGTGATGCTGGTGTCCACAGGGCAACTAGAGCCAATCACAGATGTGAACAGTTGGCTGTATTCATCAAATAGAAATTAAAATAGCCGAAAAAGTGATAGAGCTATATGCATCAATTTAGAAGCACCATAAAAACATAGTAGCAAAAAACAAAAAATCACAGCTATCACAAACATTTTGATAAGGGTCAAACCAGATAAAACCAAACATTACAGTAAATAGAGAAACTAAACATTATGGTAAATAGAGAGACACACATAACTTGATAGTCATGTCTGTATATATACATCCATATTGATATATTACTATACAATGTTGGAGAAGATTAATTCAGAATCCAGGGTAACTTCCTGCAAAGGTGAGGGAAGGGAGGGAGATACAGCCAGGTGTGTATGAAGGGTATGTCTCTGGATACTCATTTTTCTTCAAATGATATAAAATCTTTATGTAATATTTTAAATGGGCTTTTATTACTTTTTGAAAACTTCATACATACAATGTATTTTAATCATACTCAAAGTGCAGTCCTCTTCTTAATTTCTCCTAGATCCACGTGACACCTTTTATTCCCTCTCCCAACTTAAAAAACAAACAAACAAACAAACCAAACCACGTAGTCCAATGTGTGTGCTGTCCATAAATGCATGAGTATGAGGGCATCCAGTGGTTCGTGGTTAAAGAAAATGTACTTTTTCTTGGTAGCCATCATCTGTCAGTAGCTCAACAACTTGTAGGAGCTCCTGAGCCCCTCCCCCATCTGGGCTGGGCTGGTGACTGGCTTGATCTTACAAAGCCAACTGCAGCTTCTGTGAGTGGTGAGTGCAGTGGTCCTGTCATATCCAGAAAACAGTTTCACCCTGACCTGTGGCTCTTAGAATCTGTACATCCCTTCTTCATTATGATCCCCGAGTTTGGGGAGTAGAGAATGTTGTAATAGATGATACCTATTTAGGACTGAGTGCTCCATAGACACTTATTCTTTACAGTTTGACTTTTTGCTTTTGAGTTTCTGTATGAACTGCTGTCCACTACACAAAGAAGCTTCCCTGAGGAGGATCAAGGGCTGTGCTAATCTATGGGCACAGAGGTATGCATTTCGAGGGGGTCTTAGGGTTTCTGTTGCTGTGATGAAACACCATGACAAAAAGCAACTTGGGGAGGAAAGGGTTTATTTCACTTACAGTTCCATATAATACCTCATTATCAAAAGCACTGTGGACAGGAACTCAAGCAGGGCAGGAACCTGGAGGCAGGAGCTGATGCAGAGGCCATGGAGGGGTGCTGCTTACTGGCTTGCTCCCCGTGTTTGCTCAGCCTGCTTTTTTGTAGAACTCAAGACAACCAGCCCAGGGATGCACCACCCACAGTGGGCTGGGCCCTCCTCCATTGATCACTATTTAAGAAAATGCCTTACATTTGGACAGAGGCTTTTTTTTTTTTTTCAACTGAGACTCCCCTCTTTTCAGATAACTAGTAGCTTGTGCCAAGTTGACATAAACTAGCCAGTACGGAGGACAATTTGATGCTATGTCCATTTAGGAAAATAACAGCATTAGGTTTATCTCTGGGGCCTGTGAGCTCCCCAGCCATGGAGTCTTGGTTAGATTTACAGTACCAAGCATACATGTCCTCCTGTGGAGCTGGCTGTAAATCCACTCAGAAAGTGACTGGTTACTCCATAACATCCATACCGCTATTGCACCCATGGGAATGCCAGGCTGGTTGTTATCGTAGCTCACAGGGTTCACAGGTAATGCTATTATTGACTTCTCTTCCCCCAGCAGCCTGCATAGCACTTCCTATGTCTATTATAGCTAGAAGGCAGGGAGGAAGCCTCTGGCTCAGTACCAGCTTGATTTCTCCATGTTCTGTGACCCAAGTGTATGGTGGTGGTTTCAGCAAGTGTCTCACCACCAAGTTCTGGTGGGCAACCAAGAACAATGACAGTTGCTTGTGTTGTTTTAGGGGTCTCCAGATCACCCTGACCGAGAACTCAAGGTGAAGTATCACACACATGGCACAAACCTGAAAGTTAATTTAAAAGCTGTTACTTAATAAGATTTGTATAAAGAATTAACGGGTATGTTTGTTGGATGGCCTCTGAGATTTTTGTAAAAAAGGAAAGCTGAAGAAGGTTTAGCCACGACTGAAAATTATTAAAATTAAAACACTAAAATCAATATCTTTGTACTTTCTGAATTGCTTCCTCATGAAAGCACACATTTCAGGGTTTTTCTGCAGCTCCTTAAAATTGGATGGGTGAGGGGAGAGGCTGCTACTCCCCTACTGCAGCCAGAGAAGACGTTTCCTCTGTCTGCAATGCCTAGGTCTTATTCTTAGCTTGGATTCCCACATCTACTTGATTTAGAGACCTGGACTGCAAACCTGGACTAGCTCTGAGGTCTGAAGGAACAAAAGGCTGTAGTCCTGTAAAGAGGTTGGGTTAGAGGAAGGGGTGGTGGGGCTTGGATAGTGTCTTAGTTAGGGTTATGATTGCTGTGATGAGACACCATGACCAAAAGGAAGTTGGGGAGGAAAGGGTTTATTTGGTTTACACTTCCACATCATCAAAGAAAGTCAGACCAGGAACTCCAATAGGGCAGGAACCTGGAGGCAGGAGCTGATGCAGAAACCATGGTGAGGTGCTGCTTACTGGCTTGCTCCCTTGGCCTGCTCAGCCTGTTTTCTTATAGAACCCAGGACCTCCAGCCCAGGGATGACACCACCCACAATGGGCGGGGTCCTCCTCCATCAATCCCTAATTAAGAAAATGCCTACAGGCTTGTCTACAGCCTGATCTGAGGGAACTATTTTTTAAGTTGAGGTTCCCTCCTCTCAAGTGACATTAGTTTGTGTCAAGTTGACATAAAACTGTTCAGCACAGGTAGGGGCGGAGGAGGCTTTCAGCTAGAGCAATAGCAATACCGAGGGAGGAAAGCTGTTCTTGCCAGGGAATGGAGACTGCAAAGCTGCGCCCTGGCCACGCTGATCTTGCAACACAAGCCGTAGTGCTGATAGCCCGGGGGGCTAATGTGTGAGACTCAGTAACTGAGAGGTTGGAGCGCTGGGGAGCCGGCCGGCCACGGTGGTATGGTGGTATTTTGGCAGTGTGCTCTCAACAGTGATTCCCGTCCGCCTCCGCCTCCAGCCAGGGTGGACTGGTCACAGAGCTACAGGGCTGGCTGGCTGCTGTGGGGACACACTGCCTTCCCACAAATACCCTGCAGCTTGCCCTTCGTGGTTCACTCAAGGTAGTGCTTGTGACCAATTTTGGAGCACATACTGTTTCAGTGCAATAAGCGGGAGGCTTTGGAACAGGGCAGACTGTGCCCCAGCCTGGATGCTAACTGCAATCTCGAAGCTGCAGTGTGTCTGTGTGCCTCAGGGTGGTACAGCAGCACAGCCTATGACTTACAGCACACCAAAGCTTCCTTACTACAGCGAGCCTGGTCCCAGCCTTCCTTAGTCTCCCCCGTTTCTTGTTTCAAACACGCCGGTTCCTAAGGTAGTCTGTATTTTCAGGTCTTTTCTTGCGGCTCTGTTTCCATCCCCAGTCAGAATTGGGGCGTTTTCTTCTTAAGTTACTAAAAAGGAAGCCCCTCTCGGCCCAAGTTCAGCTTCAATTTCAGGGTGGCGCTGCTCCCTGTGGTCCCTGAGCCTGAGCTGAGCCCCACCACCTGGTGCAGGCCGGGCAGACCGCAGAGGAAGTCAGAGCCGCCCTGTGGATGGTCAGGTGAGCTCAGACACAGGGCACTCTGCACGCTGCACCCCAGCATTCCTCCTCTCTGAAGGGAGCACACTGGACTTCACGGCCTAAAGTTCCTTTCCTAATAGGTTTTGGTTTTCTGACTTTGCTTTTGAAAGGAGCCAAAGCCATAATCCAAGAGGCAGCCTTCATTCTTGACAGGAAATTGCGCCATCACGGAACACTTGAAAGGTGCATCTCTGTGTGTGGACAAACCTATAATTGCTTCATAACCTTTAAATCCTTAAATGAGTTATTCTCTGGCCTATACAATACTGATCTTATTTTTTTTCTGACAAAGATTTTTTTTTAAATACACTTCGTTTTGGCTCTTGCTGGATTATTTCTTTGAACTAGTGGCATTATTTCGTGAAAGATGATAGATATATTCTTAGTGTGTTTCCAATACGATAAAGGATTCAAAATAAATTCATAACAAAAGGATGTCCTAATTTGTCTTGCTATGGGCTTGTAAGTTGTGTTATAGGATTGATACATGCTGGGATCTAGAACATACTAAAATATGGTTTGACTAGTCAGCAGCGTGCAGGAGGGAAAAATTGTATACAGGGATATAGTTAAAACTTCATCAAAGTGTCTGTTAGTTAAAGGAGGGAATCTTGTTCTTCCTAGTCAAGCTGAAGACTTCATTCTTGATTTTTATCTCTGTTGTTTGTTTTTTACTCTTTTGGGGGGCGGGGATCTGCCACCTGGCTCCCAAATAAATCACACATGGAGCTTAGTCTTAATTATACGTGCTTGGCCTTAGCTTGGTTTGTTGCTTGCCAGCTTTCCTTAACGTAAATTATCCATCTACCTTTTGCCTCTGGGCTTCTCCTGTTCTCTTCTGAAAAATCTTACTCTTACTCTGTGGCTCTCTGTGTAGTGGATGGCTAGCCCCTGATGTCCTCCTCCTTCTCCAGCTGCTAGATCCCCTTCCTCAGATACTCTTATCTAGATATTCTCTCTGCCCACCAGCCCTATCTATCCTTTCTCCTGCCTTGCTATTGGCCAGTTCTTTATTAGACCATCAGGTATGTTATACAGGCACAGTAGCACAGCTTTACAGAGTTAAACAAATGCAACATAAACAAAAGTAACACACCTTAAAATAATATTCCACAATATATCTTTTATATTTTTTATTATTTTACTAAATTTTTTATTATTTGTGTGTTTGTGTGTGTATGGATCTGCATACTATGACATGCACACCGAGGTCAGAGGACAACTTCCAGTAACTGTTCTCTCCTTCTCCCATGTGGGACCTGGGGATGGAAGTCAGGTCCTCAGGTTTGGTGGCAAACACCTTTACCCCCACTGAGCCCTCTCGCCAGCCATCCCTCTTTATTCTGCAAAAAAGCAAGACAGAACTTTTAGTTGGCAAAATAATGCCTGCCCCAATATGCCTAGATACACAACCCTGGAATCTTTGACTCTGTTACCTTACATGGTAAAGAGAGATTTATTTCTTTACTTATTACTTATTTATTTATTGGTTTTTCCAAGACAGAGTGTCTCTGTGTAGCCCTGGCTGACCTAGTACTTGCTTTATAAACCAGACTGGCCTCAAACTCACAGCCTCTGCCTCCTGAGGGCTGGGATTAAAGGCGTGCACGATCACACCCTTTCGTGTATTTATTTTTCTTGACACAGAGTTCTGTGTAGTCCAGGTTGGCCTCCAGCTGACTCTGTAGATGAGAATGGTCTTGAACTCCTGATTGTTCTGCTTCCAGATGTCATGAAGTTAAGGACCCTGAAGATGGGGAGATTAACCTTAATTATTTATGAGAGTTCAATGAATCTCCTTAAATTGAGAGCCCAGGTCCGGCCTTTGGACAGTGGGATTGTGGAGCGAGGGTCTGAGAGGGATGTGATATGCTTGCTGTGAAGGCTGAGGAAGGCACTGAGTCAAAAAGTGCAGGAGCAAAGGTGAAAACGGATTCTAGGTGTGTCTGGTCATCCTCAGAACACAGCGAGACTGTGTTAGATGTCTGACCTCCAAAATGTCAACAGGAGGTGCGTATTTAGGCTCCATACTTGTGTAAATTGTTAGAAAAGCTGATTCAGTATGGTAGCCACTAGCCATGTGTGGTTGGTAACTGTCTGAAATGTGACTAGTCCAAACTGAGAAGTGCTGTAAATATCAAATGCAGATACATTTCAAAGCTTTAGTGTGAAAAAGCAAAAAAAAGAACAAAATCTCTAACAGTTTATTCCTATTGATTACACATTGAAATGGCACTATTTTGAACTTTTTTTTGATGAAATAAGACATATTAATTTTTATTTCATTAAAAATGCATTTAAGCCGGGCGGTGGTGGCGCACGCCTTTAATCCCAGCACTCGGGAGGCAGAGGCCGGCGGATCTCTGTGAGTTCGAGGCCAGCCTGGGCTACAGAGTGAGTTCCAGGAAAGGCGCAAAGCTACACTGAGAAACCCTGTCTCGAAAAACCAAAAAAAAAAAAAAAAAAAAAAAAAAAAAAAAAAAAAAAAATGCATTTAAAAATGCAACTGATAAAAATTGAAAGTGCAGCTATGGCTTGCATTCCGGGCCCACGTGATACTTATACTGGGCAGAGCAGTAATGTCAGATCTCCGAGGTATCTCTGAGGCAGTCGTCCTAATGACTGTCTGTTCTCTTACCAAGTGCTAAGCAGTGACGGTGTTTGAATCCAGGCTGGATTCTAAGAGGAAAGCCAGGTTTCCTGTCTCCTCTTGGACTGGAGCATAGGCAAAATGCTGGATGGGTCTTTATGTTCTCAGTGCCCAACAGAATGTCCAGCACATGCTCAGAAATTAACAGAGCATGCAGCATTAGTGTGGCTGAACCTACAAAGTCCTTTGATAAGACAAAAACTGGCAAAATTCACTCAGGCACAGTTGCCCAAAGTATCTAGAAACCGTGATCTAATGAAAAATGGGATGCAACGAGCTGGGGTTTCCCCCTTTTGACCAGCATTTGTTGTTCTAGCTTTCCCTTCCAGAATGGGGTTGTTTACCATTTCCAGCAGAGAAAATTGTTGAGGAGAGAAACCAAAAGGCCATCTTGTAGTCATAGCCCAAATACCAAGGAGCATCCACGTACAGCCTCTGACTTCTCTGTGTGATAGTTTCCCAGCAGGTGCAAAGAAAAATGCCTCAAGCCCAGAATCAGGGGACCAACTTGGCCTTTGAAATTGTGATTCTCCTCTGATTTGCTCCATGATCAATTTAGCATCCCTTAATCCCATTATCACAGCTGCTAATGTTTACATTTACTGGGACCGAGAACTGTGGTGGTTAATTGGTGAATCTGCTTAGAAATATTTTTAAATATCAGAAATAATTTGCTTCAGTAATGAGTTGTCCTTGAACAGAGTTTGAGAATATTATCAGTTGGTTCACTACAGCCGTAACATCGGTGTATGGAATCTGTGGTGGTTCCATGGGTATCCTAGGTCCAAAATATACTGTTTGAAATGTGTCCACCATAGTAATATACAGCTAAATGTTGCTTTCCCCCCTTCCTGTATGAGGTCACTGTTTGACTCAAATGAACTTTGTGCCATTAAAAATGGGGAAGTACAGTTTATTGCATTGCCATTTGAGTCTGCTTTGAGGTATTGTGGACGGAAATATCCTGGTTACTGGGTTGGGATGACTCATGGAATGGAACAGTCTGGAACCAAACTTTATCTTGTCTTCATCTTTATTTTTTTTCTGTATGGAAACTAATCATTTGAGGTTGGCAATATGGATTTTGGCCGAATTTCTTCAATAATTTTTTCTGTGTTTCTTCACCTCAGAACAAAAATCTCCAAACATAGACTGCTTTCCAATTGCAAACCTGCTCACAGCCCCTCTGAAAGGCTGCTAACCTCTTAAACATTATAGTAAATGTTCTCTGGTGTTGGTTAAGCTGCGCAGTCCTTGCTTTTGTTTAAAAGTAGATTGTTACAATGTAAATCCAGGAGAAAGAGAATTAGGAATGAAAACATTGCCAGTGGAGACAGTATACACACCACACATACACATCACACACACACATCACACACATACACACACACTACACACATATACCACACACACACATACCACACACACCAGCCCCCCCCCACCCCCCCCACCCCCACAGTCTGAACTCATTAGTCTGGTCCCCAGGCTGGGGTACTGTATGGGAGACCAAAGAGAAAATGCTGGTGGCCTGGTTATTTTTTTATTTTTATTTTTTTTGGTTTTTTCGAGACAGGGTTTCTCTGTGTAGCTTTGCGCCTTTCCTGGAACTCGCTTTGGAGACCAGGCTGGCCTCGAACTCACAGAGATCCGCCTGCCTCTGCCTCCTGAGTGCTTGGATTAAAGGCGTGCGCCACCACCGCCCAGCGGTTATTTTTTTTTTAACTAAATTATTTTTTGTTTTGTTTTGTTTTGTTTTTTGAGACAGTATCTAACTGCGTAGCCTAGACCTCCCTGGAACTTATTATGTAGCCCAAGTTGGCCTTGGACCTAGGCAAATTCTCCTGCTTCAACCTCCCACATTCTGAGATTACAAGTGTGACCCACCAAGCCTAGTAATAGCTTAGGTCTTGAAGACACCGTGTCTCTGTGTTTAGAACCTGTGCTCCAACTGTGATCTTAGGGCAAGTGTGGTGCTTTGAATCGGATGTCCTTCATACTCTCAAGCACTTCAATACTTGGTCCCTAGTTGGTGGAGCTGTTTGGGTGAATGTAGGAGGGGTTGCCATGCTGAGGAATGACGTCACTGGGGGTGGGCTTTGATGCTTCAAAGCTTCACACCATTCCCAGTGCTTTCTGGTGCTTCATGCTTGTGAATCAAGCTGAGGTCCCACTCAGCTTGATAGTCCATCTACCAGACCTGCTCACTACTGTTCCTTCCCTATGTGATGGCGATGGACTCTCATCCCTCTGGAACCATAAGCCCATACGAACTCCTCTATAAGTTGCCTTGTTCCTGGTGTTTTATCAAACTGACAGAAAAGTAGTTAACAGAACTAGTTTGGTTAAACACACATATGCATATGCACCCTCACCCGCACCAGTATGCTGTGCTGGTGTGGGTTTGCATGCCACAGAGTGCATGTGGCAGTCAGGGGACACCTTTGTAGAGTCACTTCTCTCCTTCTACTTTTAAGACGGTTCCAGGGATTGAACTCAGGTTATCAGCCTTGTGCTGCGAGTGCTGTATCCTCTCAACCATCTCAATAGCTCTGTAACAATACTATACGTTCATCCTAGGGCTGGCTAGTTTGTTGTCAACTTGACACAAACTAGAGTCATCAGAGAGGAGGGAGCCTTGGTTGAGAAAACGCGTCCGCAACATCCAGCTGTAGGGCATTTTCTTAGTTAGTGATCAGTGAGGAAGGGCTCAGCCCATGGTGGGTGGTGCCACCCCTGGGCTTACGGTTTGGGGTTCTATAAGAAAAGCAGGCTGAGCAAGCCATGAGGAGCAAGCCCGTAAGCGGCGCTCTGCATCAGCTCCTGCCTCCAGGTTCCTGCCCTGTTTGAGTTCCTATGCTCATGCTTTTGATGATGAGCTGTCATATGGAACTGTAAGCCAAATAAATCCTTTTCTCCCCAAGTTGCTTTGGTCACCCAGCAACAGTCACCCTGACTGAGACAATCCTCTTCAAGTAAACTCCCTTGCTGGCCTCAGAAGACTCCTATTTACTATTGAAGACCTTCTTATTAGCTCAAATTGTATTTTAATTAATCATCTATAAAATACATATCTGAAGGATTTTGAGAATCCCATTAGGCCAAGCACATCTATACTCAGCAGAACAAAGCTTTGAAGCTGTGCATGCTGTCTACCCTCTGCTGCTCCTTTTCTGGTGAATGAGTAGCCCTTGTCCCTGCAGCATGGCGCTCAGTTTGAGGGCTGCTGGGAAGCAATGCCATTTACTCTGTTTTAGATTTTTCTTTGCAGGCTTGCAGAGCTGGGGTCACAGGGCAGTCTGTAACCATCATTGCTGTGGAGAGCCTATTCTCTCTGGATGGGATTCTGCGTGGGGATTGTTGATACAGAAGGGAATGTGGCCTGTGCTGAATAGCCATGGGACAATGCCACAGTGTTTTCAGAGTGGCTCAGCATGGAGAATAGTATTCATTGCCCAAGGAAGGAAAAGGAAGCCAGCTTTTCTTTGGAGCTCCTGGCACTCAAGGGTAGAGGGAAGTGGATAGACCTCTCAGTAGCCAGTTTCTTTCACAGTTGAACAAGTGCATCTTGGATTGTAACCTTTTAAAAGACCATGCATACAACCCACAGTGGTTAGCTCTGTCTCCCTGCAGGATTGTTGAGACACAGGACAGGCCTACTGAGTTATAGCCTCTAGAGGTGAGACTTCTGAGAATCTACACTTACTACAGTGAACTTTAGGTTTACAGAGAAGTTGCAAAAAAAAAGTTTTCTTCACTAGAATGCAAGGTGTGTATGGTGCTATGCTGTATGTCTATGAAATCTGCTTAGGGAGGAAAGATTTTTTTCAGCTCATGGCTTCAGGAGATCTTAGTCCCTTGACTGAGAGAGCACCACCAGCTGACTCTTCTCACTAGCACTCAACTTCATTTTTAATCCATACATACAAACACAAGCAATATCAAGACATTATTTAGTGTTTCAACACATGCATGCATATTTTAATCAGGTATCTCTTTCTGCCTCCTCAAACATCTATCATTTTTATGGTTAAAACATTCAAAGTCCTTTCTCCTAGCTTTTTGAGATACAGCATACAATTGCTATCTGGAGTCACTGTATCATGCAATAACACAGCACAGCTTCTCACTCCCATTTACTCCATGAAGCTTACCCCTAGACTCTGGCAGTCACCAGTTTGCTTTCAAATTTGAGAACTTATTTTAGATTCCACGCATGAGAGAGATCACGTGGCATTTGTCTTTCTGTATCTGGCTTATTTCTTTTAACATGGTGGTCCACAGTTCTGTGCCTGTCATACTAACTGATAGGATTTCATTCTTTTTTGGTTTATGCAATTCTTTTGTGTGTATGAACTTCATTTTCCTTATTCATTCATCATTTGAAGGTCACCTAGGTTGTTTCCATTTCTCAGCTCTTGCTGATGGTGCTGCATAAACTTAGACATGTAGATGTCTCTTCAACATACAGATTTCATGTGCTTTGAGTATACATGCAGTAGTGGGATTCCTGAACTCTATGATGGTTCTCTTTTTAACCTTCTTGAGGAACTTCCATACTGTTTGCAGCAATGGCAGCAGTGATCTTAATCCCACCCTCAGCATGGAAGGCTCCCTCTTCCTTCCGGCCTTCAGCAGTGACATTCTCTTTTCATTGGGGGCTTTGTTTGTCTTCCTGATGACTCGTGATACTGAACATGTTTTCATAACTACTTTGTGTGTTTTCTTTTTGAAAAATGTCTACTTAAGACTTACCTGTTTAAAGACCAGTTGATTTTTTTTTTTTTGTAATTGAGCTTTTTGAGTTCCTTATGTATTCTTGATGTTTCTCAGCTATAGTTTGTAAACAGTTTAGCCCATTGTGTAGGCTATCTCCTCGCTCTGATGCCTGCTGCCCTCTGTGAGCAGCTTTCTAGTTTGGCATGTTTGTGTATTGCTGCATTTACTTCCCAGGCTTTAAGAAGTCTTGTCCACCCCCGCTTCCTGTTCCAGTGTCCTGAAGCACTTTTCATATTTTCTTCTAAGAGTTTCATGGCTTTAAGTCTTACACGTACATCTTTAATATGCTTTGAGCTGATTTTTGTACCTGGTGTGTGTGTGTGTGTGTGTGTGTGTGTGTGTGTGTGTGTGTGTGTGTGTGTGTATGAGAGAGAGATCTGGTTCCATTCTTTTGTGTGTTCATCCCAATTTTTCTAGCGCCTTTTATGGGGAAGCTTTGCTTTCCTGTACAGCGTGTTCTCAGTGTCGTTGTTGAAGGTCTGTTGGCTGACAGTGTTTGGGGTCACTTCCATGTCCCCTATACCATTGTTTCCTTGTCACCTCTTTCTTAGGGTTTGGGGAGCCTTTCTGGATCATTCTGCCACCACAAGAGACTCCAGGAATACACATTTAAACAAGCTTGATTGTGAGCTAAAATTCAAGGTTTGTCATTTTCAATTAGTTCAGCCTGGAAATTTCCAAATGCACGGCGTATTGTCAGGGACAGGAATTAAATACTGTTTTTGGAAATGTCATAGAAGAATTTGTATGTGTCTTGAAATTCTCAGTTTACTTAGTATTCTAGTGCCCTTTCTGCTGCTGTGACAAAATACATGCCAAAGGCAGCTTGGGGAGGAAAGGGTTCATTTGACCTACTTATTATTATTATTATTATTATTATTATTATTATTATTTTGGTTTTTTTAAGACAGAGTTTTTCTGTGTAGCCCTGGTTGTCTTTGGGCTCCCTTTATAGACCAGGCTGGACTCAAACTTAGAGACCCACCTGCCTCTGCTTCCTGAGTGCTGAGAATAAAGTTGTGTACCATTTTATTTGATGTACACTTCCAGGTTATAATTCATCCTCAAGGGAACTCAGGGCAGGAACTTGGAGGCAGGAACCACGGGAGAACGCTCCTTACTCTCTGGCTCAATGCCTACCTGTACAGGGCTAGGGTCACCCACAGTGACATGGGCCACTCAATATCAATTGATTATCAAGACAATCCCAGACAGACATGCCCACAGACCGATCATTAAACAGATATTCCACAAGCATAAAAGAATGCAACACATCTTTACCTAATATTCCACAACAGGTGGACTCTAGGCTGTGTGAAGCTGACAGTTAAAATTAGCTAGGACACTTGGTAGATATGTAAGTCATATCTACCTACATATCTACCAAGAGGCAGCTGTTCAAATCTAATCAGATCCTCATGAAGTTCAATAGTTCTATTATACAACATAATGACTACTCAGCAATATACTGTCCAGTAAACAATGTTATGTAATGCATATGTTAATTAGCTGACTTAGCCATTCCATATGGTATACATATTTTAAAACATCATGTTTTTATATCATAGATATGTGATTTTTATCAATTAAAACTTCAAGTTATTATTAAGTGTGTGTGTGTGTGTGTGTGTGTGTGCGTGCGTACACGTGTGCATGTGCACAAAGCACATGTGGAGATCAGAGAACACCCCTGTGGGGTGGATTCTGTCCTTCCACCTGTATGTAGATTCTGGAGATTAAACTCAAGTTGTCAGGCTGGTATAGCAAGTGCTTTTCCTGATGAATGACCTTTCAGACCCCCCCCCCCCCATACTGTTTTTAAAATACCTTTTTTTTTTTTAAGAAGAGAGAGGGTAAGGACTCAAAAGCATCACCAGTGAAGGGTTTTCTAGGCATCTTAGGATTTGGGGTCACAGAAGCACCACTGAAGTGGAAGTGGGTGGTGATTATTCCACACTAATCCAGCCTCTTCAAAGCAGACATTGAGCCATAACAACTGCTCCCCGTGACTTCTCTCAGTTCTACAAAGAAAAGACTTAGGTCTGTGTTGTGGAACATTTCTTTAATTTGTTTCTGCTGCCTTTGTTAACAATGTAAAGATATATTTGTTTATGCTGCATTTGTTTAATTATGTAAAGATGTGTTGCTATTTCACCTTGCCTGCCTAAGGTGCCTGATTGGTCTAATAAAAACTGAACAGCCAATAGCTAGGCAGGAGAGGGATAGGCGGGGCTGGTGGGCAGGGAGAGTAATTAGGAGGAGGAATCTAGGGTTGGAAGGAGGAGAAAGAAAGGAGAAGGAGGGAGAAAGAGAGGAAACCACCCAGGGCCAGGCAGCCACCAGGCAGCCACCAGCCAGCCAGGCAGCCACCAGCCAGCCAGGCAGCCACCAGCCAGCCAGGCAGCCACCAGCCAGCCAGGCAGCCACCAGCCAGCCAGGCACAGAGTAGGACATACAGAATGAAAGAAAGGTAAAAAAGCCCCAAGGCAAGACATAGATGAATAGAAACAGGTTAAATTAAGTTTTAAGAGCTAGTGGGACAAGCATAAGATAAGGCCGAGCATTCATAACTAATATTAAGTCTCCGTGTCATGATTTGGGAGCTTGTTGGTGGCCCAAAAGGAAGTCTGTTAGAGGTCTAAGAAGGTGATGATTAGCTGTGGATTGGGGCTGGGGATCATTCAGCAAGGACCAGACAAGGGGGGAGGCCAGTTTGTAGGAGTGCCTATGTTGTAATATAGGACTCCACGCTTGCATAGGGTGTTGAGTGTGTGTGTGTGTCCATGGAGATGTATATAGAGATGAAGAATGCTTCTATCTATCTTGAAAACTGCCGTCCACTCATAACTAACTTAGATTGCTGGATCGTGACAGTGGCACAAGCAGGCTGTGTTGACAGTGAATGGCAAAGGTACGCTCGGAAGCCATTTTCGAACTTTTTATTGATCGCTTTACAGGGTATTGAAAATACACACTGTGCCGGGCAGTGGTGGTGCACGCCTTTAATCCTAGCACTTGGGAGGCAGAGCCAGGCGGATCTCTGTGAGTTCGAGGCCAGCCTGGTCTACAGAGCGAGATCCAGGACAGGCACCACAACTACACAGAGAAACCCTGTCTCGGAAAACAAAACCCAAACAAAACAATTGAAAATGCACACTGCAGCCTCGCTGCAGCAGCATGGAGGTGATAGCTGTTGCTTCTCTGGCCTCTTCCTGGATGCCATGTTTGCCTTGGCTTCTCTGCCGGAGCCCAATAGCTGTTCACCTTTCAGAATGCATCTGGCAGTGTTCCTACCAAGTGTACGACAACTCATTCGGATTCTTAGCTCTTCAGACATTCTGAGAGCACTGAGCATCTGCTCTTGTGGCCGAGTCTCAGCTGTTGGTTCTTGCAATGGAGACTCCCAGTCACCAGTTTGATGAATCTTTCTCTTCTCCACCTGTGCCACCCCTCCGTCTTCCTATACTCTCTCCCACTCCCGCAGAGGAAATGTAAGAACTTTCTACATGTCAACAGCAGCTGGCCTCCAGGTATGGTTCCCGGCACACTCTGTGGCATCCTGGAAGCATGGGTCCTCTTAGCGTGTGATGGGGATTATTATTTTTGTCAGGGGCCTGGATGCTGAGGTGACTCATTGGGCTTTTCCACAGCTGCTGACGGGTTTGAATTTATGGCAGAGATTCATATGAAATGTGATTTTTGTCTTTTCTCCTTTTTTTTTTTTTTTTTTTTTTCTATTTCAGGCAAGAGTACAGATGGGCTGTACTTTTAATTTTCCTGCTGCCACCTGGGAAGAATTTGTCATTTTGTTTCTAAAGGAAAAGGAAAAAGAACCGCATATGACATAATCTAATACAGATCTGCACCGAACAAGTCCCAGGACTCCAGGAGAGCAATTCTGGCAATTTGTGTGATTATCTGTCTGTATGGCACCATCACGAGAAGGCTGTGGTTTCCATGCAAGTGATTTTCCCCTCCATATTCATAAAGCTTCTAAAGGTGTAGAATGAGAATTGGGCTGAAAGCCTTGCTGGGTAAATAAAACAAAGCCACCAAACTTGAAGGGAGCTGCGATAGAGTTGATGGAGAGTTGAAGGAGGGAAGCCCTTTGCTTGTCTTTGAATTCAAACAAAGCGCTAGGCGGAGCCAGCAGCCCAACCTCCAGGACTAGCTAGAGCAGGCCCCAGAGGGCAAAACTCCTGTCTCTCCCGGGTATCTTCTGTGGCCTCACTGCTTAGCCTGTGTTTTCCCTTGCCAATTCCTCTTCAGGCCTGCCCCTCCACCGAGGAGGTACTTTCCTGTTCCTTTCCCCAGGGGCTCTAGGTTCCTGGCCAATCAGCTCTGACCTTGTAATTACCTTTGCTCCCTTCCTCTGGGAGGCTCATTGTGATTGGACCCTAGCCCCTCAGCCATTTCTTCTTCCTCAATTCACAGAGGCCATGTAGAATGCTACTTCATGGCCGGCAGGTTCTATTCTTCAAGGAAGTCTGGCTCACACATTGACACGTGACCAGGCTCTAGGGGCTTTCCTGGCAGTGGCTGTAAGCACCCAAGGGTCGGCTAGCCCATTAGCAGAAGGGCCCCTACTCCTTGGAGGTTAGTTGGAAACACCCAGGGTCACAGGATGCTGCGGGGACTCCTTCCAAGCGCCTTAAGAATTCCATTTGGATGAGATAAGTTTACCTTGCCTGTGTTTAGAGTCCCTTTTCCTCTTGGCCCTTCTTACACCTTCCCTTTCTCCCTCTGTCCATCCAGTTCAACTCTATGCAACAACAACAATTCTTGTCTAAATATAGACAAACACAACCCCATTTTTTGCTAGTCACAAACTTTAGATGCAGTTTATATAGGCTTCCCCCCCCCCATCCCCGCCACAGCATGTATATGAAGGGTGAGGCTCTAGACAAACTCATCTTTTGCTATTACCAGTTTTCTTGGGAGCCTGAGGATTCCTAGTCCATCCAGTTTTGGAGGCTTATAGATAACATCACACAGACCTCACCATGACAGAAAATACATGCCTCCATCACCTCTTATTTTCATAAAAAAAACCCACGTCCTTTGGTAGCTAACAGCTTCTTGTGTGAGGATTATGTGCTTCTGTCTCATACCCTTGCATGAGCAAAGATCACCAATAGCCCAAGCCTGGCCAGGCTTACTCACACCAGACAGCCCAAGCCCAGTGGCCAGGCTGCTCACACCAACAGCCCAAGCCTGGGCAGGCTGCTCACACCAACAGCACAAGCCTGGGCAGGCTGCTCACACCAACAGTCCAAGCCTGGGCAGGCTGCTCATATGAATCATTTCCTGGTGATCAGACTATGTTCAGTGTTCCATTTCTTCTAACAGTTTATTAGACAGCAATTCAGATACCGTGCCTCACAGGACAAGGATGGTGACTTAAATAATAAAAGCCACTGTTCCTCCTCCTCTGAGACCCACACTGCAAGGGAGATACACCTTTTTTTTTTTTTTAAAGAAAATAAAAATCACTTTATTATAAAAACTTGCAAATAAAAACCATCATACAGCAAGATTAACAAATAAGCACGGGCCCAGCCCCAAGTCTATATAGCTCAGCAAACTTCTATACCATTAGGATAGCCATTCTGAAGTCCTGGAATGTTGTTTTGGATTTCACACTCTCATTATTAATTATATATTTATACAAGTATCCAACACACACAAACACTTATATACTCACACACACTCTCATACATTCACACACTCTCTGACACACATTCATACACACAATCAATCATCAATCAACAACAGAGTTAAAGCTAGAAAAATTATTAGCCGGACCTTCTTCCATGACTCATGTGTCTTTGTCTGCGTCCCGTCCTTCCTCATCAGCTCACATTTACCCTTTTGTGACCTCCTTACTATATGTCCTAAGGTGCCTACATGTATATTTGTCTACATAAATACATATATACATAATAGGCTGTACCTTGGTTACTTTTCTATTACTGTGAAGAGATACCATGACCAAGACAACTTATAAAAGAAAGCATTTGATTCCAGGAGCTTGCTTACAGCTTCAGAGGGTGAGTCCACGCCCATCATCTTGACATCAGGGAGCACAGCGGCAGGCAGGCATGACATCGGAACAATGGCTGGGAGCTGTATTTGATCCACAACCATGAGGCAGAGAGTGAAACATGGGCTTTTGGAAAATCAAAGCCCATCCCCAGTGGCACACCTCCTCCAACAAGACCATACTTCCTAATCCTTCCCCTAAACAGTTCTGCCAACTAGGAAACATTTAAATGTATGAAGCTATGGGGGCCATTTCTCATTCAAACCACCACAGACTGTGATCTGCATGTGAGGGAGAACATGTAGTTTTTATTTCCTGAGGTTGTGTGGCTGCACTTAATGTTATATATTCCAAGGCCATGCATTTTCACACAATTTTGTGATTTCATTTTTCTTTCGAGCTGAATTATAGTCTATTTTATACACACACTGAGTTTTCGTCATCCATCCATTTGTTGATGAACAGCTAGGCTGCTTCATTTGCTGCTGTAGTGAGTAGAACAGCTCTCAGACTGATAATAAATACATAAACAGACAGATATTAGAGATATGTTCATAATCTACATCTCTTTCGAATTCTTTGGGCTTCCAGTGAAAGGATTATTAGAGAGAGCTCTGAGAAGAGGGAGAGATGAGCCTTGATGTAGATGAAGAGGGAAATTCTGGGAGTCAGAATTTGGTCCTGCTTTGAAAGATATCTGTGATTATGGCAATGGGAACATGAAGTTGGAAGAGGATGTTGGACATAACAGTGTCAGGAGTGAGGAATGGCAGTGGTTGTCCTCAGAGATCTCAAGTGGACCCAGGAGACTGGAAATACCAATGGAGACGGCATGGGGTTGATTCAGGAGAAGCTTTTCGTAGTAGAGAAACATTTTTTTCTAGTTATTCCTGTGTTAACCACACATGAGTACTTTGAAGGCATGGTGAGATGGCTCAGGGGTTAAGAGCACTTGCTGCTCTTCTAAAGGACCTGAGTTCAGATCCCAGAACCATGTCTGGCATCTAGCTCACAACTGCCTGGAACTGTAGCTCCGGAGGACCTGGTGCCCTTTTCTGGTCTCTGTGTACACCTGAATGGACATAGCAGCTAGATACAGATAAAAACATTTTTTTTTCTGAAAAGAGTACATTGCAAACACCAAATATCCAGCATCAGTCCTTACCCAGTGTCACATTACTCACCACTGTACCATGCTTCCAGTTTTGAGGAGAAGATACAGAAAAAAAAAAAAAGCCTAGCATTCCTGTTATCTGTGGGGATCTTTCCCCTTCCTTGTCCATGAAGTCCAGTTAGACTTTGTAAATAGCTTTATGCATTTATTTTTGTTTAAGGACTTAAGAATGCAGACTCAGGCCAATCTTCCCGTTAACCCCATAGCTGTTTTTACCCAGTATACTCTTAGCTAAATGAGTAAACTGCTGTTACTTATCAATAGAATGAACATAATAGTTGTCAGCCTTGCAGGATGACCATGAGAGTGGAATGGGAATGTACATCTGCAAACTCCTTGACATGGTGCAGACTAACCAGTGTGCTTGTTAGTTTTATGTCAACTTGACACAAGCTAGAGTCACTGGAGAGGAGGGAGACTCAATTGAGAAAATACTTGGGCTGTAGGCAAGTCTGTAGGGAATTTTCTCAGTTTAGTGATTGATAGGGGAGGACCCAGCCCATTGTGGGCAGTGCCACTGAAAGCAGGCTGAGCAACCCAGTAAGCAGCACCCCTCCATGGCCTCTGCATCAGCTCCTGCCTTCAGGTTCCTGCCCTGTTTGAGTTCCTGTCTTGACTTCCTTCAGTGATGAGGAAGTGTAACACTTAAAATCTCTCAAGTTGCTTTGGTCATGGTGTTTCATCACAGCAATAGTAACCCTAACTGAGAAAAAACAGCAGATATCTGATATTGCTATTTTTTTTCTATAAACTAAAGGAACTAAATTCATTCACAGTGGTTTTAAAAGTAATGTGTGTATGTATGGTAAAGTAGCAGTGACAACCACAATTCTCTGTTAGTATACCAGGATGAACAACAGTAAATGAACCTTCTATCCAATGCCTGCCAACCTGAGGCTGTCACTGGGATGATTCTTGTTTATTGTTCCAGAAACAATTGATGTTTCTAAAGCATATGCATGCACATACCTTCCTGTCTCTGATTTTGCAATGTGTATGGGTGCAGAAGTTATACAGTTTTCTGTGCATATAGATTCATAATATAACATATCTTAGTGATCATTCCATATTTGCAATATGGGTCTATATCAACCTTTAAAAAAAACAGTGTGATATCTCCCTGCATAGGTATATTAAACCTGTCCCTTAGCCATGGGTGTCTTGTCTTTGGAGCATATGAACAATGTTGAAATATTTTTTTCCTTTCTTTTCGAGACAGGGTCTCACTATGCAGCCTTGGCTGGCCTGGAACTCATAGAGATCCACTTGCTTCTGCCTCCTGAGTGCTGGATTAAAGGCATGTGCTACCACATCTGGTCTTGCAATAATCATTTCAATACATTTGCACTTTAGCGGATATCATTAAATTCTAAATTGTGAAGTACATGCATCCATGCCTTTATACAAAGCCTTCAGTGCGGGTTTCATTTTCCTCTAGTGCTTTGAGAGGTGAAAAATTGAGAGGCCTGTTGTGAAGTGTTGTATTCAACTTCCAGACAGTATAGAAAAACTAGAAGTCACCCAGACAGGAGTTGCAAGGAGAATATTTTTAAGTAAAGAAAAATCTCTTTGATGGAAATGGTACATTATACTTAAAATGTTTATTTGGAAGAAAGACATTTGTTGCATTGAGTACAGAAAGCAGAACACACATTTTATGTGTTATTACTTCAGCTACTGCTCTCTGCATGTGTTTAAAAACTAACCACGAGTTTAAAAAACAGCAAGAAGGGCATCTGTGTATGAGGTGACTGTTTATGAGTTTTCCATATTTTAAGTTTTATGAAATGAACATATGTTGTATTCATGACTGAAAATAGAAAAAGCTCTTTCTGAAGTATGGAAAGAGAGGAAGGACCGATAGAGGAAGATCTATGGACACTCTTAAGAAAAGGGAAGATGGGCCAGAGAGATGATGGCTCAGTAGTTAAGGATGAGTGTTGTGATTCCAAAGGACCCAAATTCAGTTCCTAGCACCCATGCTAGGCAGCTTGCAAACACCTGGAACTCCAGCTCCAGGGGATCCAAAGCCCTCTTCTGAGAACATTTCCCCCTACCCCACAGCATATACTCACACAGATACACAGTATACATAAGAAAAATAAATCTTAAAGAGAAAAAGGGAAGAGGAAGAAGGGGACCGCTAAGAAAACACAGTCGTTGGGTCCACAGCTAAACCCCGAGGAACTGTGATCAACCCTGTACGTGGATGTCTATGCCCTATGGACATCTCAATAGATGATAACAGCCAAAGATCTTGATCATTGAAAGAAAGGCAAGGACAGCAGATCAGCTCCAGAGAGCCAGAGAGGAAGTGTGTATTACATCTTAAAATCATCTTCATCATGATCATTTTTTGACGTGTTGTCCTGTCAAATCAGCTGTTACCTGGAAAATGTTCTCGTACAGACAAGGTCATTGCTTAACAATGTTGGACACTTGAGGCCTCTACTGTAATTGTTTTCTTAAAAAAATGTGCTGTTACTCTTAAAAATGCTATCTTAAACACATCTGTTTGCTTATTACTTACTTAAGCATCTTTGATTACACTGCTCTTTCCTTGCTCAAATTGTTTAGGAAAATGTCACCATAAAATATTGATAGTCAGCGTGGCAAGACTTTGAAGGATGACCGGCCAGTTTAATTCCAGTCCAAAGAATTCAAGGGGCTTTCCAAATTAATTTATTTGGATTCCATTTGGAATTTGTAGTTCTGAAAGGGCCTCATAGGAGCTTATGGTTTTTTTTTTCCCCTCTAGAGTTTACAAAACAAATAACTCTTGTTTCACTTTCAAGAAACAGATTTCTTAAGTATAATCAGAGTGTTTTTTTTTTCTTCAGGTGTCTCCTGTTAATGTGTGGTATGTGACATCACTGTTAGGGCTAATTTGAAAAGTGAGCTTCCAAGGCCATTAGCTGGTGACAGTCAATTTGTCATCATCTTTAAATGATGGGTTTGTTTTGAACCAGATCTTTTTGCCCTCTCTTGTCCTATAAATGGGCCTGAATTATTGAAGTTGATACATCACTTAATATATTGCTTATATTGTGAATTTATTATATCCAATATTCTTGAAAACAAGACTTGAGATTTTTTTTTGTTCCTGTTTTCAGAAAGGGCCTCTTGTTGTCCAGAGTGGCCTTGCTGTGCAGCCAAGGAGGACTTTGCATTCCTGATCCTCTTCTGGCTCAGCCTTCCTCCTAAGTGTTGGTTCCATGCATATACCACTATGCCTGGTGCAGTGTGTTCTTCTTATATGGAGAGTTTGTTACGATGCTTCTTATTTCCAACCTCCCCTTGTCCCCAGCGTTAATGGAGACTTCCCCTTACCCTGCCATTTCCCCTCATTTCTCTAAAACCACGTGTACAAATGACTCAAGGAAGGAAACCCTTGTACCTTTCATAGAGACATGAAGACACAATTCTGGCACTCTCCTAGTGAGCATCCCCCAGTACCTCCAGGCTTTGATCCTTGTTGATACTCTTCATGACAGTTAACGACCAGCCAGTCTCAGATTCAAAGCTTGTGTTTTTCCTACCACAGTACTCTGTCTCCTACAATTCAGTGGTGTCTCTTGTGAGACCGATTCATCAGTAATTAGTGCGTGTATAACTTGCTATGCACAGGGTGTATGAATGTGGAGGTTATGGCCTTCATTCCTAGCACACCTTCTGTTACTACTTAGCTTTGCTGATGAACACTTCCTCCTTAAAATACACTTTGCTTTTGGATTTCATGACATCTCTCTCTGTAGCTATTCCTTTTCAGTCTCTTCCTGCAGATTTTTATCTCCTTAGTCATTAAGTGGATGTGTTCCTTAAAGCTGCATCCCTCCTCCCTCCTGATATCCCACCACCTGCACACTTCAGTGACAGCCTCCATTCCCATGATCCCCAAACACACATCTTTGAGCTCCATGCCATGCTACCTGCTAGACATCTTGAATGAGATATCCCTTGGGTCCCGGTTGTTTAGGTAAAAAGAAACTCATGCAGCCCACCCTTTTCTCAGTGTCCTATCCTTATTTCTCTAAGGTTCTCTGAAGGTCCCATCACTTATGTACGCCAGCCTATCAGGAGTCATCCTTTGGATAGTCCTCTCCCCAGATGCAGTTCATGGGCAGCTCTTTGCCAGCATAGCTGCTAATCGGTTCTTACATCTGCCTCCTCCAATTTTCACTTCACTACCACAGCCCAAGCTACAGTCTCCGCTCACTAAGATGGCTGCTTTCACATCCTAGACACACACACACACACACACACACACACACACACACACACACACTCCTTTTTCAAATCACTGACAGGGCAATCTTTTGTTGTTGTTGATTTTTGTTTTTTGTTTTTGTTTTTCAAGATAGGGTTTCACTGTGTAACAGTCCCAGCTGTCCTGGAACTCATTCTGTAGACCAGGCTGGCCTGGAACTCTCAGAGATCTGCTTTGCTTCTGCCTCAAAAGTGCTAGAATTAAAGGTGTGTACCACCACTGCCTGGCAACTCGGCAATCATTAAAAAAAAAATGTGGCCGGGTGGTGGTGGCAGCGCATGCCTTTAATCCCAGCATCCGGAGGCAGAGCCAGGCAGATCTCTGTGAGTTTGTGGCCAGCCTGGGCTACAGAGTGAGTTCCAGGAAAGGCACAAAGCTACACAGAGAAACCCTGTCTCCAAAACGAAACAAAACAAAAAAGTGTGAATGCATTCCTCTTCTCTGGGATAATGCCTTTGCACTTGCCCTTAGAGAAAAGGTCCACCTCTTTTCAGCGTCTCATCCCTGACATCCATAAATACTATTTTAAATGGCGACAGGAGTTTTGTAGGTAAGGATGAAGAGACACTCCAGAAATGAGGTGTTGTTTTGAACTGTCTGGGTGGGTCCTGAGTATAAGCCCAAGGCAGAGGGTTCTGACACAAAAGGATATTAAGCCACGGAAGAAATGACCTATTTTCGAAGATCTTGAAAGTGGCTTCAGCATTTGTAAAAAGAACTCTCATAAAGGGCTCCAGCAAAGCAGTTGCCTCCTTGCTAATTCCATTTCCTCCACCTTCCCTCTCCCTGTACTGGGGCAGACCTCAGAAGGCAGGTGGTCTGTGATGTGTGCTCTCATTGCTCCTTTTCTTTGTCCTGTTGGTGATGGTCTAGAAAACATTAGACTGGGAGACCCAAGACCGAGTTTCTTGTCTGTTATATTCCCTGCTGTGTCTTCAGAGCCTACGACTACACAGCTCATATAGAGTGAATTAAAAAAAAAAAACAACAAAAACAAATGAACTTTGAATGAATGTATGAGTGGGTGTTAGCAGCATTTATGTGCACCTGTTGTGTTAAGTACATTAAAGAGACATAATGGAAGGTATTAGGGTGGGTCTGGCCTTTACAGAAAGTGCAGATTTCTGGCTAATAGTGGCATCTTAACAACTTAGAAGCAAGCACAGCCAACTCTGGGTGGACATTTATCCATAGGCGGGAACTTAGTAGACTGCCCACATGCATGAATCTATATTCCACTCCTTCCTTTTTTACATTTATTATGAGCCATAGACTGAAAACCACTCAATTCATTTTTTTTTTTTGAAATTGTAAAATATGGTTCAAAGCATTTCAGGGTTCTTACAGATTCTCACAGTATCTGATTCAGATTTTTTCTTTTAATGCTACAAAAGCATAAAAACCAAATGTTTAGGGCTTGCAGCCTCCTTGGAATGCCCTAAGCTGATCCCAGGCAACACAACCAGCTTTTTGTTTGTAAGCATAGGAAATATGTGATTGAAAGAATGATTTAATTACACATCTCGGGGGAGAGCATGGCACTACGTTCTGTGTTATTATTCACGGGGCAAACACAGCAAGCCATGGAAACTGTGAATAAAATTACCCTAAGAGTTTCAGGATGGTGGTTTTCTGAGTGTCACCAGTCATTCCACAGAGAGAGATCAGCCGGAGTTCCCTCCTGGGTAGCTGTGATCCTTGGCATTGGACTGGAATCGTGTGTCACTCCCTTACCTGCCTGACTTTGTTTATGGTAATCCTCAGGTATAGGAAGCCTGAGCCGCTGGTGTGTGGAAGCTCAGATCCCTTAGGTTAGTCTCACAGCAGCAGCTGCAGCTGCAGCTGCAGCAGGGCCCCTGCAGTGGCCACTACCCTCAAGGTTAGTCCAAATTGCAGCAGACCCAGGCTGAAACCTTGATGCAGCGTAGAGCTGGCCTCCAGGCTGGGGCTCTGAAGACAGCAGCTCCCGGTGTCAGTCTCTAAAGCTCCTCCAGGGAGGGCTGTGCACCACCGAGGCTTGGCGCCCAAGTTAGGTGCTATTTGCTTTTGCTTTTGTCTAGTTACAGGGTCGTCATTAGCAAGAAGAGAGCTCTGATGTCAGCGTGGGCTTTGTGGGTTTCCGGAGTCAGTGTTTATGAAGGAGATGCTATTAATGGTGTGGCATCCGGTTCAGTCCGATTATACAATAGTGATTTTTTTCATTTCCATCGCTCCGGCAATTGGATATGCTCTCTAATGTGAGACTGGAAATATTACTGTGGAGGAAGTAGAAAGGAGGCAGTGACTTCTTGTCTGTTATTTCTCTTCTTCTAGCAACAGGGGCAGGGTGTGTGTGCCGTGAGGTCGAGCCTCCAGTCAACTTGGAGACCCTTATTATTTTCAGAGGCTGTCAGAGAACCGCAAAGCTGTGGCTTAAGTGTCCTCTGGTCCTTCACTGGGGCTCAGTGCCTAGAGTCAGTGCTTGTGGTTCTGAGCTGCCTGCAGCACTTGAGAGACCCGCTCAGGAGAGCAGAGGCCCTGTTGGCTTCGCTTTCCCATCTGTAAAGCAGAGATCTGAGAAAAGAGCCCTATGTATGGTCCAGGGCAGGAGAGTATCCGTGAGCTCTTAGGCCTTTGAAGGCAGGTGCTGTAAGCATGAGAGATAAAAGCTTCCGGAGATGAAACGCTGGTCAGAGGCCCTTGGAGGGCTGACAACCTTCACTGCAACTGATTCCCCCTCCCCTCCGTCCAAGCCTCTGTTGGTTGGTTCTCGTGTGAACACGTGGGCAGAGGGAGGAAAGGGACTGGAGTGCAGTGTAATATCTCCTGCCTCCATCCAAGTGAGGAGGCAGGAAAGGAGAAAGGTGAGGACGGAGGAGATTTCCAGGGAAAGCGGAAGGAGGTGGTGTGACGCTTTCCTAAGAACTAAGAGGAAGGAGGTTCCAAATGGGATGAATTGCTCTCTTCGTAAGATACATCAGGCTCTTCCTAGCCCTTTCTTTCAGCCAAGCTGGGCCACCTCCTCTCCATTCAGGACTAGCAAAGGTGGCTCTGGTCTAGGGTGGTGAGTCAGACTTCCTGGTCCTTGGGGATTACCCTGCCCAGTACACCTTCTTCCCATTAGCTGTGTCTCCTCTGACTGAGCTGGTTTTTTTTTTTTTTTTTTTTTTTTTTGGTTTTTGGTTGTTCGAGACAGGGTTTCTCTGTGTAGCTTTGTGCCTTTCCTGGATCTCGCTCTGTAGACCAGGCTGGCCTCGAACTCACAGAGATCCACCTGACTCTGCCTCTGGAGTGCTGGGACTAAAGGCGTTCGCCACAGCTACCTGGCCTGACCGAGCTCTTTAAGAACAAGAGGCAGCCGGGCTTTACCATCTTCACAACGCTGCCTTCATTTTGAGTCCCAAGTTCCTAGCACAGAACTGTCCTATAAGGAATTCTGAGAGCGCAAGAGAGGGGCCGCCATGTTGAGCCCAAGTGGGTGACCGTGCTCCAGTATTGACGGTCTTTCTAGCATGGCCATGCCACCATGACTGAGTTGGACACAGTACTTAAGAATCTGGTTTATTCTGTATTTACCACACATCCTATTCATCTCCATGTCTGTTTTGGGCAAACTTCAGTACTATAAATATTTCTGTAGGCAGAGATACAATCTTACCTATATTTATAAGCTCCATTCACACATCTTGGCAGCCTCTCTCCAGCAGAAGACACTGCACAGGGTAGGTTTCAAATCTACATGAGCCTAAACGGTTACAGTAGACTCAGCAATGGTTCCCATCCATGTGTGTCCACATCCAAATCACTTGAACTCGTAAACCTCATCTTTGTATGGAAGAGATGAGGAGGCGATCCGGGATAATCAGGTGGGTCTGCTGTGAGCACAGAGGTCTTTCTAGATGGGAGGCAGGATCGAAACAAAAGATGACTGGCCATGGAAACAGAGGTTGGAGTAATGTTCTGTGAAGATGGAGGGGGGAGCATACACCAAAGAACGCAGGCCGCTCCTGAAAGCTGAAGAAGGAAGGAAACGGATCCGTCCCTGGAACATTCAGAAGAACCATCCAGTTAACACCTTGGGTTTCTGACCTCCAGAACTATGAAGGCATACATTTTTTTTCATAGCCTGTAGCCACAAGTTTGTGGTTATCCATTCCATCACCAATATGAAACTGTACGGATCTTATCTGGTGGTGAGCTCTGGGCTGATCTCATAGCAATTTGAGGTGCTGGAGTAAGGAGTTAAGGAAACAGATATGGACTGCTTGCTGGTTTCCAGCTTTTTCTGTGTCCAGGCTAGAGAGAATGCACCTTTGTAAAGGGAATGTGTCCCGTGTTATATATATCTAGCCCTGAGATGCCTGGCTTCCAGCTGGAGTGGCTTCCTGGTGAGGAGGTGGCAAATGGGTATGTTAGGCAAAACTTAGTTGATGTACTGCCAGCCTTGGGGCTGACCCCACTCCACATCCTCCTTCTACTCATCCACAGGAACACAGAGTAGGGCCTTATTTATGGCTCTTTCCAAAACACATTCCCCCAAAATAGCAGCTAATATCTCCCCCCCAAAAAAGTGTCACGGTGGTGATTTTAAAGACAACAAACTGGATAGCACTCTCATTTAAAACAGTTGCCAGAACACTGGAGCATAACAAATGTCTCTGGAGAGATGAGGGGTGATATTTGTAATATGAAAAAAGATTGACAAGAAAGAACACATTGAAATATGTATGGAAAGTTTAATAGTTGAATAATGAGAGGAGACGAATACTTAGAAGTACAGCTAGACTAGGCTGAGACTAGGAATGTCAGATTGAGGGATGCAGGAAGGGGCAAGACATAATGGTAAAGGAGAGTCGAAGAGGACAGAAGTAGAAATAATATTTAATATTTGTATCATCGAATAGGAGTCCCAGGAAGAAGAAAAGTTAAAAAGAATTTGGGGGAAATGGAGATGAACTTCTCAGAGTCACAGATGGAAAAATCAAATTAAAGGTCCACGGCAAGATAATGAAAGCCCCACATCTGAATATTACCCAACTATGGAAAAAAATCATAAAACCCACAGGTAAATGGACAGAGCTAGAAAAAAATCCTCCTGGGTGAGGTAACCCCGACTCAAAGGGTCAAATATGGTATGTATTTTCTTATATGTGGATGCTAGCTGTTAAGTCTTCAATAAGCAGGCTACAATCCATATAATGACAGAGGTTAGGTATAGGGTAAGGGACTGGCAGGGAGATCTCGCTGAGAAGGGAAATAGAGTAGATAGTGATGGATGGGGGAGGGGCTAGAATGGGAAGATCAAATGGGGGAAAGAAGAGGGGGGAAGGGAAGCAATACAGAGAGGAAGAGCTAAAACTAAGGGGCATTTGAGGGGTGGTATGGAAACCTAAAATAGTAGAAGCTTCTTAAAATACATACACATCTGAAGGAAATCTACATGGATTCATCAAATAAAAGGGAAGACAAAACCCCAACTAGACATTTCTCATCACCAAATGAAACGACCAGTGCTGTGCATGGGTTACATCTCATCAAGCTGTTGGCTAAACAGCCCCAAAGGAAACTCCCAAACAACAAAGGCTGTTGCCAAGGCTATTGGTTGTCCTCCACAAACTGATGGTAATGTCCTGTTGTTGAACTGGACATGAAGAGGTTGAGCTGGTGTCTAACTAGAGCCTTCAACCCTATTGACTAGTGTTCATGGTACTGCTGCCAGAGGAGAGAGGTAAACAGCAACCAGCTACAAACCCTGTGATCTACAGTGGTGACCTGCCTGCAAGATTCACTGGTGCAATAGTGGTACAGAAGTTGTGGGAGTAACCAACCACTATTTGATTGGAATTAAGCCAACTCCATGAAATGGAGACCATGCCAGACAAGAGACTAGTTTTGCCACCGACCTATGAGAAAACCAAATACTACTGTTCTGCTAAAGGAACGTAGTAATGAAACGACTCCTCATAACATTCTGCTGTACTCATAGATCAGTGTCCTGCTTAAGCCATCACCAAAGAAGCTTCCTGCTGTAGTAGATGGGAACAAAAACAGAGACCCACAACTGGACAACGTGCAGAGAGTGAGAGCCTCGGAACCTCAGTCATAAATGAGATGTCTCCATCAAATCCCTCCTGTCAGAGATCCGGGAACCCTGTGGAAGAAGAGGCAGAAAGATTGTGAGGGCCAGTGTGGATGGAGGCCTGTAGAGGGAATCTTAGCAGGTCTTATTAATAAAATCAAACCTGGGGCCAGTTATTGGGGTGAAATGCTGGATGGTCAGAGAGACAGAACAAGCCATAGCTAACCTCACCTGGCCAACTTCTCAGCTGGTCTTGTTTCCTCAGACTGGAGGCTTCTAAGTCCTCATATCCGAATGGCTCTCAGCTGAACTGTGCTGCTCAAAACCTAAAAGCTTAACCAGCCAAATGCTTCTAGTTTCTGGTCCTCACACCTTATATACCTTTCTGCTTTCTACCACCACTCCCTGGGATTAAAGGCTGCTTTCTGGGATTAAAGGCATGATGAGTCACCATGCCTGTCTGTATCCTTGAACACATGGATTTCTGCCTCTGGAATGCTAGGATTAAAGGTGTGTGCTACCACTGCCTATCCTTTATGTTTAATATTGTGGCTGTTCTGTCTCTGACCCCAGATAAGTTTATTAGCATGCACAATATTTGGGGAAACACAATACCACACAGGCCACTAAGAAAACAGGGCCTTCTAAACACAGCAGACTGACACACATATGAACTAACTCACAGAGACTGTGAGTTTAAGCCAAATGGGGTCCCAGTGCTGAGAGGGGAAGTAGACCCAAGCCCCCAACTGTACCCCAGACGCTCGCTACAATTCACAGCCACTTGAAAAGGAAAAATTAGTTTTCTCTAACAGTCGCACTAGGCATACAAACCACACTTAAGGGCAGGCCCCATGCCCAGCAGTAGATGGTGCTGCATGAATCCTAAATGGTCTTATAATAAGAACCGGGAGCCAGATATCAGGGTGAAAGCTGAAAGATCAGAGAAGCAGAGCAAGCCACAGCCGCTTCTGACCTTGCCAACTAGTCAGCGGATCCTGTCTCCACGAATCCTCAGACTGAATGCCTCTGAGTCCTCAGCCAAAAGGGCCTAGTTCCTGTCTCCTCATGCCTTATATGCCTTTCTTCACCCAGCCATTTCACTTCCTATCTCAGTCTTCCTAGTGCTGGGATTAATGGCGTGTGTGCTTCACAAATACTGGGATAAAGGTGTGTGCCACCGCTGCCTGGCTCTGTTTCTTTCAGACTAGATTAATCTCATGTAGCCTAGAGTGGCCTTGAACTCACAGAGATCCAGACAGATCTCTGCATCCCGAGTGCTAGGATTAAAGGTGTGTGCCACCACTGCCTGACCTCTATGTTTAACTCTGTGCCTGGCTCTGTCCTCTGATCTTCAGGCAAGCTTTATTTCTTAGATTACAAATACCACCACAAAATGGCCAACATAAAATGAACTCAATGGTTTTTTTTTTTTTGTCTCAAAATGCTTTGCCGGGGCATCTATCTATATCTATCTATCTATCTATCTATCTATCTATCTATCTATCTATCTATTTTACCTTAAAGATCTTTTGCTTATATATTATGGTTTCTGATTTTGTTTTTATGGGTTTATTATGTGTGCAAATGTGTGTGTGTGTGTGTGTGTGTGTGTGTGTGTGTGTGTGGTGTGTGTGTGTGTGTGTGTGTGTGTGTGTGTGTGTGTGTGTGTGTGTGTAAGCACCTGTTGCATTTCTTGTGCTTTTTCTTTGGCCCTTTATTTTCTGTTTTTTTTTGTTCTATTTTTTGTTTCTTTTTACTGTATTGTTATCATTTTTACATGTCTATTTGTTTCCTAATGAGAGAGAAAGAAAGGATGGGGTGAAGGGGGAGGATCTGGGAGGAGTTGGGGGAGGAGAAACCGTAATCAGGATACATTGTATGAAAAAAATCTGTCTTCAATATTAAAAAAAAAATGAAAGACAAAGAAAATAGGCAAATTATTAAGCTTTGAGATAGTTTACCACAAAGTCCAACAGATATACAAATTCATAATCCTTAAATAGAACAGCAACTAGCTAAATTCAACAATGTTTCTCTAAACACATCATGATGGAGAGGGATGCACCTATAAATGCAGATGTGCTGGTAAATGGATCACAGCATCAGAGACAGATCTTAAAGGCCAAAGGTAAATATGGAAAAGGAGGAACACCGTGAGAAACGTATGAAATACCTGTATATAACGTAAGTCAACCAATATGCCCTGAAGAGGAAGGTAAACAAACAAATGTATAATGAACAAATAAGAATGAGTGCTTAAGGGGCTGGAGAGATGGCTCAGGGGTTAAGAACACTGGCTGTTCCTCTAGAGGACCCAGATTCAATCCCAGCACCTCCATGGTGCCTCACAACTACAGGTGCTCCAGTTTGAGGGAATCTGACGCCCCTTCTATCTGCTATGGACACTGCACACACACACACACACACACACACACACACACACACACACACACACACACACGGCACATTGACATGCTTGTAGGTTGAACACCCATGCACAGAATCTTAAAACAATAGAGTGAAAGGGAATGCTCGCTTGTAGGCAAGGGAAGATAATAAGAATACAAATTAAGGACAACTGATATATAAAAGATTACAAGAAGGGGTGGGTTGAAGAGAGAGTTCAGTGGCTATGTGCGTTTGCAGCTCAGTTTAAACTCCAGTCCCCACATCAAGTGGCTCACAACTATTTGTAACTCCAGCTCTGGGGGATATCATGCCTCTGACCACACACACACACACACACACACACACACACACACACACACAGACACAGACATACAGACACACACACACACACACACACACACACACACACACACACACACAGACACCGACACACACACACATACACACACACACCCTGTAACAAATTACAAGGAGAACTTGAGAGGCTTGAGAGCAGCGTGGAGGGTACAGCTTCAGGTCTTTCTCTAGCTTACTTCTGAGATAATTTCCAGAATGGCTGCCTCACTTCCTGACCCTTTCTGAAGAGCTGGAGCCCATTCTTCCATCCTTTCTATCTTGCCTTGGTGTTTTCTTTTTTTGTTTATTACTTAAAAGTTTTCACCTTCATTCAAAAATGTTTCTGTGCATGTACGTAGAGGGCATGATGGAGCACCTGTGGGATTCAGAGGACAGCTTTGTGGGAGCCGTGGGTTTCTTCCTTCTACCATGTGTGTGCTGAGAATCAAAGTCAGGTCACGGGCTTGGCGGCAAGGGCCTTAACCTGCTGAGCCACGCCACATCCCTTCCATTTTTATTTTTTATTGCACTTCTTTACTGAGTGTGCACATTTGATTCCTTTTTGAAGCTAGTGTGGAAAGTGATGAGCTTCATTGTGACATTTCATAGAGACATGTTGGTGCGCCTCATTCTCATTCCTCCTGTGTGCCCCTCCGCTGTCTCCTTTACCCAGTGTCTCTTTTCCTTTCTGAGTTCACGTCACACCTATTTCATTAGGCTTTCTTTTCCCTCCTTCCTGCCTCACTCAAGCTCTTTGTCCCCTGCCATGGTCCCCTTTCTATTTGACCTGTACATATCTGTACACACATGCACGTGTATTTACACATACACACTTAAATTTAGATTCCACAGAAGAAAGAAAACATGGCATTGTCTTTCTGAGTCCGGCTAATTTCTCTTAATACATTGATGTCCAGTTCCATCCCTCTTCCTCCAAATATTTTTCTGAGAGAGAGACAGAGAGAGAGAGAGAGAGAGAGAGAGAGAGAGAGAGAGAGAGAGAGAGAGAGAGAGAGAGAGAGATCACGTTCTTGTCACCTTCTTTGAGCTAGTGTCTTTGTGGAAGTTTGAACCTTTGTCTCAAGACACCATACAGTCTTGGTTCTTATTGCTGGTAACTCCATGCCACCATGGGAGCGCTCTTTGGCAGTCAGTTGGAGACTGGAAATTGGTAGAAAGGTAGAAAGAGGTTGCAAGAGACCCTGCTGGCCTAGCAAGGCTGTCCTCAGCCACCCCGCCAACTGTCCACAGCTGCATAAACAAGTTCAGCCACGGTCAGCTGAAACCCAGCTCAGTCAAGAAAAATGACCCCAAATAGAAGCTATAATACCATGAACTACATCGAGGGCCGTTGTTTGTCGTTAACTTTTAGAGCAGTTTGTTATGCAGCAAAAGCTGTTACTACCTCTTCTTTCTAGTCGCCATCTTCTGTAAGAGGAACGCCTTGTCACTTTTACATGTTTTTCTTTATTTTCCACCTCATATTCCTCTATTTATTTATTTATTTGTTTGTTTGTTTTTAGATCCAGACCACAGTTTCCCCTCCCTTCTCTTCTCCTGGTCTCCCCCCTCTCCCACCTCCCTTCTTCCCTGCCCCCATCCACTCCTCCTTTCTCTTTAGAAAAGGGCAGGCCTCCCGTGGATATCAACCAGCCATGGTATATCAAGTTGCAATAAGACTAGGCACCTCCTCTCCTATTAAGGCTGGATGAGGCAATCTGGTAGGAGGAAAGGGTCCCAAAAGCAGGCAGCAGAGTCAGAGACAGCCCCTGCGTCAACTGTTAGGAGTCCCACAAGAGGACCAAGCTACACAACTGTAATAAGAAAACTCACAGAATCAACTAACCTGAGCTCCTAGGGGCTCACAGAGACTGAACCGACAACCAGGGAGCCTGCAGGAGACTGACCTAGGCCCTCTGCATAGATGTGACATATTATTTCTACCCTTTCATTCCTCCATCCTATTATCTGACTACTTATCAACTTATTGTGCTATAAGCTGGATATTAAAGGACCCTTCAAGATCCAGGTAAGGGGACAACGGGAGTTGTAACATGGACAGGCAACCTAATCCAGAAAATGGTGACACTTGAGTCAAGTTTTCAATTAAGAGTAGGAGTTAGTTATGCAAAGAGGGTGTGTGTGGGAAGAAAAGGAGGAGGTGTGGGTGGGGGAGGAAGCACAAGCCCCAGGAGGAAGCTTCAGAGGCTGATAGGAAGTTTCTTCCCAGCTGACACTTAACATTCTCACCAGGCCTCTTGGTCATTCTTGCCACTGGGCCTCATGCAGGGAATTCCTAAGGAGCCTTATCTTGGCCATCTCAGGGTAACTTTGAGAACATTCACTGAATTAAAAAAAAAATGCACCTAAATTCAAGTCTCCTGGTGCAGACTTGAATTCTAGAAACATCTGTGACTGTACATTACTTTATAATTATGGTAAGCATTTTAAAGGCTCACGCTTTCTTCGTCAGGGAGACAGAAGCTTTGTGGAGAGGCTGGGGGAGTTCTGAGCTGGGAGAAACCAGTGTTGTCATTCAGCTCTCAGCTAACTACAGTGGAGGTGTGGGTGGGAAGGAGCCAGGTTTTAGCAGAGGCAGCTGCAAAGCTGGTCGGGGAAGTTCTTTTTGCTAATGACTTGCCATACTAAATAGCTGAGAAAGCAACAAATCCAAAATGCACTAGTTACCACCTCCAGGACTGCCATGTCCATGGGGAAGCTGGCCCTTTGAGCATCCCTGTCCCTCACTGTCTCTTCCTGGCCATAGGTTAGACAATCCTTTTGAGGTTAGCAGTACATGGTGTATTGCTGTCCCTCACTCAACAGGCAAGTCTTGGGAACATACTGTGAGGCAGATAGTTTTTGTGGGGATTTTGAGGTGGAGGAGGTTGTAATGTGGGAATAAAGCTCTGAAGGAGGGAAGGGATGATGGTTCAGGACAGATGAGTAACTATGGGAGCAGTTTGGAGGAAGAGTGTTCCAGAGAGGAAGGATAGCCCGTGCAAAGGCCCTGAGGTGAGGGGATGTGGAGGGAACATAAAGGAACAGTAGGGAGTGAGGCTGTAGTTGAGAAGATAAAGAGATTGAGAGTGGTAGGCAGGTAGAGATGGAGGGAGGGAGGATAACCTGTCATCACAGGGCGTGGCTTTGACACTGAGCCAGACAGGGACTCAATGCAGGGTTTTACATAGGAGTGGTTGGAGATGACTTCCTCAACTGCAAGGAAGCACATCACCGTCCATTCTGAGTATAGTAATTTCTCAGATCGCATGGGTCTCAGGGTTCTGGAACCTTCTCTCCCTTTTGTTTCCCCAGATTAAGCTTCCCTGTCTGTAATATTAAAGTGTACTAGTGTCCACTATTTTTAGAGTCTGAGCTGTTATCCACGGAGAAAGTCATCTACACACCCACCTAATTTACTCAGCTATTCCTTGCACATGTCAGAGGTTCCTCTTTACTGCGGTTGAGGTGCTGTGGGCTAGGGCAGGGTTGCTGCCAGAGTGCAGCTTGCTGCCACTGGAAAGGCAGAGAGGTGGATGCACGTGTCCAGCTGGCCAGCACCCCAGTACAGAGACTTGGAGGGAAGCAAGAACTGCAAGAAGGAGCGAATTCTGAAGGTGCATTAAACCGGCTTTCGGGGAAGAGGCAAAGAGGCGTTTGAGAGAAGGATCAGGGAGGCCCAAAGTGAAAGAGCCTGTGTATTTGGGTAAAGTACACAGCTGTTTAGAGAAGGAGAAAAGAAGAGAGCTTTAGCTGGGTGGTGGTGGCGCACGCTTTTAATCCCGGCACTGGGGAGGCAGAGCCAGGCAGATCTCTGTGAGTTTGAGGCCAGCCTGGGCTGCAGAGTGAGCTCCAGGACAGGCTCCAAAACTACACAGAGAAACCCTGTCTTGAAAACAAAACAAAACAAAAGAGCTTTAAAGGAAGAGAGGTGAAGCTGGGGTTTGGGGTTCAGTTGACCCTGCTGTGGAATAATCCTCTCGTACACTGTAAAGATTTGTCACTCCAATTGGTTTAATAAAACCCTGACTAGCTGGTAGCTGGGCAGGAAGTACAGGCAGGGTGACCAAACTAAGGATGATGGGAAGAGGAAGGGCGGAGTCAGGAGTTGCCAGTCAGACACAGAGGAAGCAAGATGAGAATGCCATATTGAAAAAAGGTACCAAGCTACGTGGCTAAACATAAATAAGAGTTATGGGTTACTTTAAGTGTAAGAGCTACTTATAATAAGTCCTAGCTACTGGCTAAACATTTGTAATTAATATAAGCCTCTGTGTGGTTTTTCAGGAATTGGTGATCAGGAGAGAACCATCCAGTTACATGGCCCTGTTAGTGAATATAAATTTATTCCATGAGCACTGGGAAACAGTTGATGGTGAGGACTTTCACTTCCAGCTGAGTTACCCACCCTGTGTTATACACCTCCGAAATGATATAGGTTCGTATCTAGACACTCCCTCCAGCCAGGTGTGGTGACACATTCCTTTAATCCCAGCACTTGGGAGGCAGAGGCAGGTGGATATCTGTGAGTTCAAGGTCAGCCTGATTCTACATACTAATCACAGCCACCCAGAGCTACACAGTAGGATGCTAGAGAGAGAGAGAGTGAGAGAGAGATAGAGACAGAGACAGAGACAGACAGAGAGAGACAGAGAGACAGAGACAGAGAGACAGAGACAGAGTTTCCTGGGTATGAAAAGACAGTCTAGCTACTTTGAAGGACATTCACATGTTTCTGTGTCTATGTGCCCATCTGCATACTATGACAAAACGCAGTACAATGAAGCATCCCATTCTTTGCTGTTTTGTGTGCTACACTTAAGCAGTGTCTGAATAAATATAGTCTTTTTTTGAGATAAGGTCTAGAGTCTAGGATGGCCTCCTTCTTGCTTTGTAGCCAAGGATAACCTTGAACTTTTGATCCTCCTTTCTCTGCCTCTCAAGTGCTGGGACTAAAGGTGAGTACCACCATGACTAGTTGATGGGGTTGTGAGAACTAAGGCCAGGGCTTTGTGGATGCAAAGTAAGCACTTTAGCACCTGAGCTACATTCCCAACCCAATATCATATTCTTAAATGGATTTTTTTTGGGGGAGGATGTGGTGCTGGCATTGAGCCAAGGGTCTTCTGCACACTAAGCAAGCAGTGTTCCACTGACCATGTCCCCAGTGCTCTTGGATTTTTTTTAAAACCACTGAGGCAAGGTCTCACTATGTAGACCAGGCTAGCCTTGAACTTACTCTGCAGCCCAGATAAGGCTTGAACTTTTGATCCTCCTGCCTCTACCTAAGATTGCAGACCTGGCCACGTGGCCTGGTTTTATAATGAATCTTTTCAGTTGTGTACAGAACAAGGGGTCTCATTATGACACTGTGTAGAGCACGTGACCTTGCTCTGTACTCATATCCACATGAGTTATCTTCTCTTGTCCCTGTCACCCATTGGTCTCCTCGTTCCACCCAACAGTCTTTCTGTTTTCATGTTTAAGATTTAACATGTTCCTTTAAATCTACATTCCCCATATGACGGCAAACATCTGTCTTTCTCTGTTACCCACCATGTCCACCTTTTCCCACTCATTTACCTCCTTTCCTCCTCCCATACGGCCCCCTTCTTTAATTCAATTCATATAGTACATATGTATATGTCATATATACATAAATATATACACAATCCTTAAATCTAGATTCTACATGTGAGAGAAAACATGTGAAGTTTGTCCCTCTGAACCAAACATACTTTTAACAAATGACTCAGCAATCACCTTCCCACTGTTTTCTGAATCAGGTGAAAACTCTGAGCCACATGAAAACCACCATCCAAATATTCACAGCAGCTTCATTCATTGCCATCAAAAACTGGAAGAAACCCAGCTGTGTTTCAATAGATGGCAGAGTAAACAAATACCATGCCATGGAATATTATTCAGCAATAAAGGGACCTGACCTATGCTTCCCTGACATACCATAAGGACTTTTAACTGCTAAGCGCTTATTGCTTAGTCAATGAAACCAGTCTCAAAAGGTCCTTGGTGTTTGACTCATCACACTCTGACGTTCTGGAAAAGGCAGAAGGTCAGTGAATGCCCAAAGTTTGGAAGGAAAAAGGTAAGAAAGTTGTGTGAAGCATGTGAGTTTGGAGTAGTAAAGTTGATGCATATAAAGCTATGTGACACAAAAATGGAATATGAACGGAAACACGAGCTTTAGTTAATAAAACATATCTAATATCGAGTCTATAATTGTAACAAATGTACCATAGTAACACAAAAAAGTTAATAACAGAAAAACCCTCTGCTTGGGTTGACTGGGTATGTAGGAACTTTCTATGCTATTTGCTCAATTTTTTTTTCTATATAGCTAGAACTTTTTCTTTTTAGATAGAATCTGTTAATGACTAAATGTTGTTTTTGACAGATGTAAGAAGGTTCAGGAGACAGGCTGTTCTGAATGCCAGCCAGGCCAGCAGAACTTCTGATGGGATCTGGGCCACTTCCAGAACCTTCATGGAGGGCTGGAGAGGGACTCAGCTGCCAAGAGCACCTGCTTCTTCAGAGGTCTGAAGCTTGGTTTCCCAGCACCTGCAGCTCATGGCTCACAATCACCTGTAACTACAACTCCAGGAGATAGGCAGATCTCTTTTGGCCTCCAAGAGCTCTGGCACACACTTTTGCATGCACACACAGACATACATATTCATAGAAAATCCTCTATATAAAGCATCTTAGTGTTTATTTTTCCATATTTCTATCTTTGGAATTAGGATGCTGAGGGTCTTATAAAGTATCAGTAGAATATACTTCCTTTACTATACAAAATCTCTAAAAGCACTTAATGCACTGAGTTTATTTTGCAATAGGAGGAAGAAGGTCCTGTGCTAAAAAGCAGGTTTGAATCCCTGTGTGGTATGCTGTGCTGACAATCTCTGAATCTCTTTCTAACCCTTGGACTTAACAATCAGTATATACTAAGCACACAGGCAAAACTCATAAAAGGCTCTGTCTTAGTGTTCTATTGCTGTGAAGAGACACCATGACCATGGCAACTCTTATAAGGGAAAACATTTGATTGGGGCTGGCTTACAGTTTCAGAGGGTTAGTCCATTGTCAGCATGGTGGGAAGCACGGCAGTGCACAGGCAGACAGGCTGGAGAGGAGCTGGAAGTTCTACATTCAGATCAGCAGGCATCAGGGAGGGAGGGAGGGAGGGAGGGAAGGAAGGAGGGAGGAGGGCAGAGAGAGAGAGAGAGAGAGAGAGAGAGAGAGAGAGAGAGAGAGAGAGAGAGAGAGAGAGAGACTGGGGCCTGGCTTGAGCATTTGAAACCCCAAAGTCCACCCCCAGTGACACACTTCCTCCAACAAGGCCACACCTCCTAATCCCTGTCAAGCATCTATGCTTGAACAAGCATCTAAATCCATGAGCCTATGGGGGCCACTCTTATTCAAACCACCACAGCTTCTAAAACCCAAGTGCTGCTGGGATCTTAGTAAGTGGACAGAAACTGAGCTCTCACCTCCCTTTTTGATTAGCATCCCAGAGCTTGCTGTAGTCAGAAGGGCTTGCTCATCTTACTAGCCACCCTTCAGGAGCTGTGCCGAACTCATCAGGAACCGTGCAGAGAAAGAAAGCTGAAAAAATGCTTTGTCCTTGCTTTTAAGGACAAAAGGGGATTGGTAATTGGGGTCATTTGATCCTGGCATCTGACACCAGCTGCTGTGGCCAGTTGTGAACCACTGATCTCAATGGCCCAGAAACATAGATCCATCACCAAGTAGTTCTAAGTCCATGATTTTATACTTGAGATAAGTCATTTGTGTGACTAATGAAGTGCAGAGACTGTAAGAGACCTCAGTCCTTGCCTTTCTACTCTGTCCCTCTCCAGCTCGAACCTCCCATTTCCTTATGTTCTCATCCCCCATCCCTTGCCCTCCATTACCCCACCCCCACCCCTAGTTTGCTCATGTAGCTCTCATCTATTTCCCTTCACTGGGATAGCTTTGTGTCTCTCAAAGAAAGAGATACCATGATAAATGAAGACATCATGAGAATAGGGAGAGACAGGGTGCTAGGGAAGTTCCCAGGAATCCACAAGGATGACCCCACCTTAGACTACTAGCAATAGACGAGAGGATGCCTAAACTGGTCTACTCCAGTAACCAGATCAGTGAATACTCTGTCATCATAGAGCCTTCATCCAGTGACTGATGGAAGCAGATGCAGAGATCCACGGCCGGGCGCCAGACTGAGCTCCAGGAGTCCAATTGATGAGAGAGAGGAAGGATTCTATAAGCAGGGTTTATGGAGATCATGATGGGAAAACGTACAGAGACTGCCAGCCAAACTAGTGGAAACCCATGAACTGTGGACCAATACCTGTGAAGCCTCCATGGAACTGGACTAGCCCTCTGGCTACTCGAGACAGTTTTTTTTTTTTTTTTTAGCTTGAACTGTTTGGGGGACCCCCAGGCAGGGGGATCGGGATCTGTCCCTGGTGCATGAGCGGTCTTTTTTGAGCCTAGTGCCTAAGGTATGACACCTTGAGCAGCCTTGATGCAGGGGGTAGGGGCTTAGACCTGCCTCAACTGAATGTACCAGGTTCTGCTGACTCCCCATGGGAGACCTTGCCTTGGAGGAGGTGGGAATTGGGGGGGGGGGTTGAGGGGGAAGGCTAGGGGGCGGGAAGAGGGAAGAGGAGGGATCTGTGGTTGGTATGTAAAATGAGTAGAAAATTTCTTAATAATAAAAAAAAAGGCGGGGGGAAGAAACCTCAATCCTTAAATTAAGATGAGTGTGGTTGGTTCTTTTGCTGGGGGTAGTTTCGCAGTGGGGTCCTGACACCTGTTGGCTTGGACCAAATACTTTTCTTTGTGGTTCCTTTCCTAAGGTGGGCGTTTGGAAGGGTGGGGCTGTAGCAACAGTCGTTGTGTTCTTCCAAAGCGGGCACTGGCATTGTAATTTGTGATTATCGTTATGCCTTTCACCTACCCACCTGTCATTACTTCCTCACAACTATTTAAACATGTTTTACACGTAGAAATTTACATTTTGGATGAATCAACGTAGGCTCTTGAGGAAAATCGCTTTCGAGATTATGTCTTGAGCCGGCTGGCTGCCTTCCTCCCGCGCCCCCCCCCCAACCCCCAGTAGAGCATCACATTTGTTAGAAAGGATGACAGACACTGTGCAATTCAGGCTTGAATATTTGGCAGACATATTCTCAAAAATGAGAAACCCGAGTGTGACACTTCCGGGGAAACAAACGGCAGTGTTTATGGTCAATGACAAAATTCTAGTAAGTGAGCGTTAGGACTTTGGAAAGTTTGCAGCAGCTGCTGTGTGAGCTTGGCGGCGGTACAATACTTCAAGGCTTTGCCAATGACAGCAGCAGTGATGGGGGTAAAAGCAGTTTTTGACAGTGTTTAATAGAAGGGTCAGTGTTTCAAAGATTTGCTGGTATTGACCGAAAGACCAAAGCACGGTGTTACAAAATTCAAACTGCAAAAAGACTAATGGACTTTGATGTAATGGTTTTAGCTCCTCATTACAGCTAAGCATTAAGAACCACCAATTGTTGAGGTTTGGCCATCTCAAATGCTATTGAAATCTGCCTGCCTTTTCCTTTACATGTCTTTGTGAGGCAGGATTTTCTTCAGGCATTTCAGCCAAAGTGCATTTGTTAGTGAATTGAATGCACAAGTTGATTTGGGAGTCTATCTCTCTCTCTTCTACTTAACCAGACATTAAGGAGAATCACAAAAACAGAAAATAATGTCATTTTTCCCACTAGTTCTCTTGTTTTGACAAATGCATTTTCATAAAAATAACACATTAATTTAATATGTAAAATTCATCATTATTTTTAAATGGATCCACAGATATTAAAGAATCATTAGCTTTAATTTGTCACATGGTAACTATGAATACATGTCACTCACAAAAAAAGAAATCTTAGGGGTCCTTGGTAATTTGCTAAGAGTATGTCAAAGGGTTCTAAGAGGAAAAAGTTGACAAAGCCTCAGGAAAAAGCCACACAAACTGTGTGGTAGTTTGAATGTAATTGATCCCCTTAAGCTCATCGGGAACAGCACTATTAGGAGGCGTGGCTTTGTTGGAGTAGGTGTGGCCTTGTTGGAGGAAGTGTGTCACTGTGGGGGTAGGCTTTGAGGTCTCATAGCCATGCCCAGTGTTTCAGACCACTTCCTGTTGCCTTCAGGTCAAGATGTAAGAACTCTCAGCACCATGTCAGCCTGCATGCTGCCTTGCTTCCTGACATGATGATAAAGGACCAAACCACTGAACTATAAATGAACCACCACAACTAAATGTTTATAAGAGTTGCCATGGTCATGGTGTCTCTTCACAGAAATAGAAATCCTAACTAGGACAAACTGCTTTCTTTCTGGTGAGCTACTTTTTATTGGTAACTTCTTCAGAGTCTTCCGAGTACAAATGGGTTTGTACTTTCCCCATGCCCATGGTAGTGCTGCGTCTGAGAGGCCCTCTGTAAGAGTGAACAAGTTTTATGTGGTCTTCTTCAGCAGTGCTTATAGTCACAATCCATGTGGCAAGAGTGGGTCCTAAACATGCAGATGTGGCTCACCAGTTCAGCAGATACACTTTTTTGAAAAAAATAATAAATTATTTGTTGAGAATGTCATAGATGTAAACAATACATTTTAATCATATCTGTAGGTGGAAGTTTCTATCCTGCAAGCCACTCCCAAGTAACCACACAGAAGCTTTATACTAATTATAAATGCTTGGCTGATAGCTCAGGCTTATTATTAACTAGTTCTTAGAACTTAAATTAACCCATATTTCTTATCTAAGTTCTACTACGTGGCTTATGGCTTGTTACCTCATTTCATACACATCCTGCTTCCTGCTGGCAGCTCCTCTTACTCCATCCTTCTTCATTCCAGCATCCTTAGTTTGCCTATACTTCCTGCCTGACTGCCTGTCAGTCAGCTTTTTTTTTTTTTTTTTTTTTTTTTGGTTTTTCGAGACAGGGTTTCTCTGTGTAGCTTTGCGCCTCTCCTGGAACTCACTTGGTAGCCCAGACTGGCCTCGAACTCACAGAGATCCGCCTGGCTCTGCCTCCCGAGTGCTGGGATTAAAGGCGTGCGCCACCACCGCCCGGCTTAGTCAGCTTTTTATTAAACCAATTCTAGTGACAAATCTTTACAGTATACAAAAGGATTATTCCACAGCATATATCTACCCCATGTTGCCTCTCTTCAACTCTTCCCAGGTCCTTCCACCAACACATCCCCCTTCCGACTTCATGTCTTTCTTTTTTTTTTTTTTTTCTCTTTGCTTGATTTACTTATTTTATGTGTATGGATGTTTTGCCTGCATGTACAGTACCTGTGGAGGCCAGAAGAGGGCACTGGATCCTCTAGAACTGGAGTTACAGATAATATTGAGCCGCCATGTGAGTGCAGGTATCTGAACCTGGGTCCTCTAGAAGAATAGCCGATGCTCGTAACTACGGAACCATCTCTCTAGTCCCTCACCATCACCCCATCCCATTGTAAAAAGAAACACGAGGGGTTGGGGAGATGACACAGTGTGTAAAGTGCTTAAAAGCAGGAGGACCCTGCGTTCACAAGCTTTGTAAGTCTAGTTACAAGGGAACGGACACCTTCTTCGGGCCTCCTTGGCCAATACAACACATACATGTGTACATAGACACACACACGAATCTTTTTTTAAATTTTTTTTTTGTTTTATGTGTATCAGTGTTTTGCCTTGTGGTAGTTTGAATGTAATTGGTCCCCATAAAATCATAGGGAGTGGCATTATTAGGAAGTGTGACCTTGTTGGAGTAGGTGAGACCTTGGAGGAAGTGTGTCACTGTAGTGATGGGCTTTGAGGTCTCCTATGCTCAAGGTACCCCTAGTTCAGTTCACTTCCTGTTGCCTGTGGATCAGGCTGTAGGATTCTCAGCTCCTTCTCTAGTACCATGTCTGCTTACACACTGCAATGTCCTGCCATGATGATAATAGACTAAACCTCTGAAACTGTAAGCCATACCAATTAAATGTTTTCCTTTATAAGAGTTACTGTGGTCATGGTGTCTCTTCACAGCAATAGAAATCCTAACTAAAACATGCCTGCATATATATATGCCTGGAGACCTTGGAGGCCAGAAGAGGGGGTCAGATCCATAGGAAGTGGAGTTACAGATGGCTGTAAGCCACCACATAGGTTCTGGGAATTGAACTTGGGTCCTCTGGGAGATCAGCCAGTGAACTTAACCACTTAGCCCCAAAATAAATCTTTTTAAAAAAGAGTTGTGGGAACTGACTTGGGCTGTTGCAAGGTGGGATAAATGCAGAAAACTGTAAAACAGAGACTTTGGAGGTTGGAGGACACTAACTCAGTGATATAAACATGTTAGGGCATAATTGAGAAGTTGTTAGAACCATCAGAAGCTAATTGATGAGTGCTGGGCTCAGTGAGAAACACTGTTTCAAAAAAGCAAGCAATAAAAAACAAGGTGGAAAAAGACAGAGGAAGAGGCTTGACATGACCTCTGACCTCTGGCTTCCACATACACACACACTTGTGCACACACACTTTTTTAAAATTTATTTTTTTATTTTTATTTCTTTTAATTTTTTTTTCATTTTACATGCCGACCACAGTTCTCCCTCCCTTCTCTCCTCCCCGCTACTCCTCCCCACTCCATTCCCCTCTTTACTCCTCAAAGAGGGTAAGGCCTCCCATTTTATTTGTATGTTAATAAATAAGTTGCCTGGGGGTCAGAGCTAATAGCAAGCCATTTAGCAGAAGTCTGGCGGTGTTAGCACATGCCCTTAATCCCTGATCACATGACAGGCAGATCTCTGTGTGTTCAAGGACATAGCCAGCATGGAGACACACGCCTTTAATCTCAATACCAACCATAGAGACCTGGAGGTCTGTATAGACAGGCAGTGGCGAGGAAGTCATGTGGTTGGATTTAGAACCAATGAGAAGGCAGAACAGAAAGTCAATAAAAAATACAGACACACAGGAAGTAGGTCTTTTTCTGAGGGGAAGGACGACAGCGACAGTGAGGGGTAAGAAGGTGGTCTTGGTCTTAGCTCTTGGCTGCTGCTCGATCTCTGGGCTTTTAACTCTGCATTTGGCTCTGTGTTTCTTATTTAATAAAACCATTTAGAATTACATCTACACCTGGTCCCACTGCCAGGGGCCCCACAAACAGACCAAGCCACAAAACTGTCACCCACATTCAGAGGGCCTAGTTTGGTTCCCTGCAGGTTCCCAGCAGGTTCCAAAGTCCGTGAGCTCCCACCAGCTGGAGTCAGCTGTCTCTGTGGGATTCCCCATCATGATCTTGACCCCCCTTACTCATATAATTCCTCCTCCCTCTCTTTGACTGGATCCCAGGTGCTCAGCCCCGTGCCTAGCTGTGGATCTCTGCATCTGCTTCCACCAGTCACTGGATGAACTCTCTATGATGACAGTTAGGATAGTTACCAATCTGATTACAGGGGAAGGCCAGTTCAGCTACCCTCTCCACTATTGCTAGGTGTCTTAGCTGGGGTTGTCCTTGTGGATTCCTGGGAATTTCTCTAGCACTAGGTTTCTCCCTAACTCCGTAATGGCTCCCTCTGTCAATATATCACTTTCATTGTTCTCCCCCTCCATCTCTCCCCCTACTTGACCATCCCATTCCCTCATGTTCTCATCTCCCATCCCCTCCTGTCTTCCCCCCTCCTCCTAGTTTACCCAGGAGATCTTATCTACTTCCCCCTCCGGGGCGATTGATGCGGCACACACACTCTTATAGACTATTGTTGCACACAGACAGTGGGGGAAGGTATTCTGCCAAGTACTAGAAGGACTTTAAACTTACACACAATGCCTTCTCACAGCTCTTGGTTCATACTCACTTCTTTTGATTTAGAAGATGTGGGCATCTGACTGCTTTCTGTATTGCTATAACCAAATACCTGAGAGTGGAAATTTCTAAAGAACAGAAATTGATTTCTGGCCATCACAGAGACTGGCAAGATTTAGCTGGGGGTGCTGCAGGCTGAGTGGTCTCTGCTTCCGTAAGAGAGCCTTGAATGCTTTGTTCTCTATGGAGATAAATGCCTTTCCCTCATAAGGTCAAAGAAAGAGAAACTCTTCTGTAAGAGCATCTAATCCTACCCATGAGAAAGGAGTCCTCATAACTGACATACCCCAGAAGGTCCTACTGCCTAATACTGCCACGCTGGCAACACTGAATTTTCAAAGTTCTGTATTCAAGCCACACCAGCAGGGCATACGTATATTTATCTACTTCAGACTAATCAGGAGGGTTTGAATTAAAGCACTTGTTGACTGGCACATATTTTATTTCTGTACCTGGAGCCTGGCATTCATCTACTACAATTAGACAGCATGTTGAGAGAGATGATAGATACTCCATGTGACACAATGGGTGAGCATCCCATTGGTCATCGTCATATTAAAATACCACATCACTGCCAGCTGTGTTGGCATGTGAACTGGCTAGTTTCTTGATACAAGCTTGAGTCAACAAAGAGGAGGAAACCCCAATTGAGAAAATGCCTCTCTAAGATCCAGATGTAAGGCATTTTCTTAATTAGTGATCAATTGGGGAGGGCCCAGCCCTCTGTAGGTGGGGCCATCCCTGGGCTGGTGGTCCTGGGTTCTATAAGAAAGCATGCTAAGCAAGCCAGTAAGCAGCACCCCTCCATGGCCTCTGCATCAGCTCCTGCCTCCGGGTTCCTGCCCTGTTTTGAGTTCCTGTCCTGACTTTCTCTGATGATGAACAGTGATGTATAAGTGAAATAAATCCTTTCCTCCCCAACTTGCTTTTTGGGCACGATGTTGTGTTGTAACATTAGAAAACCCAACTAAGAAATATTTAGAATCCATATTATTTGGTTTTGATTTTAGTGTTTTAATAGAGGGGCTCACGTTGTATAACAGGCTAACTTAAAACTCACTGTGTAGACCAGGCAGGCTTCAAACTCATGATCCCCCTTGCCCAGCTAGCTGAGTGCTGGGATTACAGGCATGGACACCATGTCTGGCTCAGAATCCACACATTTTGAAGCATCATAAGTGGCTGCATGTGGCAATGTGACATTTACATTAGATGTCAACCCTGGAGTATAGTGGTGCTAATAAAGGTCTTACTTTGTGAAGCACCATGAAAAAGTTACTATGGATTTGAATCTCAGCTTTGCGCTTAGCTCATGGCATAGTATTAAAGATGCATAGCTTAGATATTACCACCCCAGGCATAAACACTGGTGAAAACAGCACTAACTGCATTTTTCTTGTGAGATTTTTTTGTGAAAATTACAAGACCGGATCAAAATATTTAGCATAGTGCCCAATAAATGATAGGATTAAAGAAATTATAGCCACTACCATCATTGTTGTTATTGCTATGAGAATTTCTAAGGGCATCTACCTCTGCTAAGTCATCCATATAACACATTATGACAATGGATTATAGCAGTTAATGCTCTTAGGCATTGGCATTTTCTAAACAGATAAAGTGTTCTATCAACCGCTGCTCTGATAATTTGGAATTTATAACAGCACATTTGTTTTATAGGCAGAACACAACAATCTCTTAATTTATACACTGACAGCATCTTATTTTTCATGGTTCTTTGAGAAGTTTTCTCTGCCAACAATTAGTCATGCTTTCAGCAAATACCAGAAGCTACCTAGGAGACTGACATTCTACAGAATTTTGTCTTTCTTCCATTTTCATAATTGCCATGGGACATTGTCCAGTTAGGGTTACCATGGCCATGATGAAACACCATGACCAAAGTGACTTGGGGCAGGAAAGGGTTTATTCAGCTTATACTTCCACATCACTATTCACCATTGAAGGAATCCAGGACAGGAACTCAAACAGGGGAGGAAGCTGGAGACAGGAGCTGATGCAGAGGCCATGGAGGAGTGCTGCTTACTAGCTTGCTCTCCCATGGCTTGCTTAACCTGTTTCCTTATAGAACCCAAGACCACTTGCTAGGGGTAGCCCCATCAAGAAGGACTTGGCCTTCTCCCATTGATCACTAATACCTTACAGCCTGATATTATGGAATGGAGGCATTTTCTAATTCAGACTCTGTAGTTGTTTTTTTTTTTTTCCTTACTTTTTTACTTTTTGCTCTTTAGGGAGCCTTCTACCCAACTCCCAAATAAATCACATGGAGTCTTAGTTTTTCTTATGAATGCGCAGCCTTAGCTTGGCCTGTTTCTAGACAGCTTTTCTTAATTTAAATTATCCAATCTATCTTTTGCCTCTGGGCTTTTACCTTTCTCTATTTTTGTATATATATATATATATATATATATATATATATATATATATATATATATATATATATATTTACTTCTTGCTCTGTGGCTTGCTGTGTAGCTAGGTGGCTGGCCCCTGGAGTCCTCCTTATCTTGCACTTTGATTTTTTTTCTTCCCAGATTTCTTCTCCTATTTATTCTCTCTGCCTGCCAATCCTGCCTATCCTTTCTCCTGTCTTGCTATTGGTCATTCAGTTCTTTATTAGATCAATCAGGTGTTTTAGACAGGCAAAGTAACACAGCTTCACAGAGTTAAGCAAATACAACATAAAAGAATGCAACATATCTTTGCATCATTAAACAAATGTTCTACAGCATAAGTAAATATAACATATCCTAAAAAATATTCCACAACAAGAGTCCTTCTTCTCCAATAACTCTAGCTTGTATAAAGTTGATATAAAACTAGCCAGCACAGACACAAAGATCATATTCAAATCGTATGTTTTGTACCAGCACATTTGATGTTGGTGCTAAATGATTCTGAACTTGCCACAAATTCTGTAAATGCTTTGGGCTGAAGGGTACTTGTATCATAGATTTCTTCATTTTATGATTGCCAGAGTTATCAAGAATAAATGTTGGATTGTGCTAAAAGGAAGTAACAATGACAAGAGTTTGGCAATAGTCTCTGAAATAGAAATTACCATGCTTCTAATTGACCCATATCTTCACAAAAAGTGAAAGTAGTGATAGGTGGAAATGAACAAAAAATAGGTGGAGAGTGTCCCACTAAACATTTGTTTTTGTTGACTATGTCTGAATGGTGTTCTATTCTTAGTTGTTAATAGATACTGGAAAGGAATTCAGTTCCTAAGTTTGGGGAAGATTTTGATGTGGGGTGTCATACACCAATCATGTTCATTTTCTTCTCCATCCTTCCAGCAGTGCTCTCCGGGTTCTAGTTGGAGCCCGAAGTCAGGTATCCGATTGAATTCTGTGCAGTGTGACATGAATTTCAGTTTCTTCCTTGTGCCTTTTAAAGAGCAGCAGGTGGTTCTGTACTTCTTTAGTTCTCCTCTGGGATGGAATAAAGATGGATGTTGGAGATGAGAGCAATGTTTCTGGGAATGGTGGGGAACACACAGAAGGGTACACTTGGAAAAGTCAGTTTGGCTTTATGGAAATCCGACTTTAAGACAGAAAGAGAAAGAAAGGGAGGGGGAGAAGCCAGCGGAAGTCATTGTCATTATGAGCATGATCATCGTGGTCCTGGGTCACTGGGAGATGCATGGGACAGTCAGGCTTCTGTCCCGACTGCTCACAACTCCTGTACTTCTCTGCTAAAGAGAATATGCTTCACTTCAGGGCCAGGCATTGCGTTTTGGGGGTAGTAGCTGTGTAACAGCAAATCGCTGCACCCTAATTACTATAAGTCTTTTAAGTCTCCACATTTGTAACTTTTTCACTGGGTGAAGGGTTTTTGCAACACAGAATATGCTAAAAGAGAAGGGAAATGGTCCATGACTTCTCTAACATTGTTTTCAAAGGTAGTGGATGAAGACCAGCTTCACATTGTAGTGAGTTTCAGTACACACTGTTCTCTTAGCATGAGTACCTAGTTCCACTTCTTTTTACTTATTTCTGCTTTTAAATTAACTAATTTATTTTTATGTGGAATTTAGATGTCTGTACTGGGGCTGGAAAGATGGCTCAGTGATTAAGAAGAACACTAGCTGCTCTTCTGGAGGACCAGAGTTTGGTTCCCAGCATCCATATATCTGGTGGCTCACAGTTCCCCATAACTTCATTTCTAGGGGATATGATGCTCCTTTCTGGCTTTTGGAGGTACCTGCACACATGATAACAATGCACACATGCACACACATATAAATAAACAAAATTTAAAATTATTTAAAACGTATGTCTGCTATTGTAAGCATTAAACAATCTTGACTTGACTTTCTAGTTAAACAGGGAGTGTGTATGGAAAAATGACCTATGCATGGGGAGTTCAGTATGTCACAGAAAACAGTATAGATAATAATATAACCCATGGTGATAAGAATAACGGGTAGTTTGCACTGGACATGATGGTGGATGGCCGCTAAAAATACCTTCTTGAAGGAGCTGCACCCTTTGCATCTGTCAAAGCCCCAAATGCATCGAACCATAATGGTGCTGCTTAGTTGGAAGGGAACGGGGAAGCTGTGGGAACTCTAGAAAACTCCCTCTGACACATTCAGTCTGGCCTGTGGGTCTGTCTCAGTGAGTCATATCAGAAGGAGCTTTGCATCTGTCACCCAGGGCAGAGCTGAGGGAGAGGAAGCAGGTGTGAAACACAGCCCAGACTTCCTTTTAAGTCCAAGTGTGGGCAATGTTTTTGTCTCGCTGCCCTGCTGGGTGCATCTGCGGTGGTAAATAGTGCAGTGATTAATTCAGAACCTGGAAATGGAAAGTGTTAGGAGGGATGCCTCTGAGCTTGACATCAAAATGAAAGGCTGATCTCTCATTTGCTCCCAGAGAGGTATAGGGAGTGCTCTGTGGTTCTGCCCAGGTAGATTTTATCATATCCCCTCTCATAACTTGTGCATGAATATATTACTGGGACTTCCACTCATGCCATTTCTGTTTCTACCACTACTGTTTTCCCCAGAAACATCAGACAAAATTACTTCTGAAGACAGGAAGTCGATGAGTGCTGTCCTAATCCAAATGCCTTGTTTTGGCATGATGGCCCTTCCTGATATGGCTCCAGGCTCACATCTTTACAGCCTTTGCTTTTCCCCCTGTGCCATATGGTAGAAGCCCTGGGCCACCAGCCTAAACTAGACTGCATCAGGCTGGATCCAGTGGGTCCACAGCACCTGACTTGGCACTCCACAGATGTGCAGCAGCTGTCAGCCACTGTACCTTCAGCATCCTCATTTTAGCCTCCTATACAGGAAAGACCTCATCATCCGTTGAAGGACTCTGAAGGACAATCCTAAAATCCTGAGATGGTTTTGCAAACAGAAAGTGTGTAGGGAGATACAAGGCCAGAGTCTGCTTATGTCCATTCTTACTGCCAGGGTGCCAGGCCAGCTTCAAAGGGGAGACCACTGTTTGGGGGAGCTGGCTTTTTCAGCCGCTGCTTTCTTTCCTGGGTTGTTAACGAGCATGCTAATTGGTGACAATTTCACTGGTGGGTTTTGTGATGTGGGGATTTGTCTACTAAGATATGAAACCAAACCATGAATTCACTTAAAATAGTCCAGCCTACTAGAGATGGAAATAACTCCTTGTCTGTGTTGACCCTAGCCAATGACCAGTGACCAGAAGGTAAAAATCTTGGGACCAGAGGCCTGGCTTCTGGCTTAGTAGAAACCACGGCCCTGACATTTTTAGCCTTTTCTTTGGACTTGTCTCAATCCAGAAACTGTTCTTACTGCAGACAAATTTGACAAAGTAACCTCACCAGATCAAATGCCAAGGCATATCAGACAGATCCTCCATCATTGTGGCCCATTTCCCATGGTCCTTGTCATGACAGAATTCATAATCCTTTAAGGAACCTTCAAAATCACGTGCTAATTGAAACCAATTACCAGGAAAACATAGGGATGAACGTGAGAAGCAGGGGAGAAAATAAGACCACAGCAAATAGTTTCTCAGCCGGGAGTGGCTCGAATCCTCGGGCTGCGTGACAATGTCTAAGGACACCATGGCTCACATGAACGTGAGTGCACAGGTGGCTATTATTGGCATCTTGTGGGAGGGGGCAGTGAGCATCCTGCGGTGATCAGAACGTCCCTCTTCAAGGAATAGTCTATCTTCCAATCCAGACAATGCTGAGTACTGTGTCGGCTAATTTTATGTCAACTTGACACAAGCTAGAGTTATCTGAAAGGAGGGACCCTCCAATGAGAAAATGCTTCCATAAGATCAGGCTGTAGGGCATTTTCTTAATTAGGGATTGATGGTGGAGGGCCCAGCCCACTGTGGGTGGGGCCATCCCTGGGCTGATGGTCCTGGGTTCTATAAGAAATTAGGCTGAGCAAGCCATGGGGAGCAAGCTGGTATGTAGCACCCCTCCATGGCCTCTGCCTCAGCTCCTGCCTCCAGGTTCCTGCCCCATTTGAGTTTTTATCCTGACTTCCTTCAGTGACAGACTATGGATGTGGAAGGGTAAGCCAAATAAACCCTTTCCTCCCCAACTTGTTTTTGGTCATAGCTTTTTATCGTAGCAGTAGTAACCCTGAGCAGGACAAGTGCTCAGGTCGAGAAACCCTGACGTGGGTGAAGATAAAGAACGCTTTCCATACGTTCTGCCACTTCAGGAGTGGGTTCTAAATATTGGTGAGTATCGACTATGTATATAAATGGTGCTGAGCTTTATGGGAGTCTTGAGAATAAAGATCATATCCACCAACATCAAGAAGTTTCCATTTTCCGTGAAGGTGATGCATTCACAATGAAAATCTGTGTTATTTGCTATTAGCAACTATTCACTGTGAAGGAGATTGATACTAAAGCATCAGAGCCTGACTGGCTATCATGATGGAAACCTATTTATTTATCATTTTTCAATTCTGGAGCCTGGAAGTCTGAGGTCAAGATGTCAGTGGGGCTGGTTTCTTGTGAGGCCTCTCTTCAGCTCACACATGGCTGTCTTGTCTGAGAGTGTTCACATTGTCTTCCTGCTATCAGTGTCTGTGACCTTATTTCTTCATTCAAAGATACTAGGTAGAGTAGACTAGGGCCGACCCAGAAGACTTCATTTCAACACAATGACTTCTTCAAAGATGTCATCTCCCGATGCAGTGACTTTCTGAGGTACTGGTCATTAGGACTTCATGGGTTTTTAGAGCACAGTTGAGCCAACAATAATACTGTTGTGTTGGAAGCTGGAAATCAGGAAGGGAAAAATAATAAGGAATAAAGAAATGAATCTTAGGAGTGTTAGACTAAGAAAAATAATAATTAAAAGAAAGGAAGACATTTGATACATCTGTTGCATAGTTAATAATTTATTATATATTTCAAAATCGCTACAGAAGTACATTTGTGTGTTCTGACTACAAAATATTGCAAATATGTGAGGCAATGAATACATTAGGTTAACTTCATTGCTTAAAAATGTAAACATAAAATATACTGCAGCTAGAGAGACAACTTAGCTGTGTGTTAAGTATGTGTTAAGAGCACATACCATTTTTCCACAGGACTTGAGTTCAGTTCCCAGAACCCATATTATGTGGGTCACAGCTGTCTGTAACTCTAGCTCCAGGGAACCTGACTCCCTCCTTTGGCCTCTGTGAGCACTGCACTCCCATACACATACACACATACATAATAATAAAAAAATAAATATCTAGAAAGTAAAAAGTTACATTTACCCCATAAATATGTATGTGGTAGAAGGAGAAAAGTGAGTCCCATGAGTTGTCTTCTGAGCTCCATACATGAGCTGTGAAGTATACATGCATGTATAACACACACACACACACACACACACACACACACACACACACACACACACCACTAACCAAATATAATAACTAAAAAACAATTAAGGGAAAACTCAAAAAGGGACTACTACATATTAAATGAGCTTTGTCTTAAAGTTGAAAGGCTCTTGACTTGAACAGGGACAGTGTTCAGGGAATCATAGGGGATTAAGGCGACTGCATCTTACCCTGGCTCATTCACGTCCTGGAGATTTGCTGAGTGTCTACTAACTTTTGCCTGTGTTCTGAGCCTTCTGGATAACTAAGAAAAGCTGCTTCCTCTATCAGAAGCTCCTGGTCACATCCATGTGTGTTGGTTGGTGTGACTGTCGTGGGAAGGTTCAGAGGAGGACAAGATGGGAGACCCCTTTAGGTAGAAAGGGTGGTGCCTCGGTGCTTGTGTGACACTGGGGGCCCCCACTGATGTTTCCAGTGAGACAGGGCAGCGACTCAGGTTGGATACACTGGTGGACTCATAGGTCACAGCTGGCATACCCATTCTGATCTTCAGGCTTGTTACTAAATGTCTGCAATGCCATCTTCAGGGAGCTGTAGACAGCAATGAGGAGGAGGTAAGATTGAGATCTGGGTCTTAGTGGGTCAATAGGAATTTGCCTGCTTTGAGGGATGGCAGAAAAGGCAAGATGTTCTGAAGAGAGGGAACCAATGGAGGCTCAGTAAGTGTTTATTAAATGAAAGGACTTACACATTTCCCATGTACATTTAGAGCAGGATAAGCAATGGACGAAGGAGAGGCTGGTGTGAAACTTTGGGCCAGATTCAGATGTACACAAGTAGATGAGGTCTCAGTAGTAGGATGGGGCAGACAGGCCTCATATTATCTATTGTCCTTTTTTTTTTTTTTAAATTTTGAGACAGGGTTTCTCTGTGTAGCCTTAATTGTCCTGGAATGCAATGTGCAGACCAGGTTGGCTGGGGATTCACAAAGATCCACCTGCCTCTGCCTCCCGAATGCTGGGATTAAAGGTGTGAGCCACCACCACCCAGCTAATATTGCCCTGTTTTTAAGCCACTAAAAAAGATTGTGAGCTCCGTGTTCTAGTCTCATCAGTAACACAGACTAAATCTGACGATCTCTATCACTTGGTTCTCTGGATGTCAGAGTCCTCATCTGGGAAACTGGAATAACAGTTAGCTTGTTGATTAGGTCAAAGTCAGAAGAGCAGCACACTGTGACTGCTCAAGAAAACAGTAATTGCTTTTGGGTCAGAATATCCAACAGAAAAGATCACTTACAGGATATTCTTCCAAATAGTTTGTCATCAGTCCATGACTGTTTGAAACTTCTTAGAGAGAAAGGAACTTGCCACTCCATAGAGTTAGTGACTGCAGACTGACGTGTCCTGCAGAGGTACCGGGAAGGGAGAAACACACTTTAGCAAAGATGTAGATATTTATTCTGGCAGCAAATGCAAGTGACTAGCTACAGAATCTTGCTTCTCTGGGTGCAGGGAGATGGCGAAGAAAGTGAAAATGTCCCTGGGTCTGTAACTCCCAGGGAAGGAGGCAAAAAGTAGCCAAGGACAAGAAGGCAGAATTTCCATGAGAAACGGTACAAGAAGGGAACCATTGCATTCACCACCCTTTACTTACATCCTTCGGCCCTGGATTAATGCACATCTCTGGCTTCTGTGACTAGAGGTAGAAAGGGCACAGCTTTAGAGTTTCAGAGCAGGAGGGAGCCTCAAAAGTTTGGTTTCAAAGAGTCGGTGAGCATGCTCAGTTCAGAGGAAGGAGATTAGCCAAGGAAGAGCTAGATCATTTCCTCAAAGAGTGGGTTGGAGCAGGGCCAGGAGGTCAGAGGAGTTTGAGTGGGAGAAGGGTGCCTGATGAATTAGGGAGGTTGGCATCCAGGGATCCATCTATCTTCATGAATCTTATTATTCAAATGCTCGTCCTGCTGGTGAGAGCCCTGTGGTGGTTTGAATGAGAATGGACCCCAAAGGCTTAGTCCCCAGTTCATAGAACTGTTTGGGAAGGATTAGGAGGTGTGGCCTTATTGGAGGGGGTGTGTCACTGGGGGTGGATTTTGAGGTTTCAAAAACCCCATGCCATTTCCTGCCTCATGCTTGTGGATTGAGAAGTGAGTTCTCAGTTACCCCTCCAGCGCCATGCCTACCTGCCTGCTGCCATGCTCCCCACCATGATGGTTATGGACTCTAACAATCTGGAACTGTGAGTGCCGAATTAAATGTTTTCTAAGTTGCCTTGGCCATGGTTCTTATTAGAGCAATAGAAAAGTAACTAAGGGCCTGATGTAAATCCCTGCTCAGGGAAAGTTAGCAATGGACAATTAGAACTAAAGCATAAGACACGCCTGGTGCTTACCTTGTCTATGAACATTTCATCCCCTTTAATGACCTTGATAGGGTGTAAGGAGAGGTACTATGATCCTTACTTTGCAGACAAGAAACTGATGTGGAAAATAGATAAGCCAGTTTTGCCTGATGTCATGGCAAGTCAATGATGGAGGTATTTTGTAATTCACACCCCTTCTATTCTTGGTTATTTCTCTCTAATTCAATGAGAGTGTGAGGATTGAGGGAAGGAGAGGGAAGATTGGGGAGAAAGGGGGAAGAGAGAAAAGAGAGTTATCAACGAGAATATCACGGTATTCCTTGCCTTTTTGCCAAACATCATGGGTTCTGAACAATCCAGCCTGCAACAATTAAGGCTTGCTAGAAAAACTCAAAGAAGGAATGTATATTTTAAATATAAACTTAAACAAATTGAAGCAAAATTTGCATCTAAAACGGTACCAATCCCAAGTGCTTATCTTTAATGAATTGGGGCTGAGCAAACACACCTGTGCAACCACAGCCCAGTCTGGAAACAGAATCTGATCAGGACCCTACTCCCGGATAGCTCCTTCCCCACAGTCACTGTCTTCCAGTGGCCAACAGGGGTTGGACAGCTGTTTACTCAGGAACCTCCTTGGCACTTGGGAGGAGCAGGTAAATGAATTAAAGGTCACTGAGGAACACTAACCAACAAGGAATTGGGAGGGGAGATGTAAGCTTGTAAATCCATGACCTTCTAGTAGAGGGGAAATCCTTAGGGCTTGGTTTAGACTCTTCATTATTTTTGCTTTTGTGTTGATTTGCTTTCAAGCTAATTCTCTGTGTTTGCTACTGCAAGAGTTCTGGTGTGCAGGAGCAAGCAGGCAAGTGAGGCTGTTCCCTGTCTTCTCCACCTGTCCCTGAACATCAGGTGTTCTTGGAAGAGGACAGAGAGCAAGATGACCAGACTTATGGGGGTCAGGAAGTCCTACTTCAGTTTACCCTTTGTGGGTCCAGAGCAAGGGATAATCAAGGGCCTTTGAGAAAGAGGGAATTGACTTAACCACCTTTGGGATGCATCTCAATTATGGGGAGGTTCTAATTCCAGAGAACCAGGGTCCCTTGGTGAATGCTTTGGAGATGTGGCCAAATAGAATTAGTAACCCCAAGAAGGAAATGAAATCCAGGGAGGAAGCACTGTGGTACCAAAGGTGAGCTGCTTACATGTGTTTGAACATGTGATTACAGGTGCGTGCCAACACACCTGGCCTTGATCTGTGTTTCTTAGAGTCCTTAACGTCATTCTTAAGAAGTGCTCAAGTTACCCCTCCTCTTCGGGACCACAACTGAACAGGATGATGGAAACTAATGGACAGCCTCCAACTAGAAGGACCCCACCTAGATTATTACAATTTGCAAGTGTCTAGATTCTGTTTGAGGCCTCAGAAATGAGGGAGAAGAAGAAGGAGGGGATATGGAAATGATTGGGAAGGAGGCAGGGAAAATGAATCCCCATATTTAGGAAGGAACAGAAGAAAACCATACTTCTCATTCACACTCCAGCATTTCATTTTATGGGTTGGGACACGGAGGCAAAGCTGTACCTTCAAGGGTATTATTGAGAGTGTGAACTATGAAAAGTGTATGTAGGGCACATACCTGGGGTAGAGAGAGAAGGGTGTGAACAGGCGCTAAGGACTGACTCAGCCAAGGAATGGATCGTGGACATTGTCGGTGTTTAGCAGAGCCAAAAGTGATGAAAACACAAAGCAAAAGGGATGTATCTCTTATCAGCTGGAGTCCCCATCTCTTAATCCACCGTGAGTGCTTAGCTTAGTTTCCTGCACATCTCCTTTGATGTGAGGCTTTTTGTTTTCCTTTTACAGCTGTGGGAACAGACGGACTCAGTTTATAAGCAATTCCCTCCACATCATGTAACGTGGAAGCACTGGGCTGCAGTTCATATCCAGGGTTACCGGAATCTTTGCTCCTCACCTGCACATATGTACACAGAGAAAGTGTCAAGAATGCTGTGGTTAATGCAGCCAACTGCTCCACAGAGGTCAAGGGGAGTAGGGAGAGGAAGTGGTTTCAGAAAATGTGATCTTAAGTGGAAAAAGGCCTTCACTGGTTTCTTTAGTTGTTGAGGAAGGCAGCTGGAGGTCACATCTGCTGATGTAGGGAGGCTCTGAGACAAGCAGAAATGTTGAAATTGGGGACCAAAGAAAGTAGAAAATACATGGCTGTATCTTGAAGCCTTCAATTAGATGAGTTTTCAGACAGATGTTTGCTGGTTAATCATAAAGTTCAGGAAATGTGAGTATAAGTGACCAGACAACAGCTTTTGCTTAAGTTCAGACAATAAATGGGAGGATACACAATGGTATTGATTTTAGAGACTGTAAAAGAACCACTGACCCAGGGCCCTGTGTTAGCAGAAGGTCAAAGGGGTGAGGAGGGGCATTGCTTGTTGTCAAACTTGGAAGTCCCTTGAAAAATCAATGTGTTGGATATCAAGAGGCAAAAAATGATCAATGGGTCTTTCTGGCTGCTTTCTGCTCTTTGGAAAGGGGCATTTCAAGTTGAGCATCTTAAGTAGCAACCCCCCATCCAACTGGCAACATTTTAATGGACAAAGTATGATAAATGCATTGCTATAGAGAATACAGGTTGGAGGTCCAGCTGCAGAGAGCCAACATCACCTACTGGGATCTGAAGAACTGGCTATTTTATGTCAATTGTGAGAGTGAGGCTGTTGGCAGGATGCCTCTTTATTAAAGCCGGGTGCCAGCCATCTTCTTTGCCAGGAAGGGAGGCCATCTGGATTCCAGAGAGGATTCCCTGTGATGGCCATGTTTTTCCGGTCCAAGTACCAGGTGCCACCAGTCTTCCCGAAGACTCCTACAATTTCTTCTTGTTTTTCTTCTTTTCTCCCCTCCTTACCCTCATATTCCCACCCACCCTAGTCTATTTCCTTGTGAGAAATTCCACATGTACCCTACACTCAAAATGCTTGCAATTTACTTGAAATGACAAAATTTGTCTCCCCTGTCTTGGACTCAAAGGATGTTGCTACCTGTGCTACCTGTGGTGCAGAGCAGAGGTATCTGGTGTGTTCCGTTTACCCTTTGCTGAAAAGAAGTAGCCATTGCCAGCTTCTGCTTGATGAATATTTTGCCAAAGAGGACCATGATCTGGTAAGGAGGAAATGAATGTGTGGCAACCCCTTAGGCCAGTGCCTAGCACACAGAAGAAGCCTGGTAAAGATGGCCTTCTCTGAATGTCGAAACAGGAAGGCTGGCTCCCTTCTTTCCTCTAAAATAAAAATATTTCTTTGACGAGAACATCCTCAAAGTAAGGGCAGAAAAGCCAGAGACCTGAGCTTGGGAATCTGTCCCCTTGTCAGTCAGCTGCATGAGACCAGGAATGTAGGGATTCTTGATTTGTGTGTATCTGTGCATGTGGGTAAACATGTGGGTGTCATTGCATAAGCATATCTGTGGGAGAGCCTGCGTGTGGAGGGGCAAGGGCAACCTCAGATGCCCTCTGTTAGACCCTCTCACCTTGCTGTTTGAGACAGGACCTCTCAATGGCCTGGAGCACCCAGCGTTAGTGGCGTAGGTGACAGCGTTCCTTTCTAACTTTTCTGTCTTGGGGACTCTTCTTCTGTTTGGCCTTTAAGCATCGATGCTCATGAGCTGGGTCTCAGCCTTCTCGCATCCTTTTTTTTGGTGATCAGTATCTTCACTTTTAACCACTGCCTGTCTATTGACGACTCATCATAAAACTGCTGAACTTCCTGCAGAGGACTCTAAACTTCCGTTTGTTCTAGTTGAGTAGTATATCCTCTTGGGTGTCCTCTAAACATCCCCGCCCTCCGCCTTAGGTGGGGCCTCCATCATCTCTTCAAGTGGAAGAAACGTGGCTCAGTAGCTGCCCCCCGAGTCTGGTTTTGGCCCCTCCACTCCTTTGCCCACTGCTTTGCTTCCCCAGTTAATGGTTTTGACATTCCCTTCACCCCCCTCCCTGACTGGGTCGAATGTTGGTGACTGACACTTCCAGCCCTGGGATGATTACAGGAAGCCACTAAGTTGGTAGATGGGGCTGTGTCTCCTTCCTCACTGCTCACTCCTGGCTTTTTTTTTTTGGTTTTTCGAGACAGGGTTTCTCTGTGTAGCTTTGCGCCTTTCCTGGATCTCGCTCTGTAGACCAGGCTGGCCTCGAACTCACAGAGATCCACCTGCCTCTGCCTCCCAAGTGTTGGGATTAGAGGCGTGCACCACCACCGCCCGGCTCCTGGCTTTTATAGAAAGGCACCGGCATGGTGTCTTTGCCTTTTCTCTCTTCTTCTGCTAATAAAACTTAGCCGGGCGGTGGTGGCGCACGCCTTTAATCCCAGCACTCGGGAGGCAGAGCCAGGCGGATCTCTGTGAGTTCGAGACCAGCCTGGACTACCAAGTGAGTCCCAGGAAAGGCGCAAAGCTACACAGAGAAACCTTGTCTCGAAAAACAAAAAAAACAAAACAAAAAAAACCAAAAAAAAAAAAAAAAAAACTTAGCACCACTAAGTTTTCAGGGTAGTGAGCTGTACTTGGGTCTGCCACCACGCACGCCTGGAAGTATTTACTCTTGGTTACTGCAGAGAAACAATTGTAGCAATTCCTGTTTTCTTAGCCAGAAAACCATGGCTTCAACTTTGTCTACTCCTGTGTTTGTCTTCTATGGAAATGTTAATCTGATTATTTTTCCAAGTGTATATATTGTTTTCAATATATACACAACTGCTGTATACCTCGCTGCTATGCTGGGAGTAGCCTGGAAACTTCTAAAGGAACCTTTGTGATGCCATGCCAGTCACACGGCAGGTGCTCTGTGGTTTGATGTTCCCAAGATGGGGCTGGTTGGGAACATAGAGGCGCCAGGGTGAGAGAGAACTGAGTCCCCACAAAGCCAAGGAAAACTCTGTGCCTGAGCTCTTCTCCGACAGGGAGGCCTACCCAGAATGCCCCGCTTCCTGTCAGAGGGTCTGGGTGTTCAAGTGCCTTCGCTTGTAGAGAGATGACTGATTTTAGTGAGGGAAGTGTTCTCATTCAGTGAAGAGCTTTTTGTGTCAATTTCTAGAATGAGTGCTGCCTGAGAAGCTGGTTTGTGGCTCATTGGATGATTTAGCATCCCCCAGTTTGGATTCCTGAGCTGATGGGTCAGTATTTCTTTTCGGCAGACAGACCCAGTGGGAGACAGGAGCTGTATTGATGGCCGACAGGAGACACCTGTGTGAAAACCTGACCTCCCATAGTCTGTAAAGGTGGCCGTCTACTTCAGGCTCACCTTGGAAGGTCTGTGGAGGGAAATAAGTCAGTGATGTGTTCAGAGCAGGAAGCCTTGTCAGTGGGTGGCCAGAACTACAGGGTGTGATTACAATCTAACTTCAGTGTAACTTTGGCTCTTCTGTATGTTTTTGTCATTTGTCTTGTGAGTCACAGAAATATTTTGATGACTGCAGCAAAGTCTATGGTTACGTGAATTTAGCTCTAACGATTCAAAAGAACCTTCACCCTACTGTACAAAGAAAGAAATGCCCCTTGTTAGGCTTCGTATCTCTGGCTCACGGTCCCTGCTCTTCCTTCACGTTTTGTTGGAAGTACATCAGGTTCAGAGAACTGTGTGCCCTGGGCATCCCACTTCCCTGGGAGTTTTGCAGACCTGGTTCATAGCTGGTTCCGGGTGACAATGTTCTTGCTGGAGCAGTATCTTCTCCCATCCTAGGAACTGGGGAGATCTCTCTTGTGGAGAACATTTTCAACAACCTGAGCCGGGTCCACTCTGCCATGGAGGAGCCCACTTGACCCAGGAGTAGTTTAGAAATGGGCTTATCAAGCAAGCAGACTCTTGAGACCATTTCTGCTGGTACAATTGAATCTCTGCTAGCAATGGTCCTCCTGCATTTGAAGAGCACCTGTCCACCAGGTGGAGACAGCAGCAGAACTCTGAAGATGTCAAGACTTAGAGCCAGCGAGGCTTGAGATCAAAGGCACACAGGTACGCAAACCCACAGATTTCTTTCTTAGTTTCAGCTAACTTAAGATCGAAAGTGTCTTGACCCTTATGTGTAAGGTTTGGGAGTATAAAGTCGCTTCTCAGAACTGTTGGTACAAATGCTCTCATTTGATGCACATCCACCCATCTGGGTCCCACCTATGTATGCATGTCTGAGTCTTAGACACTCTCAGCTGTTCATGAAGTTTATTAGACAAGCACTGACTCTTTGGTTACCTAAGGTTTGAACATCTTTGATTAACTAATGCTGGAAAAGCGAAATAATCAAGTCTGGAGGAAGGACAAGAGAAGGAGACCATGAAGCAGGGCACCTTTTAGCTCAGGAGCCATCTAGGAAGTAGAGTTACTTTGTGTCTATTGTGGGACGGGCCAACAACAGAGGACGTCCCGTTAGGATGCCTGATGTACATTCTGTTCTCTCACCCAAGGGTGCCAAAATAATCAGTTGGCTCAGGAAGCCAAAGTACCTTTCCCACAGAGAGGCCACTTGCGAAGGCAGGAGTACAATTTCCAGGCTAAGTCTCCATTCAAATATCCTTTTGTTCTTGCTGTGGGAAAGAAAGAACTCCACAGTCAGAAGAGCGAACACAAGTGACTCCAAGATTCTACAAAAAAGATGAAGGAAACTGTCCGGTTGGTTGTGGTCTGCATAGTGGAGGGAGGGGCTGTGGAACAGATGGGCTTTCTGGGAGTGACAGGGTATAGATCCTCTGTGTCTGTCATCTCCCACCGAAAGTTGTGGGTGTTCTTTCCTGGGGTCCACAGGACAGGAAAGCTGTGTGGGTGTGGCAAGCAAATAAGCCCAGCTAGAAAAGAGAGGACTGGTGGATGACCAGGACTTGGTTCTTTTCCACATGTCACATTCCAAAGTCTTACTATGAGTACCACAATAACACAGAAACTATCTCTGAGGACCAGAACACAGGGATCTTGGGAGGACAGGGCATCCAGGGAGAGAGGCAGTGTTGTATTAGCAGGAAGCTGCCCTTGAGATAGGCAAGCAAGGCATGGAATATAGGGCTTTTACCCAGACCTTTGGTCCTAATCCAGGTAGAACACTGAGTACTGGAATCAGAGGAATCCTACAGAGAGATGATGGGATTTCTTACTACAAGGAGGTCCCAGTGTGCTGGCCCACCCACTGGCATTTAAACAGGAAGAGCACACAGAGCACTAGAACACTAGAGCAGGACCTACCTCTCTGTTCAAGAGGGAATCATGACTGTCTGTGAGGCTGTGCCCTCTGTCTATCTTCTTATAGTACATAATCCATTTCCTCCTCTATCCTTGACTTTTCATTCCAAAATAGCCAGGAAAGGTGCATCCAGTTCCTATATGTTGTTCAGTTTAAGGTTATGACAAACCTGGGCAGAGAACAGACATGGCTTTGTTCCCACCTTCCTAACTTCTCCATGCCCTTCAGTTCTCTGTGTCTGATCCCTTTTGAGGGCTGAGGTGTGTGCACAGTTTGTGTTCCTAACCAAGAAAAACTCTGTCTGTGGTGTGCCAGTATTGTCTTCTGTCTCCTGATGCTGGCCTCTGCCCTGCCTGAGTGGTTCATTTGACTGGCCTTTGTTGACAGAAATCCTTCCCTCCAACTTGCCTCCACAAGATCAAGGCCTTCCTTCTAATCCTCTCCACCCCCAAGTGGGGAGTTTTGGGAGCTTTCACAACAATCATTCACTCCTTCATTTTATACTTAAAGAAGAATGGGAGGATGTCACTCTAGGAATGTGTTTTGTGACACATTTGAGGCCTTTGAGAACAAAAGGACAGCAAAACACACATTATAAATTATTCATTTCACCCTCTCTATCTGAATAACGCTATGTCTGTGTGAGGCTCCAAGCTCAGAAACATGTAGTCAAAGCCCCTAGCAGAGCCCTCATGAGGATTCTGTACCTCATTGACCCAGCAGCATGCCCCAGGAGTGTTACACATAAATGATAAAAATCTGTCCAGTCAGATGCTCTCCCGCGGTCTCTAGGCTGAGTCTAATGAAGCCCTTCAGAAGGTCTTTGAATATATGTTTAAACGGGGTTCTTTGAGGTGACTTCATCATGGATCCCTGCAGATGCATGGTGTCACTGCAGGTATCCAAACCTGGAGTCAGACCTGAGGTTGGAGGGCCTCAGTTGAGCTCTGCACGTTTTCTGTGAGTTGCTCTGAGTCAGGGAAATGCTTGGCAGGCCGACTCCCCACCAGTCTTTCTTAGAACCCGGTGTGTGCCATCAGCGGGCCTTCCTGTGTGGTGCCAGTCTGCTTCATCTTGCTGTGAAGGCACCTCCTTAATGGTACCTGGGGCCGATGCTGCCGTGGCCACAGGAGTTCTGCCCTGAGACGTCCCTGTGGTGGATCTGAGGCTGGCTGGCAAGACAGAGTCACTGTCCCACTGGTATGCCGGTTGACCAAGTTGGTCAGCTAGAAAATTCCTTAAAATGCCCCCAGAGCATGTTTTTATTTTTTATTGTTTTTGGAGAGATAAATACTCTAAATCATTGATGCCAGAAAAGAAAAGTCTTTGGCTTTTATAAAATTGGCCTTGCTACATGTCTTTTAAAATAATATTTAAAAGGCTAGAAATTATGGTTACAAAAATATATCTGCTAATAGTTTACTGTCTGGTTTGAGTGAGTTTAGCTTTAAGGTGTGGTAGCTCTGGAAATTTATTGTGACTCACTACATAATAACCAGCTGCACCATCAGGCATCAGCCCACACACAATTTTCCAGCCCTGAACTTTCAGTGTTTCATACAAAATGAAAATAATACAGTCTTGTGTTTTATTCTAGGGATGGGGTGGTTGGCACCACTTTAGACTTTGCTGAGGACTTGTGAATTTGATGTTTCCTACCAAATTAAGATGTATCGAGGAAGTATCTAGTTTTTAGTTGGCGACACAAACCTCCTGTAAGAGAAAAACCATGCAAATGCGGCCCCTTGTCTGGCCGTTGATTTCCTCCTCTGTGGGTTATTGCTTGACCCGGACCATCATCCATCCAAACGGCCAGCTCAGCTCTTGGAGTCATAATTACACATTGGAAGAAAGGCTAACCCAGAAAACACAGATGGTTCTCTCGCCGGGTGTTTTGTTTTATCCTTGCCTTCTGCTCTCTTTCTGCAGTCAGAAAACCCTGGATGTACTTTTTCCTGTGCTGAATCCAAGATACCATCATTCAGGAGTAGTAAAGAGGTGCTCTTTCTTCTCTCTGTGTGTTCTAGAATTGATCTTGAGTCTTGATGGTTGTTCAAATGTAAATGCGCTGACCCGGATCTCAGTTACTGTTCTGTTGTCATGACAAAACATTATGACCAAAGGAAGTATTTAATTGGAATTATGGTTTCGGAGGGTTAGAGACTACGATGGTGGAGTAAGACGTGGTGGTAGGTAGCTGGGGAAGCAGCTGAGAGCTCACATCTTGACCCATAAGCAGGAGACAGAGAGAGAGAGAGAGAGAGAGAGAGAGAGAGAGAGAGAGAGAGAGAGAGAGAGGGCATATTGGGAATGGCATAAATCTTTTGAAATCTCAAATCCCACCTCCAGTGACACACCTCCTCCAACAAGGCCACGCCTCCTAATCCTTCCCAAACAGTTCCCTCAACTGGGGACCGAGTATCCAAACATAGATGCCTATGGGACCATTCTCATTCAAACCAACACAGCATGAAAAGTTTCATGCTCCACCCCCCAGAGTGTTGTTTTATGGTGGGGGTCACTTTCTCTATTCTGAGGCTTTGCTCCATCTGTGATATATTATTATTTTATCAAAACCCATCTTAGTCTTTGGGTTTCTGCTAGAATTCCTCCTTCCTTGATGTCCCTGTTTCCCCTTGTCCTTCCTTGGCATTTGCCCTATACATCTGTTTTCGATGCCCATTCAATACTTTTGAATTTCTTGTCTTTGCATACATTAAATGGCATCTCTTCAAATGGCATACATACTAACTGAAGGGGTAAACACTCCACTCAGCTTTGAAATCTGCTATAGTTTGGGTCATAAATGAATTACCAGCTTGGTCTTCTGGAATGTGCTTTTGAATGATGATGAACCTTTAAGAGTCAGAGCCTAGTGGGAGGTTTATAGATAATTAGGGGGATGCTCTCAAAGGGGTTTGGGGATGCACCCACTTCATCTTTTGTTCCCTGGCCACAAGGTGAGCAGTGTTGCCTTGTCATGTAGCCTTCCTATGATGAGATGCCTTACCATAGGCTCAAAACCAACCAACCAACCAACTGACTAACAACTAACCAACTAACTAACTAACCAACCAACTGACTAACCAACCAAGGAAGAAAACTGTTCATGGATATGATCCACCAAAACAAATCATTTCTGTTTGTAAGCTGATTATCTCAGAAGTTTGTTATAGTGATGGAAAGTTGGCTAACACAGAATCTCATAGTCTAACACAAAGTAAGCACCCTGAAAATGTATCTGATTGATTTCTTAAGACTTTTTGTGTGTTCGTTACTCATTTAGAGCAAGCCATTTGGAAGACATGGTACTTTCACCTCCATTGTCTTATTGAATCTTATCAACAACCCAAGGATGTGGATATTATTATATTTTTAGGTGATAGAACTGAGCCCAAAATAGTGCCCCTGGTGTCTCCAAGCAAGAAATGGCAGAACCGAAAGCATTCTGACTCTCAAGGAATTGCTATTCCTTTGCAATGCAACATTTTCAATAGAAAGCATGGTGTTAGTAAAGTGAGGAAGCAGGCTTCTTCCTTATAGTACGGCAGAGACTTGATTAGGGATTCAGGTCCTCAAGAATCCTGAAACTGTAGGAGTGCCTTCAGGGAACAGCTTTGCATGTTACTGGTGAGTTCTTGCCAGCTTCCTGGATCCGTAGCCATGGTGAGTGCTAGAGAGTGGCAGTCTTCCAAAGCTCTGTACCTGTTGTCCCATTATATCCTTGTCGTAATCAATTACAACACAGGCTTCTGGCAGCCAAGGTCAGGCAGAATGCCTTGAAAGCCATCTTTTATTTTCTCTGGTCTGGGACTCTACTTGATGGATGTGGGTCTTCCTCACTGTCACACTGCAAGTATTCTTCTTAACAGGGCTTGCTGGAGACAGAAAGGGCAGTGGAGAACACACATCTGGCCCTGGGGATGAGGAAGCTGCTGTGTAGCTACTGCCTCGGCCTGAGAGGTCTTTCAGTCCATCATGAATGAGGAATCTGCATGTGTGTGTTCACAGAGCACCACCAAGACCATGCAAACGAGCTGCCGTGCTGGCACTCTGTTTGCTTGCCCAGATGGGAATCCACATGACTACACAGTGATCCATCTTGGTGCTAGTAAAAGAGCATTGCAACAAAAGAGAAGACTTGGCTGACATACTCTACTAGGTTTAGATCAGTTTCCTTTGTTAGTCAATAAACCAGTGTTTGGGGGTGGGGGTATGCAAAAAGAATTCACTCATACATGGCAAAGTTTCTCAGTGTCAAATGTCTGTCACAAATTTCGTTTGTGGTCGCCTCAGAAGCCTACAATTTTAAAAAAATGGAGCAATTATCTCAACCAAAGTGCTATTGGTGCACTTTCCAGTGGTTGATCCTCAGGCTCCTTTCCCAACAATGTTTTCCTCATGTTAAAAAAAAAAAAAAAAAAAAAAAAAGCCCAAAGGAGCTTGTGCGTGGCTCCGAAACCAAGAAATCAACTCCTTGGAAAATTTGCATGGTGTAATACAGTTGCTGGGAATTCTCAAGATATAACTGTGCAGGCTTGTGATGATCTTGATTCCCTGCAAACCTCCAAGCTGATGGTAGCCACGGCAGCCAGACTCCTTCAGGGTCTTCAACCCTGGTTAAGATGGAAGCTTCAGAATCTAGATTAGATTTCCTGCTTTTTCAGGAGGCGATGTCTCCCCAACTCTGAGATACAGTAGGCTGTGCCTTTGCTACTTACTTTAATGAGTTGTTGAATATTATGCTTTTCCGAACTGTTCGGTGAAGAGACATTGCACCTTTACCGCTAAAGTAAATTCTTGGAGGGAAACACCTTTTGTATTCCTCTCTAGATGAACACTCACCAGAGTCTTACTTGGGGGTGAATGGACAAGGGGTTAGCTGTGCATTCCTTTGGAATGTGTTGCATGCATGACTGGGGGTCAGCCCTGTGGCACACACGACAAGGAAGAAGGACTGGAGTGACTGTGAAGAAGGAACCTCTGTAGAATTTTGTGGAAAATTTTCAAGACGACTCCTTAGCCAGCCATCCCTGGTTGGCAGGTTTGGTTTCATCTGTGCTTTAACACTCAAACACTCCTCCCATGTGTATGTGTGTGTGTGTGTGTGTGTGTGTGTGTGTGTGTGTGTGTGTGTGTGTGTGTGTGTAGGCTACATAGGATCTTAACATTACATTGTATCGAGACAGCACACCACTTTTCAAACTTCAAGACGCTCCCACCATTCTCCCAGGGGTCATTTCTCTGACTCTGCTTCTGAACCTTAAAGTGCTTCCATAATGAAACACTTTATCTAGTGTTCTCAGGCAGTATACCTTGAGGTATGGAGATGCAGGAGGCCAAGGAGGCTGTTTCCTGATATAATTTAGGCTATAGGTAGATAGACACTTTGTTCTGGAGATTTTACAATGGCTGTCTCCATGGTTCTGAATTCTGAACAACTTGAAGCAAAATTGAAACCCTGAATGTGTCAGGGAAGTTTCTCAACTTCTTTTCCATACACTCACGACTCTTCCCCCAGGTAAGAGTGTTTCTGCAGAAAGGTGACATATTTCCCAGCCTGTCATAAAAACCTGTGTTCATATCACCACCAATCTGGACAGCCAAGATGTTCCCAAGGTTGACTACAAGTTCAACTGATCCCAACAATAAGTGCAGCCTTAGGTAGCATTTTGAAAGTGAATACAGACTAAAGCATGGAAGTCCAAGGCAATTCCACAGATTAACTCCATTTGAAGGTTATCATTTAGGAGGAATCAATTGCACATCCATCTTTACTGCTGCAGATTTCACAATAGCCAAGATATCGACCCAACCTGTATGTCCATCAGCAGATGAATGGATAAAGAAAATGTGGTATATATACACAATGGAAGTTCAGTCCATTTAGAAACTTAGAAAAATAAAATTGTGACATGCTTAGAAAAATGGATCGAATTAGAGATTATTATGTTAAGTGAAATAATCTAGACTTGAAAAGGCAAATGTCATGCTTTTGCCATATTCAAAATACAGATTTTAATGTGTATGTATGTATGCATGAAGGCAGGAAGGGGCTATGAGATGGAAGAAAGAGGTCCAAAAGGAGGGTAACAGGGAAGAAGAGCAGGTAATGAGAAGTGTATATCACGAAAAGCAGAAGGGGAAATGTTTTTGGAGAGGGAGATGGACCAGGAAGAGATGAAGAGGGGTCAATGTGGAAGGCAATGAGGGGTGTAAATAAGAACAAAGGATAAATATGCATAAACATTTTACAATGAAACACATTTCTTGCATATTAACCAAAAATACAATTCGGAAGGAAAATCTGTATGTGAAAAAAAACATAAAGAACTAAATTAAAGGAGAGAAAGACAACTCTGCTGGGAGATGATGGGATAAGTGACTCAGGGAGGGGGACAAAGAGTCAGAGCCAGGGTGGTCCCAGGATCCGAAGGTTGGCCGGTAAAGGTGATCTCATGTAAACCCTCTGGAGTCTGATTTTATCTGTCTCACTTTTGTATATGATCAACTGAACTATTTCCGAATATGTCTTATCGGCAGAAAAGTCACTAGCTTGAACACTACAGAACACGAATCTATCTTTAAGTATTTCACATGGAGGGCTGGGAGTGTAGCTCAGTGGTAGAGTGCTTGCCTAGCAAGTCTGAGACCCGTGTATAATCCCTACCATATATAACCAAATATAACTTTGGTTAGAGTGACATAAAGTCTCCAAAAGACACAGCATCGGTTACTGAAGAGAAAGGTAGGCATTCTTTGAGTTCAATGCAGCTGCAAGATCCTTGGGTGAATAGACAGATGGGGAAAGTTGGCTTTGCTGCCAAGTGTAAGTTCTCTGCCAATGTCATGTATGTTTATACATCATCATTTCCTTTGTTACCAGAAATACAAACTCCATAAAGCAAGCTTAAATGGAAAGAAGATTTGGGGCAAGAATATAATTGCTTTTTGCATTTGACATGGAGCAAATTATAGGCAAGCTACTGAGCCTGAAACTGGAAATTAGGGAACCAAGGCTATAGAGAACACAGTGTCTTCTCGTCTCTTACTGTATCCTTTATTCAAAGGAGTTCTCTCTCATCCCTCTCTCTCATCCTTATCAACAGCGACATTAATGTGCTGCTACTCCTCAGTCTGGCTCCGCTTGAACTCACCTCTGAATTCCCTACCAAAGAATTATGTCCTAAGTTGGGAGAAAGAGAATTAGTATGACTCTCCTCTGGTTCTCCTTGGGTCCTGTGTGCAGACCGGCTGCTATCAGCCACAGAGTCAGGGTCACATGAGGATGAGGGGACAGATTCTGTAAGAATTATAGAAAAGAGGACAAAAATTAGGGCTTAATTATGAGAATTTAGTCCTTCAGAAAGGAATTACTTATTGGCAAGGGCCCTTCATCCTGGTATTGAGCTCTTCCTTTGGTGGCACAGAACGCTCATCCTCTTTTCATCTAACTATATCCATCGTCATGCTGTATTTTTTTTAAAATCCATCTATACTTCTTGTATGCACATAGTTCAGCTGGTGTCTTCCTTCTTTACCACTTTGGCTTATTCTCAGAAAGAGTTTTTAAAAACTGCCCTCCACAGACCAGCCATCTGTGACATATGCGTTTGTGTATATGTATGGATGTATGCATGCATTTTCTTAAACAGGAAATTCAGAATTAATTTTTAGTGCCATGTCCTATCTTCCAGGGTGTGTCATCCTCTCATCTTAGAGGACAGAGCATGATGACAAATGAGAAACAGTCATTTTACACATCCTGGTGAAATAAATAGTCCTGGCCGCAAGAGTGGGTGATTCAGTCTTCATTTTGAATTATGTTATGATGTCTTCAGAAATACATTAGTAAGACCTTTCAAAGAAAATGCAAAGTTCCTGCTCAGGAATATATTGAGGAGCCTGGAGGGCTGTGTAAGGGGATGCAGAGGGGAACACACTTGGGCTCATGGGTTTGAATCACTGAATTCCATTAGCCTACACTTGAGTCTGACCTGGCTTGTAGACTGTGGGTTCCTGATTTATGACTCCTTTGGTGTCTGGATCCATGTTGAAGACTACGTGTGCCTGATTTAATAACCATTTCTACCACTTTCAATATCCTTATTAGCCTTGAAGTTTGCTGAAGCATTGCTATGCCTGAGCTGCCTCCCAGGTGGAGTCACAGCTTGGTTCCTATAAATTATTAATCTTGGGGAACAGAAGCTTGCTTCAAATATTAATTTGAGTAAACTTTGCCAGTTTACAGAGTAACTTATGTGAGTGGAACATTTCTTATCATGTGATGTGAATAAAAATCAACAATAAAATACGTTGTCTGGAAGGAAGGTCCCCTTTTGTCAGCACCACATACCTCTCTGAGAGGCAGAACATCGGTGGGTTGGAGAACCTAGTACCCATAGCCAGGGTCTTCTGCTTTGATGCCAATTCTTCACCAACATGGTGTATGGACCATTTAACCAATCACTCAGTGTCTTGGTGTCCTAAGCTATAAATGGCGATAATGATAAGAATCCAAACTCAGAGGATCCCTCCCAAGAGCAAACAGATTATTGTTAAGGACAAGAAAATCAAGGCTCAGCATGGTAAATGTGTCTCTAGGTTAATGATGTCTAGGCCCAAACTTCAGGCTTTCACCTCCTTCTCCAATGCTGCTTTCTAGATAACTACCCTGCCGATCCCTGACATGTGATCATTACAAGTGCATATTTGCAAACCCTTGGTGTGGGACTAGGACTCTTTGATACTAACAAGGCCAGCTCTGGGGCAAGATTTGGAAATGGTGGTGCTGGGCTCCACCATTCTTGCCTTGGAGCCTTTGCTGTAGGATAAATGGATGAGTGCAGAGCTGTTTCCAGCCTCTCTTTACCTCCTATTTCTGATCTCTCTCCACAAAAAGCCTTCTTCACCACAGTGCTCAGTAATCATATCTCCTCTGCCATGCCTCTGTGCATGCTCATTGTCCAAGCCTCTCCGTTCTGAGGCTTCCTAGGCTCTCAATGTGCCTGATCACTTTGGTCAAGTTTTTTTTTTTTTTTGACCCAGCCTTTGCCATTGAATAGATGTGTATCTTTGTCCCAGGCCATCACTACTTCTGTCCTTTAGTCACTGCTTAAAAAAAAAAAAATCCCCCTCTGTCTTTCTGTCTCTCTCTCCCCCACCCTTTAATTTTTAAATATAGATCTTCTTATGTGTAGCCGAAAGTTTTCTCTGGTCCTGTCTAGCCCTGCGGTCCCACAGCCACTTAAAACATAATCACTCAGAGGCTTAATATTATTTACAAACACTATGGCCTATGGGAGGCCTCTTGCTAGCTAGCTCTTATATCTTAAATTAATCCATTTCTATTAATCTATGTTTTGCCATGTGTTCTGTGGCTTTACTGGTCTGCTGGCATGTTGCTCCTTGGGCATCGTGCAGGTGACTCTCCAGACTCTGCCTTTCTCCCTTCTGTCTCTCTCCTTGGATTTCCCTCCTGCTTCTAAGCTGCCTTGACATAGGCCAAGGTAGCTTATTTATTAACCAACGGGAACAACATATATTCACAGCATACAGAAAGATATCCCCAGCACTTACGTAGCCCAGGCTGACCTTCAACTCACATTCTCCTGCTTCTACCTACAGAATGCTGGGATGACAGTTATGTTCTACCACACCCAGCTTCATTTTTTCTTATCCTTTAATTTTGACAGGACCATTGAGATCACCACAGCTGTCACATTTTTCTGCAGTATTGTCATGATAGTTATGGGATGCTTGCCTTCAGACTTGTCCAGTGCTGTTTACGTTAAACTACTCAAATTTATTACAGATAAAAGAATTGATATGTATTTAATTGCAAATGGTTATGTTTTTTTTTTTTTTTTTTTTTTTTTTTTTTTTTTTTTTTTTTTGGTTTTTCGAGACAGGGTTTCTCTGTGTAGCTTTGCGCCTTTTCCTGGAACTCACTTGGTAGCCCAGGCTGGCCTTGAACTCACAGAGATCCGCCTGGCTCTGCCTCCCGAGTGCTGGGATTAAAGGCGTGCGCCACCACCGCCCGGCACAAATGGTTATGTTTTAATCTAAAGCACTCAGGTAAAGCCAACTCTGCTAACATCTGCCCATGGCTGTTGAACTGTAGAGGGTTACCTTGTCATCTTCTTTTGTAGGACCTTCATCTTCTTTTGGCAATGTCTGGAGCTGGAACTTTGGGTCATAGCTACAAGTCTTGGTCAGTTTCCTACAAGGCCAAATGATGGTTCAAGAAATAATATTCTATTGGAAAAAAAATCTTGATTTCTGTTGTTGTCTGAGTCAAAGTCAGATGTACTCATCTCCTACGTGCTGACAAATTGATTCAAGGACTTTGGCTCACAAGCTGTTGCTGGAGGATCCAAGCCTAAATTAGATGCAAAAATGAGCAGTTGTGTGTGCCGCTGTGGTCTGAGTAAATGACACTGCAAAGTACCAAATTGATTGCATTCCCAGGAGAGGAGAAATAATTGGGTGAACGAAATTTGTAGCTGGTTATTTACACACCAGTGTGGAGTTTTCACTTGAGAGGCACATAATTATTCCAGGTCCAGTGGAGATTTTCTTGAATAATAGGCATTGAACATGTTTGTGAATAATTTGTTCTCCCTTTATTCTATTATCATGAAACACTTCTTGCAAGTATCACGCTTCCAAAGATAAGCGTGGACAAACCTTTTAAAACAAGCTTCTTTACTTAGTCATGTATAATTTTTTTAATTTTGAGAATATATTAATTTAATATCTTATGAGTCCTATATATCTTAAGGAAACACTAATTTTAAGATGGCTTTTTTAAAATGGCTAATGAGAAATAATTTAAAGACTGATGTTAACTTCCATTAACTAAGTGTCTAACTCTGAGCAACTAAGTCACTGCAGGTAAACTGTACTTTTCTCACCTATAGAATAAAATTCTAGTGATCTCACTGAGTTGTTGAGATAATGGCATGTTCATGCATGTACAAGGGTGTCTGGTTAACCATAAAATCTAGTAGCAATAGATGTGTGTTGATTAAAAAAATAGTTAGATGTTTGCCATCGGTTGACTCCTGTGACTACACACACCTACATTTGGACTCAAAAGGAACCGACTTGAACTTGGGAAATTTAGCAGTGATGAAACTGTGACATGACATTTGCAGATGCCAAGAACAGATGATGGCCTGGCCTTTATCATTGGGTAGTGAGTGGTGCCCTCGCTGTCTAGTTAACATGTCAAAGCCAGAGTGGAATTCTGGGACTTCCTGAGGTGGATGACTCATAGCCTAGTCCTACCTATGTGGTTTTTCAGAGAATTTCAGACATTTGAAAACACAATTCAAGACCCAACATATTGAGGAAATGCTACACATGCTATCTATGTCTTGGTAGTAACATTTATGAGTACATATGGGATAATCGTTGCCAGCTAATATGTAGATTAATTCTAAGTAGCTGTTTATTTAGAAATGAATTACTTAATTGAGTTCAGTTGCTTTGCTTCATTAGCTACATTTCAAGTGCTTAACAACCACAGGTGGATTGTGACTTCCATACTGAAAAGTGTATATTACATATGTGCATTTATCGTGTGTGTGTGTGTGTGTGTGTGTGTGTGTGTGTGTGTGTGTGTGTATGTGTATGTATATTCTGTTACTGAAGAAAGTTCTTTTCCTTACTACTCATGGCTTACTTGGTGTTTTACTTGGCATGACATTTAGCTATCTGGTTCATTTTCATATGTAAAATTTTCTTTTTATAACATATAGCAATGTATACCACTGATATATGTAGTAAACAAAATAATATCCATTAGAATGGTTATGCTTAAAATAAGCAATCATAGATTCACACATTGGATCTCAAGAGGTGACTGGCTAGGGAAATGGTTGGGCCAGGCAAGTTGATGAAGTTATCCAGCACAGTGACATCAGGTTTGAAGGGCAACTGGAGTCTGTGTAATAGTGGCAGTCGAATCTCAGAGATGGTGGACCCATTTTACATTAACATGTTATGACTACAGGAGTTAAGCACTATTCAACAGCAGGCCATACCTGTAGGGTTTTATGAACCATTGCTACTTCTAACTTTAGAAAATCGATGTTTCCCCCAGGCCATCTGAATGCTTCTGCACTAATCACAGAACAGATGAGGAGGACCACATTCACAATCCCTGACAGAAATCCTGTTGCAGCTTAGACAGTGAAGTGGCGTGGCATTAGAAGACTTTAAAATTACTGCTCTTTGTGGACTTCCTAAAATGTATTTGTTCTTCACATGGGCTTCTTCATCAGGAGTCAGAGCTACCTTCACAGTGTGTGAGATTCCATTCTGTCCCAAGATACAAAGAACACCAAGGAACATTTACTGTGTAGAATATGTTCCTTGATGAACAATATTCATCTAGCTGAAGACTCTTCATTATGCTTTCTGTTAAATCTGCTGCCCATAGTCCAATGGCCCAGGATGGATAGCATTTTAGCTTGATCCTAGGCTTCTCCAACCACCTGCAGCAAACCTGAAACTCTTTCCATTCTTTCCTATCTGCCTCAGTTCCTAAATCCAGGTATAGGCTCTTCAGGGGACACCAGTAACACCACTCTACTCTATACAGGCATGTAAAACATCTCCATGCTTTTTAAGGACCTACCCATTACAGCTTAATGGGCGAAATCCCAGTCTTTCCTCCATTAGGTCATAGCGCTGTGCTGAATCCAGATGACAAGCTCTTTTAATAACAGTTTTGGGGAAAGATGTTGTCTCTCATACCAAGTAGATCAAAATATCTACCGGATTTGAAACAATAAGCAACGTGTACAATTTCTGAAAGTTCTACTGGACCCTGTAGGGAAAGCTCTGAGACCGCCCCACTAGCAGACTTATTTAACTTTCCCCATTACATCAATTCCTTTTCTTGTCACTAGGATACACTCACTATCTGGCAGAAGAAACTTGAGGGAAGAAAGATTTATTGAGAGTCATGGTTTCAGAGAGTACATCATGGTGGGCGAAACATGGTGAGAAGAGGATGTGGGGAAGGTTCCTGATGTGGCGTGGACAGGAAGCAGAGAAAACTAGTTAGAACTAGAAACATGCATACCTTCCAAGGCCTGCCCCTAGTGACTGATTTCCATCAGCAGGTCATACCTCCCAAGTCAGTGGTCTTCAACCTTCCTAACGCAGCCACCCTTTAATACAGTTCCTCATGTGGTGACGTCCAACCATAACAGTATTTTGTCGCTACTTCATAACTGTTATTTTGCTATGGTTATGAATCATAACATAAATATCTGATTTGCAACCTCCAAAGGGGTTGTGACCCACACGTTAAGAACCACCATTCTAAATGCTCCGTATTCTTAGGAAGCAAGTGCTCCAGACATGAGCCTGTGGGGGACATTTTGTCTTCGACACATTTATGTCTCAATCATTTCAATGCTCTGATGGATTGCTGTTCTGTAACATGATGATTGGAAAACAGTGTGGAATTCTAGGAGAGATGGGGTCTTCCATCTAGGTATGCTGCTCTGGGACTCCACTGAGTCCACTGAGCAGCTCTGGCTCTTCAGTTCTTATTGTGGTTATTTCCAGAGTCATAACTACCTGAGTGCCTGTCGGTGTTAAAATATTAATTATTCTGACATAAGACATGTCTAACCATGCTTCTTATCTCTGTGAAACTTCTCACTAACTGTGGTGGCTAACACTGCTAACTTGACAAGATCTACAATCACCTTGGAGGCAAGCTTGTGAGCATGCCTAGGAGAGGTTATCTAAATTATGTCAACTGAGGTAGGGAGACATGCCCAGTGAGAGTGGCATTGGTCCATGGGCTGGAGTCCTGGACTGAATAAAAAGGTAAGAGTGAGCTGAGCACTAGCACTCATTTCTCTCTGTTTCCTGACTATGGATGTAAGGTGGCCAGCCACCTTCAGCTCCTGATGCCATGATTTCCATGCCAGGATGAATGATGCCCTTGAACGGTGAACCAGAAAAAAAGCCTTACTTCTTAAGTTGCTTTTGTAGGGTCTTTTATCATAGCAGAAAAATTAAGTATGACACCAACCGTGTGTGTTATAGATAGACTAACTTTAGAGATGAAGGGAGTAAGTAGCTCAATGTTGTTTTGCTTAGGAGGAAAATGGGATCAGAGAGGCACTCTGTCTTTTCATATATCACCCTGTTAACACAATAGCCTGTGATCCTGCTGTCCATTTCTTATGAGGCTGTTGTTTTATCTTCTTTTTCCAAATTGAAAAGAATAGCAATTATTTTTTTTTTAATTTGTATTTTTATTTTGCAATACAGTTCAGTTCTACATATCAGCCACGGATTCCCTTGTTCTCCCCCCTATGGCCCCCCTCACCTTCCCCCAGCAATTATTAATGGGCTAGTGGTAATATATCCCATTCTGTCCCAAGATGAAATCTTGCCCATCTTTGCGAGGATGGGTTCTGAATATGTATATTCTGTATTTCTTCACCCAGCATATTTTTGTAAGCCCTTTATGGATAGAGGGTGACAGTGAATACATGGCTGTGCCACTCAGTGCCTTCTTGCTGCTTCATAGGAAAACTCTTGATGATTTTTCAGCAACCAGGCAATAATATCTGCATGGCTTTGCATCTGCTTTTTGACCTATTTGGAGTGCCTTCTATTATAGTTCTAGCTGGGCTCTATCTGCATCCTCCTCTGTCATCGTCTTCACTGACATTCTCCCTCTCTTATTAGTCTTTCCACTCTTGCCATGGAATATAAAAGTAGATGAATATTACAACTTACATAGTAGAAGAAAAGACTCACTCTTACCAGTTGGTAGAAGGCTTTCCCTTGGCTTGAATCATTTATTTCAGAGGTTTAGGTTAGAGATCCATTTCTAAGCCCACCCTATCGAGGAGAAGGTGGCACATGTGGGTGTCCTGAAGGCTGTTAAAGCAAGACTAGTTCTTTTCCAGGGTAATGTCCCAGAAGGAACTGCCTTGTTAGGGCTGTGATCTGAAAAGAATGTACCTCTGGCACCTTTGCTGGGATATCTGTTGGGAAAGCCCCATTACTCATCTCCATTACATGGGGGCTTCTGGAAACTACTGCCTTGCCATGCATGTCTCTGCTAACGAAAACACGGAAGCCACAGGGGTATGGTCACACATGCCTCATCCTGCTGACCCTCAGGGCTGTAAGAATCACAAAGTGGGAAATGAGTGGTGGAGCCTACTCTTTGAAAGTGTTGAGTTTTGAAATATGGGAAATGTCATGTTCACCATTTCTCTTGGAACAATTTTGAGCTTTAGAGACAGTGCTTACCTTAGACTATCTACCTCGGGGTCTCTGAAGGAGGAGCCCTCCCACTTGGTTCTGATGAGCTCTGATATTAGAGCCACTGTTACTGATCAGTACTCCACTCCTTTGTCCACGATGTCACATGCTCAAGGGACATCAGTATAACTTACCACCAAAAAGAGCAATGTGGGTATTTTTGTTTTGAGCTTATTAAACTCACAATTTCCTTATCTCTACATAGGATCTGGTGGGAACATCTACTGAATAGCCTTGTATTACAGACAAATGTTTGCTCTTGTTTTCCAACCTGCTCTTAGAGTCTTTTTGCCATCTGTAACTAGAGGTGGAGAGAAAAATATGTGACCTAGAGACTCAAATCACCCACATTCTGTCTTCTACTGGGGAGTGGCGGATATGATGCCCAATATTAGCATAAAACTTGGACGACCTTACCTGCTGGACCTCTTGCTCTCTTCTGCATGGCTTTCTTGATCTGTAGAGGGCATGTGACTGTCAGTGGAGTTCCTTTTCATGAGTGAGTTTGCACAATAAAACCCTATGTGATGTTGCCTGAATCAGGCAGTTTAGCAGCAGTGAGTACAGATGTTCTTCTAACAGAAGCTTAGACAAGGGGACAAACCCAGGACAGGAGTCAGGGGTCACATTTCTGCCTCTGGCTTAATCCATCCATCAGCTGTTGGGTGCAGGTATTTATTTATCTTTAGGAGCCTCGTTTCTCTGCCTGTAAAATAAAGTTGCCTGTAGTAGAAATGAAGCAAGAGTTAGTAAAACGATGGACTTACGATCATTTTATTTTATTTATCCACTATGGAACTTGATATCATTGACCACTTTTTACATAAAATGCTCACAGTGTTGGGTCACGGTGTTAGGTCACCATTTCCATGTTAGGTCAAGAAACATTATGGGGCTAAACATTGCTCTGAGGATCCAGAATATGCACAAGGCAGTTTTTGTCACTCAGGCTCTCATAAGGTATGGAAGCACAATGTAACGTTTTCCCCCCTCTGAATGCTCCTTCCTTCTTCTCTCTCCTCAGTTTTGTTTTGATTCTACCGGCAATTCTCTCTAGCTTTTCTGTACATCCTTCAGAGAAAATGATACTCACCTGTAGGTGAGTGATAGTCCTGTGCCAGCAGACTTAATATTAATTGTAAATGCTTGGACAATAGCTCAGGCTTTTTACTAGCCAACTCTTACATTTAAATTAACCTGTATTTCTTACCTAGGCTTTGTTGTGTGGCTTGGTACCTTTTCTCAGTACAGCATGTCCATCATGCTTCTCTCTGCATCTGCTGAGAACTCCCCAGCTCCACCCTTCCTTCTCCCAGAATTCTCAGTTTGGCTCTCCCACCTGACCTTAGCCTGTTCAGCTATTGAACAGTCAGCTTCTTTATTAAACCAATCCGAGTGACACATCTTCACAGTGTACAAAAGGATTATTCCACAGCATTCACCCCCCTCTCCACACCACTGGTTTCAATCACCCTTTAAATATTTTGATTTAGAACATTTCATGTATGGACCCATACCTATTGAGTTACAGGTCTGTGTTTGTGTCTATTACTTGTTACCTTTATTAGGCTATTCCTCGGGGACTTCCCACTCAAAAAGTTTGAAAGTTAACCCACTTCACTGTTCCTTGTTTCCTCTTTCCATCCACTCTTCTCTGATATCTTGATTAAGGATGTTGCCATCTCTTCAGGCAGTCTGACTGAAAACTTCAGAGCTATCATTTCCCTCATCACTTTGGAATTCACCATGGAGGCATTGATGGCTCCTGTCCTTCCTTCCTTCCCACTGTTCCTGCTCCCTCCCTAAGCTGAGGCAAGTTTCTTTCTAGCACAGTGTCATCAGTTCTAAGAGGTACACCACCATCCATGTTTGCACACGCTCAGGCTCAGAAGCATCTCAGAGTTTCTGTTGACCGGGTGGCAGTCTTCAGACACACGTGGCCTGTACCTGTGCACCCAAATTTGGAGACTATATTTTAGCCTCTTGGAAGAAAATCCTAGAGAGAAAGGAAAGGAAGGGGGTCTCTGGATTTCTAGATGGCCTTTGAGTGGCAAGTGTGTTACAAGAATTACATCTTGAATGGAGATAAGTGTTAGGATATCTCAATCAAATAAGCAAATTATTTTGCTTGTATGTCCTCTTTAGTTGTGTGGTAAAGTGATAAAAATCTATAGAAGTCTAGAAGATTCTTTTCAAGAGTGTCAAATTAAAACCCCAAGTAAGCTTCTGTGTGTTATCACTTAACTGGCAACATTTTCTTTGTAGAGATGAACAGTGGTGACTGACAAACAGTGGCACCCTCGACTACAAAACTCTAATCAACTTACACTTCACTACTCATTGCAGGCGTCTCTGCCTTCAGTTTCTTCCCCTTTGATGCATTTCCCCCATTGCCGCCAGATCTGAGGATATTACTCTAGTAGCTGGAAATATCCTGTACTGAGTTAGGATAAAAAGAAGGATTAATGGAACAAGGGAAGGGAAAGGAATTTTGTATCCCGAGCCTGGCTGAAGTCTCTCACCAGCTGAGAGGCAGGAATTCCAGCACAATTAATAAAGTTTGCTGTGAAAATCGCCTCCATAGAGATAATATTTCTTTCTCATACAGGTATCTTAAATAAAAATGTTATAATAGTTATGAGGCCCACCTAAGGCTAAGCGCATGTGACCTTGAATTTGGACCTCTTGCTCAGATGTAAACCTGTGATTGTTTTTATTTGTTGTTGTTGTTTTTTGCTTTTCTTTTTTTGAGGAGTCCATGAGACTACAAACTTTGCTTATAGTAAAAACACACGTCTTAACTCCCTTGTGCTCTAACATGGTAAGGATGCCTCAGCTTAGGGCATAGGGCGTAGGGCTTTACTGTATCAGCCTATACTCCTGCTTAATGTGCTTTGGAGCCACGCTCTGATCTCATTTGCAAATAAAACAAAACAAAGACCAGCCCTCATCCTGGAAGCTCCTTCAAAAGCATTGGAACAATGCGACTGACTTCAGAAGCCACCCAAACAATACAAATATGGCTGCTGTTAAGACATGTAGGCACAATGCTCTCTTGAGATGCCCGCACCACACTTGGGTGAATACTATACTTTTCCTAAGCGCTCCTTTCTATCACTGCTCTTATTTGAGTAAATTAAAACCTCTTCATAAACGCTATAGATGCTCATACTGACTTGTCCTGAAATTCTTTACCATGACTAAGAGTCCCTACTTCAGCTGAGCGGAGACCTCTGAAGGAACTGCTGTAGGCCTCACTGTCTCTGACACTATGGCAGAGGTTCTCGTACTCAGGGTGGGTCAACTAGAGGCCAGGGCCTGAGCCTCTAGGTCAGTGGGCTTGACTGGGCTGCTGGACTTCCCTTTTGAGCAGCTCCCAGGTACTGTTGGTGCTGCTGGCCCAGAGCTGATCCCGGGAGGACCATGGCCCTTTGACTCAGGTCTAAACTGTCAGCTGCCACTCACAGCTCTGTTCCTAAGGCTGTGTGTGCAGCACATCTGTGCATCAGCTGCTGTTCCCTCACACCTGTTCTCCATCAGGTCTGCAGCTCTCCGTTCAGACTCTGGCAGGCTCTTCTGACTCTGGTTAATAAAAAAAAACCCAAAACACTGCCTGAGAACTCATCAGAGTTATTTGACTTTTAAGATACAACCCAGCGAACAAATTGTTTGGCAGAGAATATTTCTTTTACTTATCTTTTTCAAAGAGGTACATTTCAGGATGTTTATCTGTGGAGATTAGCTTCTAAGACAGCTAGACTCAAGTGGTCAAACTTTTCCAGTAATTAGAACGATGATATTCTTTTGGGACCAACCAGTCACCAGGCTTGACGGGGTTTTCCATGTTTCTGGATTATCAGCTTGGCAATCGTCCTGACACAGAGCACTGAATTTATTATGAGTCAATGGAGCCATTATTATGATAATTTTAAATATTTATAAGCTATTATAAATATATATGGTGCTGAAAAGTAAATTAAATTGTACCAAACTGATAAAATCCTCAATGTTTACAGTTCAGGCTCATAAATAATATAATAAGAACTCCGAGAAGTGACAGCGTGGACATGGAGGGCTCTAGGGAAGACGCAATTTTTCTTTTTTTTGTAATGCTGAGGCTTGAACTCAGGGACTTTCGCATATTGGGCAAGAACTCTACCATTGAGCTGCACCTCCAGAGCTGAAAAATAGTTATGTTTGTGTTTTTTAACTACCAGAGGTGCAAAAATTTATTACAAAGGCAAAAGTGAATACAGATTTCTATACGGCCCTTCCTTTTATAAAAGTGAGAAAATTTAAGGCCGAAACGAAAGATAGATTGGCTCACCCAGAAGCTCATTAGCGATTTGATATGAAAGACAGACCCAGCAGACAGGGCATGTACTTGTGGCTTACACGGTACTCTAGTTTGGATCCTAAGTATCCGTTCCCCAAAGGCCTGTGTGCTAGCTAGCGGCTTGGTTCTCAGCCCGGTCTTGTTGGAAGGTGGTGGAAACGTCAAGATGTAGAGCTTAGGAGTAAGACCTATGTCTTTGGCACATGCTCTCAAAGGAAGTGATTGTGGAACCTCAGCCCCTTCTCACTCTTTTTATATCCTGGCTATGAGGATAGCAGTTCTGCCCACTACATGCTCTCCACAATGCTGTGGTGTGTTGCCTCTTTGCAGCTCCCAAAGCAAAAGCAACAGTCAGGTAGGGACTGAAAACTCTAGTACTGGGAGCCGAAGTAAACCTTCTTTTCTTTGTAAATTCACTTCTCTCAGGTAGTTTGTTACAGTGACAGAATCTTACTACCACGTAAGGACATTTGCTCTTCCCACCTTCTCTGAAGACGGAGGCAAACACTGTCATGGCGGTGAGAGGGAAGCTCAAAGCCGGAGTCCTCATGCCATCAGGTGATGTCAGGCAAATGAAGACGCTATCTGCCCTCTGCACAGGGAGAATCATAGGAGCGAAGGCTCCACAGGCTTCTCTCTCAAGAGGGTACAACTCGCTTTCCTCTGAGGACTTTTCATTGGCTTCCAGAAAACTTTTCAGTCCATTCACTGGAGAGTCAGACTTTCTTTGTCAAAGTGGAATTGAAATTGGTAATTTCCAGAAGTCCCACTGAGGCCTAAGCAAAATCTCTTCAAGCATATTCAAGTTTCCTTCCAATACCCTTTGAAGTCTAAAGTGAAAATTTCAGTGTCTAGACAAGCATTGTAGGAGCCCTCTACTCTCAGGCCTTTTCAAATTCTTTAGCAATCTGCATTTCTTTCCTGCACGAATCTTTTGAAAGAGTTTAATGGCAGGACCCATTTGCTTTGCTATATTCACTGTGGAATGTCTCTATTTTTAAGTATATTCTCCATTGGAAGGCAGTAGGGGTATGAGCAACTTAATGAGCCTCTTTTTCCATGGATGCTTCTTCAACTGGTGGTGGGAAAGAGGAGGCTTATTCTTGTGGCTGAAAGCAGACAACCTTTCAGCTAGTACCCCATCAGGCCATCCCATGCCCACAGCCCCAGATTCATACGTTTCTCACGAGCTACAAAATCCTAGTAACAGTACTGTGCTTCAGAGCTCAAATGCTGGACTTCTCTTTTCCTTTTCTGGGTAACATCGGCACAAATCTACTTCCCTGTGGAAATGAAGTAGTTACTGAATGGAACACAGCCCAGGACTTTTCATGGCTCTTAGTAATTATTCAGTAAGTCCTGCTTTGTGTGACACTGGAGATCACACCCAGTATGTGTTAGGCAAGGATCTACCAGTGAGCTACATTCCCAGTCTTTGGTGTTTGAGACAGCGTTTTGCTGTGTAGCTCAGACTGGCCTTGAACTTGCTATGTAGTTCAGGCTGGCCTTGGCCTTGTCATGCTCCTGTCTCCATCCCTTGAGTTCTGGGATTACAGATGTGTTTTACTATGCATGGCTTAAATATTGTTTTAATAAGCTGTAGTCTATGCTATATGTTTAATTTATGTAAGTTTTAGATGTTGGGTAACTACTGTTTTCTATGCTACAAAGCTGTGACACCTCTTTCTCCCTTCCCTCCTTGCTGTCTGCAATGCCATTCAATGGGAGGCAGCTATTTTTGGAAGGGGTTCACGTCTAGTGGGTGTTTCCTAGCAATGCGAGTCTCTCTGGACATCAGCTAGATAGATATATAGTATAGTCGGAACATTAGCTGATAGGTCAACATGCCTTAGAACCCACAAGCTATTTCTGTGGAAATCCCCTTTATGACTCCGATATATAAAAAAACCTCATATGTCAAAAGGATTTTCCATCTTCATTCTTTCGCACTTCCATTCCCATCCTTCTGACTCCCTTAAGGGGTTAGCACTTCATTATCTCATGTTAACTTGAGAGACTTCATTTTTGCTAAAGTCAGTACCCAGATGGTCTGGATCAGCCCATAGTGAAGTTAGTAGTTTAAGCCCCCGAGCTCAGCACATGCCCATCTGGGACCCAACTTCTTGAGACTCAAAGCTTTTCACTTCTTTTCTTTTTCTGGGAAGTGGGGTACCACAGCTTACCATCATAGTTGTCATACATCTCAGCTATCACCGGCCAACAGATGCTGTTTGTCTACTGGCCTTCTTAAGGTAGTATAGCACTAGGGTACCAACCAATAAAAACTGACACAGTACATGGGCCACATAGATGCCAATACTTCAGACATACACACATCATCATCATCATCATCATCATCATCATCATCATCTTTACTTTGTTGCTTCAGACCTTCATTGTTTGTTTTCTGTACTTATAAGCGAAGATGGAATGGATTTTGAAAATACAGGATGTAAGTTAAATATAGGGAAAATAAGTCTGTTTCAGAAAGATACCTTTGTAAGCTCCTTTGTAATACTTTCCACTCCTGAGCTATTTTAGGCCTAAGTAAATCACTTTCATTTCTTAAGGAGCATTCATTATTCTAATGCCTTTAAATGGAGGCTTCCAGAAATCAAGACAGTACCAATAATAGAATCCACCTCTGATTTACTGTTATCGTTTTTTGCGTTTGAATCAATTAGATAAGGTAGTTGTTGCAACCTTTCCGTATATATTTATACAGATGGGGCCCTTCCTTAAAAAAAAGTGGGTCCTATACCCATCTGCTGAAGGAAGAGCAAAGAAAGTGAACCTTTGCCTCTGACTACTCATACCATACCAATGCCACTTGGATGCTCAGCTTGTTCTAAGAGGGATGGGTGCATCTGTTTTGTGTGAGGGTTTCCTGGGTGCAGCTTCTGCACATCTCCTTCTTTGGTCTCACTCTCCATCACAAGCTCTCCTCCAGGGGGATTTGACCTCTCATAGAATACATGGCAATGTGGATTGGCTTTCACTGCTGAAGGATAGAAGCCAGTGATGCTACCTCATAAGCAGCCTCCTATGCACAGGACAGACCTTCAAACTGGAACTATCTGGCCCCAAATGCCAATAGTACTGACACTGGGAAGTCTGGATGCTCTTGGCTTGGCAGGGACAGCCTGGGCAACGTGCGTTCTGTGCTCGTTTCAAATGTCCATCTGGAATATCTCCAGTTAGGACTCTGGCCCAGCAGACCTCCAGTGGACTCTAGTGGCCATGGGGACAAATTCCCCTGAAAACTCCCACAGCTTCTTCCCCAAGATCTAAAATGATTGCATCGGGCTCTTTCTACCACAATCCAACAGGAGGTTTAGGTTGTGAGTTCACCTGGGAAGACAGCAGGGGGACTTCTCTTTCAAAGAAAATGAAACAATTAGAATGCCTTTTGACAAGTGACGTTGATGGTGATGGGCAAGCAAGATGGACAGCAGAGAGGAGTGGGCAAAGCTTCTGCAGGATAAGAACAGCTCATTTCACTTATACAATCTGTGTTTCATTGTTAGTAAATGATACTCATCAAAAATGAGTATTTAGTAAATCAAGGGACAAAGAGGAGAATTATGCAGATGTGGTGAAGTGTTGGTGGTAGTTGTTGAATGGGGGATCGGCCCATAAGCATTTACCAAGCTGTTCCAGTTTTGTGAATGTTTGCAAGTATTTAAATCAAAACGGAAGCCTGGTGAAAATGTAAGATGCCTATGGAGATCACTAACGACAAACGAGGCTTCCGTGAATTGGTGGAATTAGTTGTAAGCATTACTGAGAATGTAGGCGTTTTGAAGAAATGAAGAGACACAAAGTGTTATGGATAGAAAGACTCAATATATCAGAGATCTCATCATTCCCCGGCAAAAAAAACTAGACATTATGAGATTCTGATGAAAATTGGAACAGCTCTACTCAGAAGTAGACAGACTGCCTAAAATTCACTGGAAAAGGCTTAGAACAGTCTACCTGCTGATGCCTGTGAGTAGGGCAGCAAGTAGGAGTCTTTATACTAAGGTTTACTGTATAAAGACAATATGTGTGTGTACATGTGTGTGTGCATACACATACATTTACACAAATGTATGTATTGACAGGACACAGAACTTTGGAAAGAATTTCATCTGAGACCTGCGGAGGCAGGAACAGAGTCTAACTCTGACTGGAGGTGGGGGACAGTGTTTTCCACTGATGGACTGAGCTGGCTTGGTGACCTGGGCATCCAGTTGGTGGGACTGCAGGTGGTAGGCAGGGGTAGAATCCAGCACGCCCTGGTGCCTGTTGGGCTCTGGGGCTTGTGAGATCACTCCTGGGTGTGCCCTTAACTTTACTACCTTCTTCACAGGTCTCACTAAATAAGTTGTAAAGACTATTGAGTGTTTGGGGATAGAGGCAGAAAGCAAGCAGTGCCATCCAGGCTCAATGACAATCTGAAGCATTTATGAAGTCATGGCTAGTCTCAGACTCACAGAGATCTGCTTGCTTCTGCCTTCCAAAAACTGAGATTAAAAGTGTGCACCAGCATGCCTGGCTAACTGGGTGTTTTTGAGTGTGCAGTTTGGAGGTAAGTATATCCACTTGACTGTGAAGAGCATCCGTAGAATGCTCCCTTGTAGAACTGAAAATCCCCACTCAACAGCAGCTCTCACTACACCTCTTTCTACCCCTCGTTGCCACCTTTCTGAACTCTACATGTGTGAATGTAACTACTCTAGGTATCTCATATAAGCGGAGTCATAAGGCATTTGCGATTTTATATTTATAACCGACTTGTCATGTTTAGCATAATGTCTTCAAATTCAAACATATTGTAGTGTGTGGCAGGATGTATTTCCTGCCTAAGGGTGTATAATATTTCATTGTATGCATTGATCACAGTTTTGCTTATCTGTCCATTATGAATGGATATTGGGGTGGTTTCTCCTTTTTGGCCATTGTAAATAATGCTCCTGTGAGCATGGATGTGCAAATATCACTTAGAGATGCTGCTCTTTTGGATATATATTACATATATATATATAATTATGGATATATACATATAAAATTTTGGATATATATATATATGGTAATTCCATATTATGTACTTGTTTTTGAATAATTACCATGCTGTTTTAATGGCAGCTTTATAATTCTACCAACACTGTACAGGGATTCTGTTTTCTTTACACCATTTCTAATACTTGTTACTGTTAACAATAAAGTAGGGGCATGATGTGATACTGTAGGTTTTAAATAGTTTTAAATGATGTGCATGTTACCAGGTGGTGGTGGCACACACCTTGAATCCCAGCACTCAGGAGGCAGAGGCAGGAGGCTCTCTGTGAGTTTGAGGCCAACCTGGTCTACAGAGTTCCAGGACAGTCAAAGCCACACAGAGACACTCTGTCTCAAAAACAACAAACAAACAAACAAAAAAACCAAGGTCTAAATTCTGTGTGTGTGTGTGTGTGTGTGTGTGTGTGTGTGTGTGTGTGTGTGTGTGTGTTCACGTGTGGCTGCACTTGTGCTACAGTGTGAATGTGGAGGTCAGAGGATAACCTCTGGTGTTCGCCCTCATCTTCCACCGTGTTTGAGACAAGTTCTTATTACTCACCACCATATACTACCAGCTAGCTGGCCTGTGAGTGTCCAGGGCTTCTCCTCTCTCCCACCCATCTTGCTGTAGCTGTATGGATTACAGATATGCACAACGGCACCTGCTTTATCTGCATGTCTGAACTCAGGTCCTTATATCCCAGGGCAAACACTTTTACTTCCTGAATTATGTCCCTGACCCTGCATTATAATTTCTATCTGCATCTTCCTAGAGGCTGATGCTGTTGAACAGTTCTCAGTGTGTTTCCTGGCCACCTCTGAATACCATCGTGTTGGGGGTTGAGCTTGCAGGACCTGTGTGCTAGCCAGGCGCTCTAGCACTCAGCTGCATTGCCAGCCCTTTCAGGGCCGTCTCTGAAGAAAAGTCTCTTCAACCCTTTGCTCTTTTTTGGTTGGGTTATTTTTTTTCCCCTTGGTCATTCAGGATACTGAGCTCTTCTTGGTTATATGATTCACACATATTCTTTAATTCCAATAAATTCTTTCTTACGGTGGAATTTGTCCTTTGATGCATCTCCATTTGTCTAACTTCAATTTTGCTGGCATTGCATTTGGTGCCATATTGGAGATAACATTGCCAAATCTGGTGTCATGAGATTTCCCTCTTTATCACAGCTTTGAGTCCTATCCTTAGTGTCCCATCTTGTGCTCATTTTCTCATATGGTTCAAGAAAAGGCTGTCACTTCATTCTCGCACACGATTGTCAGATTCCCAACAGTAGTTGTTGATGAAGCTAGCAAGTCTTTTCATACTCAAACACCCAACCCTTAGTTACCAGCTTCCTGTTTTTTCCCATCTTTCATTTCATTAATCTCTGACCTGATCTTTGTTATTTATTCTTTCTCTTAGTGATAGGCTTAATTTGTTCTTCCTTTTCCATTTGCTTGAGGGGGAAGTTGTGAATTCCAGACCTTTGTTGTTTTTGAGTTGTGTGAGTTTATACATGTAAACTTTCCTCTCAGCCTCTGGTTCACCACATCCAACCAGCTGTTTCTCTAACGTATTTTCTAATTCCAAGTGAACTACTGTCTCATTGGTGAAAAGTGAGCTGTTTAATGTCTATGTAGGTTTGCGTTCCCTTTCTTATCTTTGCCTCTTCATTTTTAGTTTTGCTCTATCGTGGTCAGAGAAGTCAGGCTGTGTAACACGGATGCTTTAAATCCGGAAAGACTTGGCTTTAGACTCTATGTAACTTCAAGGAAGGTGAGCTGAATTGGTGTAGGATCTCAATATTAACATTCAAGTTCTTGATGAATGGTAATTGAGAAAATAAGTCATTTTGGTCACATCACTACATCTGGGAAATATTGCACAACCATGAATCATAAATATAAGCCCCAACTTAAGTCACCTGTTTTACAACTTTTACTCAATGAAAGTCATGTAAGAGGCCCCCACACAAAACCACGGATGAGCTTTGATGGTCACTTCATGTGGCCACTGATGTCACAGATGGAGAAATGAAGAGTCTGGCCTGTTTCAAAACAGTGAGTCCTGTGGAGTAAGGCTTGGCCATAGGTCCTTGTGTCACAACACACTTCAGGTCACGTACTGACATCCTCACTGCACAGAAGACTTCCTGAAGGCATCCCTGGCTATCTCCACTTGCATAGCCTAGATTTTAGAATGTATTGAAGATAGACTGTTTTTCAGAGTTCATAGCCAAAGGAATGACAAACTGAGGACTTATCATGCATCCCTTGCCCCCTGCACATACAGAACTCCCTACTATGAACACTCTAGAGAGGCAATCAACTTCCAATGAAAAGTCATTATTGCCCCAAGTCTATAATTTATATTAGGATTCTCTCTTGGGTTTCTACATGCCATAGCTGTTATGGTGATAAAAACATGCAATTAGCTACTTCACTATTTTTAAACATGCAGTTTGTAGCGTTAAGTGTATTCGTGCTACAGGGAAACACATGTCTAGGGTTTTTCAGCTGTGTGGTAGCTGTCTTTTACCCCTTCCTCCAGGCACTGCTGCCACCATCCTACTTTATGTTTCTATGAATGTGACCAGTACTTAAGTACTTCATACAATGCAGCATCTGGCTTATTGTCTATGTTATTTCACTTAGTATAACATCATCCAAGTTCATCTGGATTATAGCATGTGACAATCTTCCTTCCTTTTCAAGGCTGCATAGCATTCCACCACACACATATATTACATTTTATCTACCCAGGTACCCCCAGGGCTGCTGCCATTTTTGTGAACTGTGAATAATTCCAGTGTGAGCATGGGTGTGCAAATACCCCTTAGACATGCTGCTTTCAGTGATTTGGGGTATTTATACCTGAAAGTGCAAGTATTAGAGTGTGTTGTTACATATTTGTTTCCAAAGCACTCGGGCCATTTCATAAGGGTTTCTGGTTCTCTACATTCTCACCAACATTTACTGTTTTTAGTGGTATCCATCCTGACAGGGAGAACTGTGTAGTTAAGAATACTTGAGTCTCTTTGCTATGCACTTTTTTTTATGATAGAACTATAAAATTTTGGTTTTTGTGTTAGGGTTAACAGCCAACTTCTATTTAGGGTTGGAATCAACTCTATAGGCAAATATTCATATGCAAATACATATTCTATAAAATACAGAGAAAAATTTTGCATGATATGTAAACAAGAGAAATTTGTAAGATATTGTGTATTGATGAATTATTCCTGAAAAGCTCTAATGAAATTGGTTTGTATAAAAGAAAGTTTGTCATGTAAAATTCAATAAGAATTTCTGCTGTTTCAGGTCAGATCATTATTAGAATGGGTGACAAAGTACTTTACAGATTATATTTTAACAGTGGCATTTTTCTAACCCATCCCCACTCCAAATAATAAAAGCAAGACGAATTCTTCTTTGAGTCCCAGAACTGTGTCTATCTGTATCATATGCAGCTTCCCTGAAGGGACTTATAAAAGGTGAAAGATAAAAGTAAGGAAAATGATTTGCAAAACAAAAGCAACCAAGCATCCTGGCTCCCAGGGAGATGGAGCCTGTATATAGTTAATTATCACAAAATGTAACTTGAATGTTAAATGGTCTTTTAATAAAAAACCCAGAGCCTGATATTGGGGTAAATGCTGAAAGATCAGAGAGACAATGGAACAAGTCACAGCCACCACCTCTTACCTTACCAACTTCTTGACCTGAAAAAGCCTCTAGCTGAATGGGATGCTTCTGCCAAAAAGCCTTTAGTTCCTGTCTCCTCACGCCTTATATACCTTTCTCCACTCAGCCATCACTTCCTGAGATTAAAGGCGTGTGTGCTTCCCAGTACTGGAATTAAGGGTGTGTATCACCACTGCCTGGCTCTGTTTTCTCTCCTCGACTGAGTCAGTCTCATGTAGTCCAGGGTGGTGTTGAACTCACAGAGATTCAGACGGATCTCTACCTCCTGGGTGCTAGGATTAATGGTGTGTGCCACCACTGCCTGGCCTCTATGTTTAATCTAGTGGCTTGTTCTGTTCTCTGATCTTTAGGTAAATTTTATTAGGGTACACAATCTATCACAACAAACATCTTTATAAAACAGGTTCTAGTATGCTTTCTCTTTTACGGGACGGCCTCAGGGATGTTAAGTAAGTTAAGTAAGCAAGGGTTAAACTTCGAAGAGATGGGGCCAGGATTCAACCCACATAGTCCAAGCCCTCTTCCACCTCTCCTAAGCACAGCCTTAACCATGACGAAGTATTAAAAAGAGTGTGTTCCTACACCAAGGCAAAGATCAAAGGATAGTGGAAAATAATAGCATCTCTGGCCAGGAAGTCAGTTTTTCTTTTCTTAGAAGGAAGGGCAACTATTTGTTGGTAGGAGAAAGATTTCTATGCAAACACACATTCTGAAAACTCTTTTGGAGAAGTATTTTACAGGTGCATTTAGGACTTGGAATTTCCCTCGATGCTCTCCCCTTCAGATTCCATCCCAGATGCCAAGTGGATTTTTAAACTCCTGTATAGCACCTCCACTGTAATTGGTAACATAGACAGACAGACAGACATATACACACACTTCTCAAAAGAAATAATGCTAGAAGCCTTGAGTAATTTCCTAAAGTCTACTTTTTTATTTGTGTATATATATATTTATGTATGTATATATATTTATATTTATTTATTGTTTTTTTTCAAGACAGGATTTCTCTGTATAATAGCCCTGGCTGTCCTGGAACTTGCTCTGTAGCCCAGGCTGGCCTCAAACTCACAGATATCTGCTTGCCTCTGCCTCCAGAGTGCTGGGATTAAAGGTGTGCAGTGATCTCAGGGAAGTCTACTTTTTCTGAGCAGATCTCAGTGGCTTGAAAGCATCACTTATTTTGCAAGATGAGCATGAATATAGAGGTCTGAAGTCAGGCTGCCTGGCTTTGAGGCCAGATGGTCCACTGCCTTGACTGCATGTCTGAGGGCAAACTATCTATCCCATATATTCTTGTGTCTTCACCAGCAACCTGGGGATAAATAATAGCAACAAGCAATTGGACCTTTCTATCTGCAGTTCCACACAGGTCCACAGGTAGATTCAACTAGCAACAGATCAAAATCCTGCAGGCAAAATAAACCGTGTCTGTGTTGAAAACTCGGGCCTCTCTTGTCATTATTCCATAAACAACACGCTGTAGTAACTACTGACTTTGCGTTTGGCATTTACAAGCCTTCTAGAGAGGATGTAAAGTATGTCAGCGAGCCTGAGTAGGCTACATGCAAATATACCATGCCAGCTTGCATTTAGGACTTGGGTTCTTGCAGATTTTGGTGCCCATGGAGATTTTGGACATGATCCCAGCGGATACGGAGGAGTGACTGTGTGTCACAGGATAGCTGGGAGGACTAAATGAGTCAGGGCATGCTGGGCCCTCAGCACGCTGCCTGGAACACAGCGCTCCTTGGTTCACCCAGTGAGTCAGCCGGGACTGTGGAGAGCCATGGAGAATGATTCCCAGGCAGTGAAACTTAACGGTGACTGCCAGGCTGGATTCAGTGCTGCTTTGGGCTTGTACGGTCTTGTTTATTCTCCTTCTGCCATAGAATGATATAACTATTACCTGACACCTGTCTCATGTTTGTATGTAGGGAGAAGATAACTTGTTTCGTCCACTGTCTGGGTCCAAAAGAATGGGGAGAAAGAATTGGGTTGAGGGGTTAGACAAAATGGAATGCCCTAGAGCCTTATCATGCTCAATTTAGATGGTGAGGAGAGCGGGGGTTTTAGACCAATAAGATTTAGTGGAATATTGAGGCTGCCATTGCATCCTATTGGATAAAACTTTGGGGTCTGGGGAGCATGTGAGGTACATGAGAGTCACAGGGCTTCTGAGCGGACTGGGGTGGGCAGAGCTTGGGGATCTCATGGCTTCTGTCGCTAGTGTTAGTCTGATCTCTTGTAGCCATGTGGCAAAGAGAATTTATAAATATAATTACCATTGCTAATCAACTGACTTAAAGGAGAACACTAACTCATGGGTTACCACGGTAGGCCAGAGATGACCACAAGAGCCTTTGATATCAGAAGAGGAGGGCAGAAAACGTCAGGAGTCACATATGAGATGGACTCAATCAACCACTTCAGGCTCAGAGATGGAAGGACCATATAAGAAAACAGTTCTTGCCAACAATACAGTTGAGCCAGGAACTCCATTCTCCTTTAGAACTACCAGGTAAGAACCCAGCCAGCTGACACCCTGACTTTGGCTGTGTGAAGCCTCAAGCAGAGTACTCAGCCTTGATCACTGGACAGCTGAACTGCAGAACTGTGAACTGTTTCAAGCCGATGAGATTCGGGTGGTTTTGTTATGACTGCGCTAGAAAGCCAGAACATTGGGTAGTGACTATTTAAACACCTGGTGGAAGGACAGCGAGGGACCAGAGGCACCACAGGATGTGAGGAGCTGACTGAGGAAGCCTGAGATAATGTATAAATGACAGATAAAGTCCTAGTGAATGTGTATTGTTCGACATGGGCACAGCCATGACAAGGACCCAATGCTTCAGACCCAGGGGATTAACAAAGCCTTCCTCCTGGTGATGCTCAGGGGAAAATAACAAGACCTTCCTCTGGTCCAAGTATAAGTGCTTACCAATTGACCAGTGAGTGCAAAACTTAGCAACCACAGCCTCCCAGATGACCACAACCTGGGACTGCTCACCCACAGAAGCTTCCTACTGACACCAACTAACTCTTCCTTCTCCTGCTGTATGTAAGAAAAGCAAGGAGCTTCCAGGTGGTTGCATAGTTAGTGCTGCTCCATCAGATCAAGCACAGCCCACCCGATCCCAGCTTTTCTCTGTGTGCGTCTGTATGTCTGTCCTTTCTTCAGTCCCTCATTACCCTAGATAGGCTGATTCCTGAAGCTGTGCAGGAAACAGCAACAGAGGACAAGATGGGACCACAGGAGGAATATAGAGCTTAGAACTTGTAGGCTTTTCCTTGGTCTGGAAAAATCGCTCTCATATATGCCCTCTGCCCACACCCCCAGCAGTATCACTTTTGGGAAACAGACTGACCATTGCTTCAGTGGCTTGTGAAATATCACTTTGTAGTTCATATTCCCAACAAGTTGAGTAAATATGGTTGTGTGTAGTTTACCCCCTAAGGATGCTTCTCCTGGCTCTCCCAAAGCTGGAATCAGCATTAGTGTTTAGTAATTGCCTGGCAACCAGCAATATTCTCCTCTTGGTGTCCTATAACCGTGGCTGGGGCTGCCAATGAGGAAGGGATGTGGCCACTGCAGACAAGCTTCGTCTTCAAGCAAGCTCCAAGAGCCTAGGTTTGGTTCTGAAGTCCCAACAGTCATTTGTATCACAAAAGTAAGGATATGAGAATATTCTTTAGGAAGGTGGGCCTTAAGGAGCATAGGGCACCTGGGAAACACACACACACACACACACACACACACACACATTTTCATTTAGACACTGTCATAAACCAATTAAACAAATGCTAGCTCCTTCTGTGTTTCCAGAGCAGTTTCTGCTATTTTGGTCCCTGTAATTGAGAGTAAAAATAATCTCCGCTGCCCGTGAAAACCAGCCACCAGTTGCTCTAATTTTAAACAATGTAGAAAAACAGGAGGTGAATGTGTGAGCCTGCCTTCTAGGAATGGCAGCTGCAGAGTCCTGATTTTGATGGCTGTACCACACAGTTTGGGGATTCTTAGTAAAATGCCATATGCTTACAGGGTTTGGGGTGCACCTGGCATGGGTGGGGTCAAGGGAAGCAGAGACCAACAGTGTCCTGTTATCAGGAGTGCATTTTATGACTTCAGTCTAGGCTATGAATGTGGGCCAGTTAATTTGATGTTCAGGTCTCAACTTCCTGCTCTAAAAAAATCCAGAGTAATGGGCAATGGATACAGTTCTGTATAGTTCTCTCTCTCTCTCTCTCTCTCTCTCTCTCTCTCTCTCTCTCTCTCTCTCTCTCTCTCTCTCACACACACACACACACACACACACACACACACACACACACACACATCCTTTGGATGAGTCAAAGGAGAGGGAGGGGAGGAGTAACGGGGCAGAAGTAACTCTTTAGGCCGCTCTGGGGCTTCTCATTTGATCACTTGATGGCTTGTCCACTTTTCACTTACTGCTGGGTTTGGCAAGAAATGTGCCACATACGTAGAGGCAGATCCAGATTTGGTGGAACTAGTGCCTCAAGCAATGCTGGCATCCTTCTTTGAGGTAGGTAAAAGGATCTACTTTGGAAAATTGCATAAAAATGCTTGACCTTGAACACAGAATCATATCCACAGGCCCTGAGCAGGTGAGAGCCCCAAGCTTCCACTCTTCCTGGCAAGTCTACCTCTGCAGGGTAGAAGATGGTCACATTCTCTCTGTCTCTCTCTGCCCAGGACTCCAACCCATAAAATTGTGCTGCCCACATTCATGTCAGGATGCCTTCTTAAGTTAAACATCTTTGGAAACACCCTCACAGACACACCAGAAGTATCTCCTAGTGATACTTCTGTGAAACCCAGTCAAGTTGGTCATGAACACACACACACATACATATGTGTGAATATATGTATGTATGTATATATACTCATATATATACTCATGTATATATATATATGCTTATGTTCATTCCATAGAAAGAAGAGAACATATGTAGAAGACAAGAGTACTCCAAAGTGCTGATTTGCTTGAGTGACCAAGCTGACAAAATGTTAGTCCCAAAAGGAATGTCTTCAAAACTTCTCCAGTGGTAATTTGAAGCAGGGGTATCTCCTCTGAGGGCAGCAAGGTGCTGACTAACATTTGCACGGAAATGAATGTCCTTTTGTACTTGACTTTTTCAGAAATGAAGCCAGGAGGTCACACCCTGTAAGTCTCTAATGCAGAGGGGATCAGATGGCTCACACTCTCCCTTCTCTCTGTCAGAGAGATGCTGTGACTGGGCCGTGGAGTCACCTAGTAACATGCCTCTAAAAAAGGAAAATAAAGGATACCACATTGACCCTCAATGCTCTCCCTGATTTTGCAAGCCAATAGCACAAAAGCCCGTTCTAAAAAACTGAAGCCAAAAGAGGCAGAGTCCAAACTGGTTGGTGAATGTGACTCCAGATGTTAATTATCCTCTGGGGGACTCCATTTTCTCCTCGTAAAGAGAGAATAAGACTGTGAGCATGAGAATACCATCTGGGAAATGACAGGGTTTGCTTCAGGTCTGTTTTTATCACACATTCAGGAGTTCTGGCTACTTTCTCTTCTCAGGGCGGCAACAGGAACCCCATCTTCTACAGATACAAAGGTAGACTTGGCAGGGGAGGGAGGGAGGGAGGGAGGGAGGGAGAGAGAGAGAGAGAGAGAGAGAGAGAGAGAGAGAGAGAGAGAGAGAGAGAGAGAGAGAGAATGTGCCCTGAGCACTGATGTCCATTGGCCTCTACCTCTGAACGACAGACACAGTGAGCCCAGTTGCCCCATCCTCCTGCCGTCATACCTTCACACAGTGATGGCCATGTTCCATTGCACCGTGAGCCCCTCAAACCCTTCTTTCCTTAAGTTGCACTTGTTCAATATTTTGTTCCAGCAAAACATGAACAGTGACTTATCCACCAGGTGTGTGGTTGGTGCCGAAAGGTCTGAGGATGTGTTTCAAGATTGAGCCCATAGTTCAAGGTTTACAATTTAGTACCTTGAAAATATTAGAAACAACTTGAGATGGATCCTGAAAGAGGACTATGATTTTCACATATATCCATGACAGAGAGGTAGATGGTTTGCTGAAATGTGAGTACGAGGTAGGTATTATTTCCGTCTTCTCACATTAAGAAATATCGACACAAGGTAAGAGGACATGTGTCTACCATGACTTTTTACTAGATACTTCCATTGAATATATTTATCCCTTAGCCTTAGGGAAATTGAGGCACTGAGGAATTAAAAATCTCCTCTTGGTATAGCTGGGATTTGAATCCATTCTATTGTCACCACATTTATGTCCCCTTTTCCCTAGCTACATCACATTTATGTCCCCTTTTTCCTCACTCTGCAGTCATCCATGTGAATATTTGGCGGGAATCCATGAAGCTTCACCAAGACCGCATGTGCCCCCAGCTGGGGAATGAGGTGATCACCTCATTGGCTTGAAGCCTGTCTATGTCTCTTGTCTGCTCTCTACCTTCTTAAACCTCCTGTCACGTGTAGTTCTTTCTGCACATCTCTTTCGTCCTCAATCTTTTCCTCTAGAGAAGCAGACTGTTACAGTCAACAGACATTATTTGCATTTTATTTCATTGTTGACTTTATCATGGTTTCTGACCTCCATACTCCCAATCTCTTTTCTTTAAGAGAACAGGAAACACCCCTTTAGCAACAGGATAGAGCCTTCCCTGGGCAAGCCAGTCCCTCCTCATATTGGAATGGGCAGGAAGGGAGCTATGGTTAGAATTCATGCAGGGCATTCTAGGGCAGGGATAAGGCTAAGCCATCCATAGGAGTGGTACCCGAGGATGGATCTGTCTCCCAGTAGCTTAAGATTTACATCCATTCTGATAATCTGAACTCATAGCTAAATCTACACATGCACCTTTCTTTCCCTTTCTATCTTTTGCTTGCTGTGGGCAAGATGGAGAGAGAGAGAGAGGGAGAGGGTGTCTCTTTCCCTGGTTCTGGCCAAAACTGTATACATATTCATTTCTTTCCACCAAGTCTTGAGCAATGGACTTTAAGTCCCAGTGGAAACATAAATTCAGAGAAAGAGATGTGGAGTTCTGCATAGGCCTTATCACAGAGATTAGACCCCAGGTAATCGAGTCAGTTCTTCTCTCTCGAGGACTGGTTCTTACCTTTCTGTATGTGTTTTGATTTGTTGACCACATTGTTTACCTTGGAATTGTCTACATGTTTTTAAAAGGATCTTTGGGAAAGAAAGTGTCTGTCCGGCTCCTGCCAAAGGGCAGGTAGGGAGCAGGTAGCTTTGCGCTTAGCTCCTGAGCTTACAGAAACCAAGTCTGCCACTGACTGGCTCTATGATACAGAGCACACAGCTTAACTTTGCTGAGTTTCACTTTCCTCTTCTGAAAAAAGGGGTTAACAGTATATATTAGTTACTTTCTCATTGTTATAACCAAAATGCCTGACTACAAATGACTTGAGTAGGGAAGGGTTTATTTTGGCTTACAGTGTGAGGGGATGCAGTTCATTACGGAGGGGAAGCCATGATGGCAGGAGTGGACAGCCTCTGGTCACATTGTGTTCTCAGGAAGGAGAGAGAGAGAGAGAGAGAGAGGACAGGAAGCTGGATGAAGTTATAAATCCTCAAGATATCTCCAACCCCTATGACTCACTTCTTCCAGCAAGGATCCTAAAAGCTCTACAGCCTCCCTGAACATCGCCACCGGAGAAGTATCCAAACACATAGGCCTAACCTATGGGAAATATTTCACATCCAAACCATAACAATGACTGTCTGGCAGGACTGTGCTCCAGAAGAAGGTTTGGAATTAGGCCAGAGTTTGACCCTGCTGCCTGTGAGCATCTGATTGAGATACAGGGCAAGATGTCTTTTCACCCTATTTCACAACTGGTTAAAATGGGAGGTAATAACGTTTATTTACGGAATTGTTAGGGGGAATTCAACAAAGTAGATTATTCAGAGCTCTTAAGTCCAGGATGTGGTGCAATGAAAGTACTTTTTATTAAATGACAGCTTTTCTTAGGATCAACAAGACCAGGAATGTGACTTTCTTGACACCGGCTGCTCCATAGCTGAGCTCCCGGAAGTGCCAATTTCCCCCTCCCAGGCAGAGCAGGAGAATACACTGGATGCTTCCCTACAGTCCCCCTCCAGTTCAGTAACTAGTTCTTCCCCTATTGCATGGGATGACACTTCCCATAGGAGGAATATGTCAGGAGAACTGGCCCCAAGTTTAGGTTCGGAGATCTTTATCTGTCTACGGTGCCATCCCCTAGCTGTCCTCTTGGTATTGGGACATTGTTCCTTCGGCGGTTTCGTTTGGTTCAATCAAAACATTTTCCTCCTAAGGTTTCTGTTGACGTTCAGTTGTCTCTCACTGGAGTATATGCTCCAATCTGTCTCCCTTGCACATTCACATAGATTTGTGCGATTTGTCCAGGGAAAGTCTTTTAGAACTGGGATGTGGGAATCACAGATTTTAGCAAGAGAGAAGAGTCAACCTGGTGCCTTTCAGAGCAGTAGCAGCAGCAGCAGCAGCAGCAGCAGCAGCAGCAGCAGCAGCAGCAGGCTTTAGTAGATCTGGAGGGGCTCTGGGGAGACTGTGTCTGCTTTCCTGTTTGCTCTGGAAGCTCTGATAGAGAGGGAGGTCAGCAAGAGGCCAGCCTGCCTCTCTCTAGCCTTCTGGAAGCCCCTCACACCTGTACAAATGAACAACTCGCTTTAAGGGAAAATAAGAACACAGACTTAAGTTGCTCTGGGAAAAAAATCCTGCAAAGAAAAAGAAGTTGTAATATGCTAGTTGGGGATGCCACATAGGAAAGTTGAGGGGGAGCCGGGAAAAGCTGCCCCCTGGGCAGAGGAGGGTACCTTGCTGCTGTCCTTGAAAGAAGCCTGATCTGGTTATGTTCTTTACCTGAGTGGCATGGGAATGCTAGGTCAGATAGAAAGACAGATCAATGGACTGTTGGTCTCAGGCAGGAAGTAGCCTTTATCTCCCAATCCTCCTCATCCTGTGTCTAAGGGCCTTCCCTCTTTGGGGGAGGAAGTAGAAATCGTCTACCTGGGGCTTTCTTGAAGAATGCTATCAAAATAATTTCCTTGGGGATGTTTCCTGTCACGGTGGGTATTGGGTTCTTCTGTGGACACCTAAGAAAGGAGACAGGTTAGAGGTCAGCTGTGCGGGGCTGAGACATGCTGCTGTGCTACCACCCTCTACTCAGACGCAAACTGCCAAGTGCCAGGCCGGGATGAACACTTGTGCTCAAGGTTAGAGGAAGAAGACAGCAAGGCACGAAAAGGTGAAGCCAGAGGGGCCAGGTGTTCAGATAACTGGTAACCAGTCCACAGACCGGAGTCCCTATGGGATAACTATAACACTCACATGACACTTAGGAATAGGAAGAGAGAGATGGATAGGTTCAAAGATAGATGGGTCATAGAGGAGAAATTAAAATAAAAACAGATTTTTTAAAAGAAGTGATCCTTCAGAAACAGCAATAACCGGTTCAGACAGAACCCTTTCTATGTAAGCTCTGGTGTCTGAATCCCTAGTGGTAGAGAGTGTATTAGTGAGGCCTGCACATTGTAAGCACTTCTTTCTGTGGTTTTATATTTCCTTTTAAGATTTTCATTATTATTATTATTATTAGTGTGCGTATTTGTGTGCGTGCATGTGTGTGTGTGTGTGTGTGTGTGTGTGTGTGTGTGTGTGTGTGTGTGTGTGTTTCTGTGAGTGCAGGTACCTGCTGAGGCCAGAATTTGCCAAAAGAGGGCCTTAGATCCTCTCTAGCTGGAGTTACGGGTAGTTGTGAGCTGCTAAACATATGTGTTAGGAACTGAACTCCAGTCTTCTGACAGAGCAGCTAGTGCCCTTATACGCTGAGCCGTCTCTCCAGTCTCCCATCACCAGTGCAAATGGACTGTTTTTTAAATATTGCCAACACTGCTGTATTAAACAGGGATTTTGTAAATACTTGATTGTTTTAGTTGACAAGAGATAATGAAGACATAACTGGGTTATGAATCTTATAGCAGAGGTGCATATTCCTGTGTGTCTGTCTCCCTGATACTCAGCTTATTTGTGTTTTATTGAATTATTAACTTATCTATTGAAATCTGCTTCACTGTTCAGGTGTGCAAATCTGTACACACATCATGGTAGCAAGATGGGACAGAGCTCTGTAACCAGAGCTGTAGGAGTGGGGTACTGAGAGAATAGGAAATACACATGGCAACGATAGAGTGGAGAGGCAGAAGATTTTTCAGGAAATACACAGGTTAGAAATTGGTGCTTTCTTGCCAAAAGCTAGGTGAGGCTTTATAATCCTTCTTCCTACCACAATGGGACATTTAGGCAGTCATTCTGTAGACTCATGTGAGCAAGTGTTTACAGCACTTGCGTAAATCACAGTCACCATTCACACGTATTGAAAAATTGTTACGTGTCACACTGGGGACCCTACACAGTTGTATCATTATACGGCTGGAATGCTTAAAGTAGCAAATAAGAGGTATGGTTGGAACCAAGAAAATACCACGGTCAGAACTGAGAAAGTAGCAAACAGAAACAGACACTATTAGAATCGAGAAAATCAAATTTTGCACTAAACAAAGATAACTTTTAAGTAATATAGAAAGGCCTAGAATTCTCCACAGTTTGCAGCTAGGTCTTGGTAGCATATAATGATGTTGGTGTGGTGTGTGGGCCCAGGAGGAAGGTAAAAGGGACCAGCAGGGTGTCCTCTAGATAAGTCAATAGAGAACTGAATGTAACACACCAAACGTGCTCTTGGCCACACCTCTTTGTGGGGAGGAAATGGGGAATTAACAAGAGAGGTACAGTGCAATTAAATGAGCCTTCTGGCTGTGGGCTGGTTAATATAAATTCTTGCTTTAGTTTACCTGATAATAAGCTGTATTTAACTCAGGGTGGAATTCAATGTTCTCTCACGGTTTTCTGTGAAATCCCAATCTAAAAGAACTGCCAACGAATGATGTGACTATTGGTAAGAGTTCCATTTTTGTTTAACTTGAAGCTCATTTTCATCGACTCTGGGAGATTTTAAATTCATCTGTTGTCATGTGTGCAGGGGCCACAGTACGCACGTGAGGTCAGAGGACGACTCAGGGGGGTCCGTTCTCTCCTGAACTCAGGCTGTCAGTGTTGCACGCAAGCCCTTTGATGCACACCCTGGCGCAGCGACTAAGATGTGCTGTGAGTGACTTCAAGTCTCAACTCACCGCTCGGGCATGACTTCATCGTATAAGCTCTAAAACAGGCAGACAGGACTTTAAACACCCTTGCCTATTAGCGTTCAAAAGCAGGCAGCTGTTGATAGCCAGCTAGGAGGTGCTACTTCAATCTGTTTAGGCAGGAACATACACAGCTATGACAATGCAGCTGGCTGCCAGAGGCTGGGGAGATAGCCAAGCTGGTAAAGTGCTTGCCAAGCGGCACTCGTGCCGAGCATGAGAACCTGAGTCAGACCCTATAACCCAGCCTAACTGTCCTGCTTCAGAACAATGGCGGATCTTGACTTAAACAAACAAACAAAAACTGAGGATCATTCACACACATGCTCACACACTTGTACACATATACATTCTTATGAACTTGGACATGCATATTTCCCCATAGACACATACAAACATGACTGCAGAAACATGTGTTGACTCCTATGGCATTCATAATAATTTTTAAATGCAATAAAATGCAATCCAAAGTAGTACAATCTATTTTTAATGGAAGAAAATATATGCGCAGACAAAAAGTTTAGAAATTTAATCCATAATATATTAATATGCTTACTCTGAGTGATGATTAGAATTCAGTTTTTCTTGCGAAATTTGGTTGTATTTTATTTTTATTATTTTAAAATATTTAGTATTTAAGATAAGGTCTCTGTAGCTGGAGTTTTTCTGGTCCTGCCTGGCCCACAGTCAGGACAAATCTCTCTCACCCACCAGTCCCGTAATTGTTCAGACCCAACCAAGTAAATACACAGAGACTTATATTGCTTACAAACTGTATGGCCGCAGCAGGCTTCTTGCTAACTGTTCTTATATCTTAAATTAACCCATTTCTAGTAATCTATAAGTTGCCACATGGCTCGTGGCTTACCAGTATCTTAACATCTTCTCATGGCGGCGGAGTGTTTCTCTGCCTTAGCCTTCCACTTCCCAGAATTCTCCTCTCTGATTGTCCTGCCTATACTTCCTGCCTGGCTACTGGCCAATCAGTGTTTTATTTATTAACCAATCAGAGCAACACACTTAACATACAGAACATCCCACAGCAGGTGTCACCACATATCTTTGTGCCACTGTGCCCAGCAGACATTTTTTTAAAGAATAGTTTTATATTTACATAAAGTAGAAGAAATAGTTTAGAGAATTCTATGTTTCTCACGTCCAGTTGCTTAAGACTGTCTGGGTTCTCTCAGAGAAAAACTGGAAGGAAGAAGACAGAACAAGAAAGCAGGTGTGGGGGTGCCGAGGACCAGATTCCTGAAGACAGCGCTGAATATCCGGAAATTGAATAAACAACCCTTTCTGGCACTTCTCAGCTCACTGTCCATTGCTTACTTCTGTCTTCTTCTTATGTATAAAAAGATGTCAGTTGAATAAGAAGACGTGTGGAAGCATTTTTTCAGGACAGCAGTTGTACATATGAACAACCATACTGGTTGTCACAGCATGCACAAACCTACGCAAGTCCATACAGGACAAAATCTCAGCATGGAGAGGGAAGGTGGGCACAGAGTCCTACACCTAGCTGAGGAGCTAGTGGCCATTGACAGCTGCTGGAAAGTCTGTTTTCTTTAAGAGCCCCTAGTAGGTTGAGCAGACTCCAGTGGAAGGCCATGCATGCAAAAATAATGGGCAGTGTACATTAGACTTGATGGATTTATTTATTTATTTTTTTTAAAAAAGAGGACATAATGTTGGATGGGTAGGGATGGGTGGTGGGTTTGTGAGAAGTTGGGGGATGGGGTCAATATGATTGAAATACACTGTATGAAATTCTCAGAGAACTAATAAAAATGAGATTAAAAAAAATCTAGATTCTAGTTATTACTGCTGTTGGCTTGCTATCTGACTGGGGAAAGCTTATTTGATCTCTGTGACCTAGTCACGTGACCCGAGGGAGGAGATTAATGAAGGATAAAAGTTTAATATAATATGTAGTATAACCCTATACTATACAAAGGGATATGGCTGGTGTGAAGTTAAATGTTATGGTTCATAAAACACTTAACACAGTGGCTGACCAGAGGAAGTGTCACTGTCTGAGGGCTACTAAAATATGCAGTTGTGGTCACATCTGGAATTCAGTGAATGTATAAAATGGATACTTTAGAGGAAACCTGTGTGGTAGAGGCATCTTGGAATGAGAAAAATTAAGAATAAAAAAAAACCGACTTACCTTTTGAGAATGATAGATGCATGAAAATGTAATAAATATATAATTTGGGTAAATCGTTTGCTGTCTTCCAAGTTCTGTAACTATGGCTAGAAGTGTTAATGACAGGCTTTATCACAGGAGACCCTGAGAAGTACCTGCCCTATTTTCACCGTTGAAAGGACCAACGCTTAGTAAATTTCTATTTGCTGATTTGTGTGACAGTTTTGTGTTGAAATTAAAGTTTAAATACATGTCATCAAAATATATTCTGTGAATCAACACAAGAAAATGATGATTTTCAAACTGAAGGCTATCTCATGACTTTTTTTTTGAACATAGAGCATTAGAAATGTACTCAGTATTACAATTGCTGCAACATTTCTCTATTTCATTCTTTAAAAAAAAAAAATTTCAGGATCTCGATGGTCCATCTTTTCAAACAGCCTAGTACACAGTTGAAAGACCAAAGAGCTTCTAAGAATTTATGTCCATGTCATAATGAACTAAAAAAGACTTGTACTTTCTTAGTGATGAGGTGCTGACATGAAGGCAGGCTGGCTGGCTGTTGCTTCTGGGTCACGTTCTGTCAAGCAAGTGTGGGGAGTCGCCGTGGATTGGATTCATTAGCAGCCAAAGAGAGCTGAGATAAAGTCATTGAAGCCATGACAGCTGTTGCTTAATGGACTATTGAACCGTCTAAATCACGGAAGGATTTCTTTAAGTCTGAAGACTAACACTTTTCTTGTACAGCTGGGTGGAATTTGGGTCCATTCATTGGGTCCATGTTCAGCATTCCCAAAGATTCACGATGTGAATCATGCAGCTGAAACTGGCATTGGCTGACTTCAGAATGTCACCACATCAAACACCCAGCTGGCGTCAGGAAGGGAAGTTTGATGTCACTGCATGTTGCCTATATGTTTTCTTAACCCAACAGCAAGCTTCCTGTGGAACCCGTACAGCTGATGGAATGTCTCCATAGATGATGCGTAGGTTGTCAGGATCCTTCTAGCATCTTGTTATGCTTTTGAGCTAAGTCATCCAGCCAAAAGCCCATTTGGAAAATAATTCTGAATCACATACATGGAAGGACGAGAGAGAAAGACTTACATATAGCCTGAGATGGAGATCGTATAGAAGACACTGGAGGAAAAAGCTGAAATATGACACATTTATGAAAAATAAATCTCGCTTCAGGTTCCTATTATAGTTCCACAGCACAGTTTACAAACCAGCATTACAAGCTCCAACCTGCTCACTTAACATCTAGATTTGTTTCTTCTTTTTTGTCCGGGGTGCTCTTTACATATGTTATTCTTCTTTAGCTAACCCTTGCTCTGTCTGACTCATTCTGGCCTATCTTGATGCTCTTCTACAAGAGAGCGGCTTCACTAGGAGAACGCCTGCAGCCACTCCTGAGTCGAGGGCAGCCTTGGGGAATCTTTCTGCACTCTTGTGATTCTGAGTTGTTCAGAGACCTTAGAAACCAATAATAGTAGGAACAACTCTACTTCCTAGAACCAGTATTTCCTGTGACAAAAAAGTTCATTAGGCTGTTTTTACCAAACAAAGTTTACCAAAAAGATTCTGATAGATGCTTTCTTTTTTCTTTTCTTTTTTCTTTCTTTCTTTTCTTTTTCTTTTTTTTTTTTTTTTTCGAGACAGGGTTTCTCTGTGTAGCTTTGCGCCTTTCCTGGATCTTGCTCTGTAGACCAGGCTGGCCTTGAACTTCACAAAGATCTGCCTGCCTCTGCCTCTGCCTCCGAGTGCTGGGATTAAAGGCATGTGCCACAGCCTTAGATGCTTTCTTTATGTGCCCCCAGTGGCCTAGTTTTCATCTAGAATGGGCCAGACTTAGCGTCTGATGTCTTAACAGGAGTCAGGAGGGGCTTGGCTTCTGCTCCCGGTTTTTGTCCACGTGCCTGTGATACTAGGGAGGTATGAGCATTTGATTCTGTATTGGCTGACCCTTGGGCTGGGGTTCTGGAGCTCTGAGTGTCCCTCCCAGGGACAGTGACGAGGACAGATCCTGGAAACGGTCTGGCAGTTCTCTGTCCTTTGAGTTCTCTGTGGGTGAACTCAGGCAACCAGCAACTCGGTGACTCTGGCAGATGTTTTTGTTTCTCAGTCCTGGGCACCTTGCCCTGCAGTCTTGTACATAGAGGATGATGCCTGGCATCCTGCCCAGTGCCACCAGGAACGAGTGCAGCCCCAGGGAGTGCTGCCAAGTCCTGTTGGCTGGCTGCTTTCTGGGAGCTGAGTGGCCACTGGAGGAACGCGTTGGTCTGAGCCCTGAAAACACGATGGTAGAACACAGCGAGGCCAGCGCTGACGGCTGCAGGCGGCTGCGCATCCTGACTCTAGCTTCTGTGTTGAAGCCGTTTTTGTTTACACACTACTTTTGCTTCATTGTGCAATTGTGGTGACGGGGAGGGGGGGTTCCACTGGAAGGAAACCATGGGCTTCACTGCCCTCCCTGTCTGCTGCAAAATATTAGTGGGAAATCATGCTGCCTGAGTGGATTCTGGTTGAACCCAAAAGACTGAAGTCACCTAAATGATAAATCAGAAACAGTCTCCTGCCAGTCAATACAGATTTGAGAGAGCCACGTTTGGTAAGAGTGTGCTGTGTAAGTTCGTAGTGTGAAAGCCTAGCTGTAGGCCACACTCCTCATTTGCAATTTGAACCCTTTAAAGGCTTTCGACATATTTTTAAGTCTTGCCTTTCCCTATTTCAACAGCTTTGTTTCATATGGAAGTATTTCTCAAACTTAAAAGAACATGTAAATGAGAGAGCATGAAACTTAAGCAAGTAAATCTCTTTGTACCTTGATCCCCTCTACCCCTGCTATCATATAATACAGTTCATTCGTTCATTTAACCAACATCAGTCCAATATTTTGTCTCTGCTAACTTCTAGCTTGGGTTTGGGTTCTGTCTCATGGGGCGAAGTCACTGTTCAGGGATAAATCTTAAAGCAAGGAGCTAACTGCTCTTAAAGAGGTAAGAATCAAGAGTTGTGAGAATATGGAGACCAAAGAAACTTATTTATTTATTTATTTATTTGGTTTTTTGAGACAGGGTCTCTCTGTGTAGCTTTGGTACCTTTCCTGGAACTCACTCTCTAGCCCAGGCTGGCCTCGAACTCACAGAGACCCATCTGCCTCTGCCTCCCAAGTGCTGGGATTAAAGGCATGTGCTGCCATCACCCAGCTAAAGAAAGGTATTCTGCTGGGAACATGAAGCTCCATCACGAGGGGCTTTGAGCTGAGTCTAGGAAAGTGAGCAGGGGTTCCACTAAGCCACTGTGAGGCTGCAGCAGGATCCAGGAGATGCATTAACCGAAGGGACAGTGAGGCGGGCACAAACATGAATGAAGAGCATGTGGAAACCGGAAGTCAGCCCGCTGCAGGAAGTGTGGAGGCAGGGGCTGGAGTGGAGCTGAGCCTGAACTTGCCTTATCCATCGAGTTGCCTGGGTGAATGATTGCACCAGCACTGTGTAGACTAGAGAAATGATCGAGAGTTTTCCTGACAACAGAAGCAATGTATTGTCACTATAGTAAATCTGGAGACGTGTCAGTATAAAAAGGAAACGGAAACTGTCTCGAGTCTGTCCTCCACATCCACGTTTTGATGGGTGTTTTAATACCGCTATACAAACCCCAAATATTCTCTGTGATGTCTGAACTGAGAACCAAAGAATGAAAATGGGTAGGGGCAAAGACAGAGGAGACCCCCTGCCCGCCCCCCGCCCTCGCCCCACCCCACTCCCAGGGAGAGAGACCAGTTTGTAGAAGACAATGAAGGGGAAGAGATTGACTCAGGGAGGAACTGGAAGAAAGGCAGGGTTCGAAGGGAAGGCGGCAGTGTGAGATGACCTTGAGGACCGGCAGCCGGGCACATGGAGCCAGGTCCATCAAGTTCAGCATTGGGGCAACTGAAAGTTTGGACCAGAGAACCGGCATGACAATAGTCTTCCTCTTCAAGAAGACTAACAGCAGGCATAAGGGAGCTAAATATGAGGAGGCAGGAGAGGAAGCAGGGACAATAGTGAGTTGGGGAGGGAGATCATGGGGGTGGTATATGAGAAAGAGTGAGTGCCTTATTCCAGTAGACTTTGGAAGCATGATCATAAGGTTTGATGATGGATTAGTGTGGGTTCTGAGGGGGTAGGAAGAAATGGAGAATGGACTGAATGTTATCTCTGGGTATCTCTGTGATGGGGCTGTAGATGACATTTAGTTTCTTTTTTGGTTATGTCTTTGTAGTTTATAATTTTTTTCGTTTTCCTTTAGAAATTAAGTTAAATTTTGTTATTGCTATCAAATAGGCAGTTATTCAAATAAATTAGTTTTAATAATTATGCAATGCATCATCTGACTTTAGGAAAAAGATAGTGTCTTTTTTTTCCGAGACAGGGTTTCTCTGTGTAGTTTTGGTGCCTGTCCTGGATCTTGCTCTGTAGACCAGGCTGGCCTTGAACTCACAGAGATCCGCCTGGCTCTGCTACCTGGAGTGTTGGGATTAAAGACGTGTGCCACCACCGCCCGGCTATAGTGTCATTTTTATAGGAACTATGACAGTATGTAATGTTTATCTAACACAACTTTACACATATGTTTATCATACATTATGTTGTAGCATGTGTGTGTGATTATACACACACACACACACACACACGTACAGACACACATACACACACATTCATACCCATGCACATATACACCCATACACATGCACACATACACCCATACACAAAATCACATACACACATACACAGAGAGAGAGAGAGAGAGAAATTTTGCTTATTACTTTCATATAGTTTTATATTTCAATAATTATCAAATAAACATAGGAAACAGAAGAAACAATATGTGGTGTCCTAAATGTTACTTATTAAAAACATCAGAAATGCAAATGGTATCCCTTCTATTGAAGATAGCTAATTTTCTTTAAAAGTTTTAAAGATTTAAAAAAAAAAGTAAATATATTTATATTTGGAAGAAATAATTTATATGTAAAATCTCTTTAAATAAAAGAAAAATTAAGGATGAATTTAATCTTAGGGTATGATAACATAAAATACAGTGTGCTGGCTTGTTTTATGTCAACTTGACACAAGCTAGAGTCATTCTGGAAGAGGAAATCTCAACTGAGAAAAATGTCCCCACCAGATCAGCCTGTGACGCATTTTCTTGGTTGGTGACTGGTATGAGAGGGTCCAGAATAAACTGGAGGAGCCACCACCCCTGGGCAGGTAGTCTGGGCTGGATAAGAAGAAGGGCTGAGCAAGGCACAGAGAGCAAACCAGTGAGTGAGCAGCATCCTTCTATAATCGCTGCTTCAGTTCCTGCCTCCTGCTTCCTGCTGTGCTTGAGGTCCTGCTCTGATGTCCGTCAGTGATGGAGTATTCCCTGGAAGTGTAAGAGGAAATAAATCCTTTCTTGCCCAAGTTGTTTTTGGTCTTTATCACAGCAAGAAAGACCTATGACTCACAGTATTAACAACAGATGCTGGGGGTTTTGTTGCTCTCTTATTTAAAAACAAATAGTACTTTTTTTCTTGACTATGGAGTAGTTTTCCATGGTTTATTCTTTAAAATGTTATAGTTCCTCCTAAATTTTCCCTTTTGGGTCAACAGTTTGCTTGGTACCACTAAATAAGACAACCTCAGGCTAGAATGTTGGCTCAGCCATTAGAGGCTAGGCTCAAAACCAAAACTACAAGTACTTGTCTGTCAAACTGCCCTCTAAATTCTTATCTCCACACCTTGTCAGAGAAACTTATTTTGGGGCTGTGGGTTGTGGTTAAGGCAGCAACTCACAACTGATCAAATTGCAAAGAATAAATGTCAGTAGAGTTCTCAGCCTCAAATGGGACAGCTAGACCCCCACCCCCTGAAAGGCTCAGGGACCACTGAGGGAGAGGAGGAGAAAAGATTATACAAGCCATAGATCAGGGAAAATCATAGCAGCTGTGGTTGTCTGCTCAAGACCTGTTACAAGATCTAGTTAGTCAACATTCTAGCATGGGGTGTGTGGATGGGCTCATGAGTCCTTATCTCAATGGAGGGCCACTGACGGTTGATGTCTTCCTGGGGAGGGGATGTCTGTTTTTTCAAGGGTGTGGTTCTTGGCAGGCCAACCATGTTTATTGGGTGGGCCCACACCATTGATTATATGGGCAATTCAAATTGGATATTGTGTGTTATTAAAACAAAAAAAGAAGAGGACATGAAGTGGGAGGGGTCGGTGTGGGTAGGTCTGGGGTGGACCTGGGAGGATTTAGGGGAAGAGTAAAGATGAGTATGATCAAATTAATTGTACGAAGTTCTCAAATAATTAATAAAAATAATATATTAACAAAAGAGTACCTGTCTTTGTATGTTCTTACCAACAATGTGTCATTTAGTGAAGGAAAATTGGTATCTAAGTCTAGTTTTGATTTTAATTTCTTTAATGGGAGGAGAATATGCATATTTCTAGGTTTACAAATCACTCATATTTCCTTTCTGTATTCTCTCATTATCTTTGTTGTCTAGTTTTATATTATATTAATCATATTATGTGATTTAAAGTTATGTTTTAAGTTTTAATTACTGTGCCTAAGAGAGCCATGAAATAAAGATATCTCTAATCTGTAAGCGCCTTCCCAAGGACAGATACTTCCTGAAATGCTGGAGGCTATTGTTTATGGGCGATAACAAGCAACAAGGACAGATACTTCCTGAAATGCTGGAGGCTATTGTTTATGGGCGATAACAAGCAACATGTTTTCATTCCCCTAAACAAGTTCATTTGACCCACCTACACTGGATGTGCTTGATCACATGTGAGCAGGAAATATGTCAGGATGTATGCTTGCCCCTCATTGGGTGTGGGCAGGGGAAACAAGGCAAGGAAGTGCATCAGGATGTATTCTTGCCCGTGATTGGACCTGGTGGAAATATGTAGCCTTATGGGTTTACCTTTTTAAACCACTGCAAGATGTGACTCGTGGCCATTTTTGGGAACCCATGGATGGACCTGGCCAGAGTCCATCCTCTTGGCCAGTATTTAATTAAAGCTTGCTTCAAATTTGGCTCAAAAATTGTGGTAGTGGCCTTATTCTTGACCAGTGGGATTAGCAATTATTTCAGTTAAAACTAACCTTTCAACAGTGTTTATAATTTCTATGACCTAGTACCCAGACATTTAAAAATTACCTTTGGATTAGAATACTCAAGGTGAAATTTATCAGAGGAGATGACCTCCAGAAAAGGGGGGTGGGGGGGATGGTATTAGAGCATCCCAGAAGCCATGGCCAGAGTGCTAGCTTTTGTTTTGAAAGCTTTCACATACTGAGAGAATTTTCTGTTGTGTTAGTCAGCTTTTTGTTACTGTAACACAATACCTAAGACAGTCTGCCTATTAAAAGGGGCATTTAATTTGGCTGATGATTTCCAAGATTTCAGTTCATGATTGCTTGGCCTCATCACTTTTGGGCCTCTGCTGGTACAGTCCATCATGGCGGGAGTGCATCACAGAGGATGCCTGTTGGATGGGAAGTGAAGGGTAGAATATCCTAGTTAAGGGTGTATCTTAATGATGTAACTTACTTTCACTAGGCACCACTAGGCAACACTTTCTAAATGTTCCATCATCTCCTGATAGCTGCTAACTAAGCCTTGAACACATAGACTGCGGGGTCAAGGTGTGTGATGACATAATAGAAATCAGGAGGAAATATTTACATTATGAAAATTCATGCTGTCTTCTACTTTGGACCCCATAAAGGGAAACAAATTGTGTTACACCTTCAAGGGCACCTGACGTTTTGTTGTTGTTGTTATTTGTTTTTTAAATAGTGACGTAGCTAGAGCTTTACTAGCAAAGCGGAATGGAGACTTGAACAGTGTCCTGGGTTGCTCAGGTACCATCTGAAGACTTCATCTTACACATGCAGGTAATAGTTAACATTTTTGTTTTGAAGTTTACATTAACTATAGCAGTCAACTCTTAGCTAATGTCCACACATCTCTTTTACTCTACTGACATTTTTAGCTGGGCAAGAAGACGTTTTCCCATGGTGAGGACAGTATTGCAACCCCATGTAGGCATGGACACATGATTATGTTCCGACAATGACGTGTGAGCAGAAATGAAACAGCAATTTGTTCTAAAATGATGACATGTGAACCACATCATATGGTCTCCTTTGTGCTAACTGAGATGTAGATGTGATGACAGGAGCCCGAAGAACATCCTTGGGCTCAGAGATGGAAATCAGTGGTTGATGCATCCTAGACTTTGATGTGTGAACTTCTTATTTGAATGGTTGTAAGTCTGAGTCTGTTTTTTTTTTTTTTTTCATATCTCAGCCTGTATCTCATCAAGTGCAGTGTCTCTTTCCTTAATAACAAACTGCCTCCTAGTATAGTAGCTTAAAACAGTATCTATTTACTAATAGACAATATCGTGGTTTCAGTTAGGGCTATGCCCATTTGGACAGGTTTGTTTGTTTGTCTATGTTTCCGGCCCAGCCTGGATTTACTCACTTGCCTTCAGGTATCAGGCGAGTTTACTGACGGATGATTGGTGGCAGTCTATAGCCATTGTAGTTTGAACGTCCTCCATGGGTTCATGCATGTGCAGCCTTGGTCTCCATCTGATGGTGCTGTTTTGGAAGCTCTTAGGCTCTCTAGGTGGGAGAGCCTTGCTGGAGGAAGTGGGTCAATAGGACTCATATTCCAGTCCCACTGCCAGTTGGGTCTCTGGTTCCGGGTTGTATACAAAGACTTCACTTCCTCTGCACTAATATACTTTGGTTCCTGTTAAGTGGCCGTTATCTCTCCCTTGCCTTTCAGTTTGGTCATGTAACTTATCCCGACCGATGGATTTGGGTGGGTGTAAGTGATGAAGTTCCATTTGGCAGAGAGAGGGCCTGTGTGCTCTGTTCAGTTCTCACCTAGGCTCCCGTCTGCTCCGGGAAAGCAGCACATTCTAGGTCTGAGCTAACTGATCCTGGCTTGCCATGAGAAGCCTGTAGAGGGAGACTGCCCTTCACCTGAAGTCTGGACCACAGCAGGTGACCCACAGACACTGGGGGAGGGTTTAAGACTGGCATTCTGGAACTGGTGCTAGCCTTATTGGAGAGAAGCTGATTGATATTTCCGACCTGTACTCTTTTAAGTTATTTTTATCTCAGAAATATTAAAAAATACAAGGAATCAAATTGAAGGGGGAAAAAACACATATACATACTCTCGTTGTCCACAAAAATATCATTGCTGACATTCTGTATTTTTCCTAGTCCTTTTTCTTTTTCTTAATTTTTTAAAATTCATTTTACATACCAACCATAGATCCCCCTCTCATCCCTCCTCCTGCTCCCCCCTTGCTTTCTCCCTTACTCCTCTTCCCATCCTTCAACAGGGTAAGTTCTCCCATGGGGGGACAGCTAAGCCTGGTACATTCAGTTGAGGCAGGACTAAACCCCTCGCTGCTTTATCAGAGGTGAGCAAGGTGTCTGATCATAGGTACTGAGATCCAGAAAGCCGGCTCATACACCAGGGATAGATCTGATCACACTGCCAGGGGCCCCTCAAACAGACCCAGCTACACAACTGTCTCCTATGCAGAGGTTCTAGTCCAGGCCCATGCAGGTTCCACAGCTGTCCATCTAAAGTTCATATGTTCCTTTGAGCTTGGTTCAGTTGTCTCTGTAGATTTCCCCATCATGATCTTGATGCCCCTTGCTCATGTAATCCCTATTCCCTCTTTTCAATTAGACTCTCAGAGCTTGGCCTGGTGTTTGGTTGTGGATCTCTGCATCTGTTTCCATCAGTTACTGGATGAAGGCTCTATGATGATAGGGTATTCACCAATCTGATTACCATGGTAGGCCAGGTCAGGCACCCCCACCACTGCTGCTAGAAGTCTAATCTGGGGTAGTCCTTGTGGATTCCTGGGAATTTCCCTAACACCAGGTTTCTCTTACCCCATAATGTCTCCCTCTATCAAGATATCTCTTTCATTGCTCTCCCACTCCGTCATTCTCCCAGCTCAACCATCCTGTTCCCTCATGTTCTCACCCCCTATCCCTTACCCTTTTCTGTCCCCTCCAATCCCCAGTTTACTCATCAGGATCTCCTCTGTTTCCCCTTCCCACGGTAATTTGTACATCCCTCTTAGAGTACTCCTTGTTTCCTAGCTTCTCTGGAACAGTGGGTTGTAGCCTGATTATCCTTTGCTTACATCTAGTATCCACTTATGAGTGAGTACATACCATGTTTGTCTTTCTGAGTTTGGATTACCTCACTCAGGATGATATTTTCTAATTCCATCCATTTGCCTGCAAATTTCATGATATCATTATTTTTACTGCTGAGTAATACTCCATTGTGTATATGTACCACATTTTCTTTTTTTTTTTTTTTTGGTTTTTCGAGACAGGGTTTCTCTGTGTAGCTTTGCGCCTTTCCTGGAACTCGCTTTTGGAGACCAGGCTGGCCTTGAACTCACAGAGATCCGCCTGGCTCTGCCTCCCGAGTGCTGGGATTAAAGGCGTGCGCCACCACCGCCCGGCACCACATTTTCTTTATCCATTCTTTGGTTGAGGGGCATCTAGGTTGCTTCCAGGTTCTGTCTAATAAGAATAATGCTGCTCTGAACATAGTTGAGCAAGTGTCCTTGTGGTATGCTTGAGCATCCCTTGGGTATATGTCCAAGAGTGGTATAGCTGGATCTTGGGGGAGATTAATTCCCAATTTTCTGAGAAACTGCCATACTGATTTACAAAAGTGGCTGTACAAGTGTGCACTCTCACCAACAGTGGAGGAGTGTTCCCCTTGTTCCACATCTCTCCAACATAAGCTGTCATCAGTGTTTTTGATCTTAGCTATTCTGAGAGGTGTAAGATGGTATCTCAGAGTCATTTTGATTTGTATTTCCCTAATGACTAAGGATGTTGAGCAATTCCTTAAATGTCTTTCTGTCATTTGGGATTCTTCTGTTGAGAATTCTCTGTTTAGATCTGTAGCCCATTTTTTAATTGGATTGTTTTGTATTTTGCTGTCTAGTTTCTTGAGTTCTTTACATATTTTGGAGATCAGCCCTCTGTCAGATGTGGAGTTAGTGAACATCTTTTCCCAATCTCTAGGCTGTCGTTTTGCCTCATTTACTGTGTCCTTTGCCTTACAGAAGCTTTTCATTTTCAGGAGGCCCCATTCATTAATTGTTGCTCTTAGTGTCTGTGCTAGTGGTGATATATTTAGGAAGTGGTCTCCTGTGCCAATGCTTTCTAGGCTACTTCCTACTTTCTCCTCTGTCAGGTTCAGTGTAGCTGGATTTATGTTGAGGTCTTTGACCTACTTGGATTTGAGTTTTGTACATGGAAACAGATATGGATCTGTTTGCAATCTTCTACATGTTGACATCTAGTTATGCCAGCACCATTTGTTGAAGATGCTTTCTTCTTTCCATTGTACAGTTTTGGCTTCTTTGTCAAAAATCAGGTGTTTATGGGTGTGTGGATTAATGTCAGGATCTTCAATTCAATTCCATTGGTCCATATGTCAGTTTTTATGCCAACACCAAGCTGTTTTTATTACTATAGCTTTATAGTAGAGCTTGAATATCAGGGATAGTGATACCTCCAGAAGTTGCTTTATTGTAAAGGGTTGTTTTAGATATCCTAGGTTTTCTGTTTTTCCATATGAAGTTGAGTATTGTTCTTTCAAGGTCTGTGAATAATTGTGTTGGGATTTTGATAGGGATTGCACTGAATCTGTAGATTGCTTTTGATAAGATTGCCATTTTTATTATGTTGGTTCTACCTATCAATGAGTATGGGAGATCTTTCCATTTTCTGATATCTTCTTTGATTTCTTTCTTCAAGGACTTAAAGTTCTGGTCATACAGGTCTTTCACTTGTTTGGTCACCCCAAGGTATTTTATATTATTTGTGAATATTATAAAGGATGATGTTTCTCTGATTTCTTTCTTGGCCTAGTTATAATTGTGTATAGGAGGGCTACTTATTTTTTTGAGTTAATCTTGTATCGTGCCACATTACTGAAGGTGTTTGTCAGTTGTAGGAGTTCTCTGGTAGAATTTTTGGGGTCACTTATGTAGACTATCATATTATCTGCAAATAGTGAAAGTTTGACTTCTTCTTTCCCAATTTGTATCCCTTTGATCTCCTTTTGTTGCCTTATTGCTCTAGTTAGAACTTTGAGTACTATATTGAATAGATACAGGGAGAGTGGACAGCCTTGTGTTGTTCCTGATTTTTGTGGAATCGCTTTGAGTTTCTCTCCATTTAATTTGATGTTGGCTGTTGGCTTGCTGTAAATTGCCTTCATTATGTTTAGGTATGTTCCTTGTATTCCTTATCACTCTAGGACCTTTATCACGAAGGGGTGTTGGATTTTGTCAAAGACATTTTCAGCATTTAATCTAAGATGATTATGTGGGTTTTTTCTTTCAGTTCATTTATATGATGGATTACCTTGACAAATTTTCGTATGTTGAACCATCCCTGCATCTCTTGGATGAAGCCTACTTGATCATGATGGATAATTTTTTGATGTGTTCTTAGATTCGGTTTGCCAGTATTTTATTGAGCATTTTTGCATCAATGTTCATGAGGGAAATTGGTCTGTAATTCTTTTTGTTGCATCTTTGTGTGGTTTGGGTATCAGGGTAACTATAGCCTCATAGAAAGAGTTTGGCAGTGTTCCTTCTGTTTCTTTTGTGTGGAACAATTTGAGGAGTATTGGTATTAGCTCTTCTTTGACATTCTGGTAGAATTATGCACTGAAACCATTTGGCCCTGGGTTTTTTTTTTTGGTTGGGAGACTTTTAATTACTGCTTCTATTTCCATAGGAGTTATAGGTCTATTTAAATTGTTTATCTGGTCTTGATTTAATTAGGGTATATGGTACCTATCCAGAAAATTGTCCATTTCTTTTAGATTTTCCAATTTTGTGGAGTACAAGTTTTTGAAGTATGACCTGATGATTCTCTGGATTTCCTCATTGTCAGTTGTTATGTCTCCCTTTTCGTTTCTGATTTTGTTAGTTTGGATATTCTCTCTCTGCCTTTTAGTTAGTCTGAATAAGGGTTTGTCTATTTTCTTGATTTTCTCAAAGAAAAAACTCTTTGTTTTATTGATTCTTTGTACTGTTCTCTTTGTTTCTATTTTATTGATTTCAGCCCTCAGTTTGATTATATCCTGGCATCTACTCCTTCTAGATGAGTTTGCTTCTTTTTCTTCTAGAACTTTCAGGTGTGCTGTTAAGTCCCTAGTGTGAGATTTCTCCAACTTCTTTATGTAAACATTTAGCTGTATAAACTTTCCTGTTAGTACTGCTTTCATAGTGTCCCATAAGTTTTGGTATATTGTACATTCATTTTCATTGAATTCTAGGAAGTCTTTAATTTCTTTCTTTATTTCTTCCTTGAACCAGTGGTGATTCAGTTGAGCCTTGTTCAGTTTCCATGAGTTTGTAGGCTTTCTGTAATTTGTGTTGTTGTTGAATTCTAACTTTAAGGCATGGTGGTCCAACAAAATACAGGAGGTTGTTCCGATTTCTTTTTGTTTCTGTTGAGATTTGCTTTGTGACCGAGTATGTGGTCAATTTTAGAGGAGGTTCCATGGGGTGCTGAAAAGAAGGTATATTCTCTTGTGTTTGGGTGGATGTTCTTTAAATGTCTATTAAGTCCATTTGAGTCATAACATCTGTTAGTTCTCTTATTTCTCTGTTAAGTTTCTGTCTGACAGACCTGTCTATTGGTGAGAGTGGGGAGTTGAAGTCTCCCACTATTAGTGTATGGGATTTGATATGTGATTTAAGCTTTAGTAATGTTTCTTTTACATATGTGGGTGCCCTTGTATTTGGGGCATAAATATTCAGAATTGAAACTTCATCTTGGTGGATTTTTCCTGTGATATCTAAGAATCATCTTGGTGGATTTTTCCTGTGATGAATATGTAATGTCCTTCTCCATCTCTTTTGATTAATTTTAGTTTGAAGTCTATTTTCTTAGATATTAGGATAGCTATGGCAGCTTGGTTAAGTCCATTTGACTGGAAAGACTTTTCCCAGCCCTTTTCTCTGAGGTAGTGTCTGTCTTTGAAGTTGAGCTCTGTTTTTTGTATGTAGCAGAAGGATGAATTCTGTTTTCATATCCATTCTGTTAGCCTATGTCTTCTTATAGGTGAATTGAGTCCATTGATATTAAGGGATATTAATGACTAGTGATTGCTAATTCCTTTTATTTTTTGGTGGTAGTGTTGTGTGTTTCCTTTCTTTGGGATTTGTTGGTGTGGGATTATCTATTGCCTGTGTTTTCATGGGTGTGTCTGACTTCCTTAGTTTGGATTTTTCCTTCTAGTGCTTTATGTAGGGCTGGATTTGTGTATAGTTATTGTTTAATCATAGAATATTTTGTTTACTCCATCTATGGCGATTGAGAGTTTTGCTGAGTATAATAGTCTGGGTTGGCATCCATGGTCTCTTAGTGTTTGCATAAGGTCTGTCCAGGACCTTCTGGCTTTCAGAGTCTCCATTGAGAAGTCTGGTGTAATTCTGATAGATTTGCCTTTATATGTTACTTGGCCTTTTTCCTTTGCAGCTCTTAATATTTTTTCTTTATTCTGTATGTTTAGTGGCTTGATTACTATGTGGCAAGGGGACTTATTTTTTTGGGTCCAGTCTATTTGGCGTTCTGTTACCTTCTTGTATCTTCATAGGCATTTCCTTCTTTAAGTTGGGAGAGTTTTCTTCTGTGATTTTGTTGAATATATTTTCTGTGCCTTTGAGTTGGTATCCTTCTCCTTCTTCTGTCCCTATTATTCCTAGGTTTGGCTTTTTCATGATGTCCCAGATTTCCTGGACATTTTGTGTTATGACTTTTTTGGCTTTTGTATTTTCTTTAGCTGATGAATCTATTTCCTCTGTTGTATTCTCCATGACAGAGATTCTTTCTTACATCTCTTGTATTCTGTTGGTTATGCTTGCATCTGTAATTCCTGTTTGTTTACTCAGATTTTTCCATTTCCAGCATTTCCTCTGTTTGTGACTTCTTCATTGTTTCTATTTCAATTTTCAGGTCTTGAACTGTTTCCTTCACCTGTTTAATTGCTTTTTCTTGGTTTTCTTTAAGGGATTTATTAATTTCTTTCAGTTTTTTCTTTTCCTCAATTTCTTTAAGGGAATTTTTCATTTCCTCTTTAAAGGCCTCTATTATCTTCTTAAAGTAATTTTTAAGGTCATTTTCTTCTGCTTCTTCTACATTGGGATGTTCAGGTCTTGCTGATGTAGAAACAGTAGGTTCTGTAGGTTCTGGTGGTGCCATATTGCTCTTTATGTTGTTGAATGTATTCTTCCACTGGTGTCTACTCATCTCTTCCTTCAATTGGTGCAAAACATGTCTGTGTCTCAGGGAGCCACTCTTGGTCCAGTTGGAGCTCTTGGTCCAATTGGAGCTGGCAGAATCTGTGTCTCAGGGAGCAGCTGTGGTCTTGGAGGATCCCTAGCCCCTTTTCTATGCATTGACATCAGTCATTCATTTATCCTTTTATTCAGTAAATAAATTTGGACCTGCCTACCAAAAGCTAGAGCCAGCTAGATACTGTAAACCAGCAGGCACCATGTTGCTCAAGGGGGGAAGGGGTTGAAACAGACTCAGAGAATAAAGCAGCCAAATGTTTACTTACAATCACTGCAAATGCTAAGGGGAAATACAGAGCACTAGGAAAATATTTAATCAGAGGGCATGATGAAGTCTGGAACTTGGAAAAATTTACATTGGGAAATAATATAACATATTTCATATATAATAATATATGTCCTGTATTATAATACATGTCTAATATTATACAATATACACATATTATTTCATCTACATATATGTAATAATGTGCTATATGTAAGCACATTATTTAGCATATTCTCTTTCATAAAGTGTAGATAGGTTTTTACACCATCATCTAATTTTTTTGTCTTTCATATTCCATTGAAATGCACATATCATGTTTTTGTCAACCCATATTTTGGTGTCAGACATTTGAATTACTTTTCATTGGCCATGAACAGTCTGGTAAGAACTCTAATATGTTTCTTGAAGAGACATAATTGTGGTGAAAATGGGGGAAATAAGTGCTGTGAAGCAAAGTTCTATAGCGTATCCTGACCCATGTGTCCCCTAAGGAAGCACGATGCCTATATTTATTTTTGAGATGAAATTTCTCATTACTGTCAGTGAGACTCAGTTAGTCATTCCTGAGGCTCCTTGGAGACAATTTTTTTTTCTAGACGAAGATTTATTGGTGGTACACAGGGGCAGAATGCCAAGGGAAATGACACATGGATGTGGACAAAGCCTGAATAGTACTTCTGGTGTTTAGGGTCTAGCTGCAGTGTGTTGCTGAGCTACTGTGCTCCTGGATTTCCTCCTTCCCTGGTCAATACAGTATCTTTGCTTCTGTGGCCTGTTTCCATAAGCAACACACGAGTCTCACAAGGCCAGCTCAACTGTGTCACAGGACACTAGGATTGTCTAAAGGAGAACCAAGCTTGATAACGATGATAGAAATCACATTTGTCTCACCTGGAACATTCGCTGCTGGCATTCTTTCTTCGTTTTAGTAGCAATAATGTAAGAGCTCCCTTTCGGCAAGGATAAACAATGTATTTTGGAGGGTTCCATGGTGTGATGTTATGATATACGGGGTTTGCAATAGGGATGACTCTCTGTGCCTTGTGGCTGACTACGAGGTAAACTGGGAAGTGTGTGTCCCCAGGATGTTCTTCCCCATGAGCACATACTGTAGGATTGTGAACCCAAGGAAATGAAGGGGGAACAGAAAGAGAAGATGTGTTCTGTGCACCCTTAAACCAATGGCTCTCCAAGTTCACTGTGTATTAGCATCACACGGGGCTGGACCACATACGATGCTGGGCCCCTCCATTGGGGTTTTGGAAGGGTCCTGCTATGGTTTGAATCTAGACTGTGTTGCAAAGGCCCATGTGGACTCCAGGTTGGCACTCCTGAGAGATGGTGGCACTTTCAAGAAGTGCCACTCACTAGTGGAGGTCTTAGGTAATTGGGGCCTTGCCTGGAGGTGGATTTGCATCAGCAGCCTCGTTCTCTCTCCTTTCTCCTCTCTTCCATATCCTAGCTGGGAAGTGAGGAGCCCCTCTACCATAGCAAGGCTGCTTGTCACCCTGATGTCCTACCTCACCAAAGGCCTAAATCATCAGGATGGTTATGGTTTGGTTGTAAACTGTCCCTTACAAACTCAGAGTCTTTAGAAAGCAGAGCTTACCTGGAGGAAGTGGGTGGCTGGGAGGCAGGCCTTGAGGGTCATAGCCTTTTCACTTACAGCTGAGTTCTCCCTCTGCTTCTGAACTGGCAGTGTGAAGTAACAGCTGCTGCCCTTCTATCCCTTCTGCGCCATGAAGGGCTATAGTCTCCACACCCTGGGCCATAATAAGTCCTTACCCCTTTTGTTTTAATTAGATATTTGGTTACAAAGACACTGTGAACTAGTTAACTAATACAAGTTATTAACAGTCAATGATGGAAACTGCCAAAGCTGTGAGCCCCAAATGAGCCTTTCCTCTTTTTAAGTTACCTCAGGCATTTTGTTACAGTAACGGAACATTGCTGATACAAGGTCCAAGAGTTTGCATTTCTAACTGTTTTCCAGCAATTACAGAGGCAGGTGGTCCAGGACCACAATTGGAGAGAAACCTGTTCTTTCTTTATTTTTGTTCACAAAGCCTTCTCTGAGGAGATCATTGTTCTAAACCAAAGGGCTAGTCATTAACTGGCTGAACAGTAGATTCGCTTCAGGTGCTTTGAAGAATCTGCTGCCAGGCAATACCCTAGATCAGTTGACTTGAACCTCTGAAGACAGAACCCAGGTAGTAGTAGCTTTGAAGGGGCCCCAGGCATTTCCACTAGAACAGTCAAGGTTGGGAGCCACAGCTGTGGACCTCTTCTAAATTGTGTTGAACAGACTGGTGATCAGAGCATCACTTGGGAGCATGTTAGAAATTCAGAAGTGTGGCCTCAGCCTTGACACCACAGCAGCCTCAGTATCAATGGGCAACTTGCCCATGCTTAGACATGCATCGGAAGCTTTGCCGAGACGTTCAGCACTGAGCAGCAGGTCCAGCTAAGAACATTCGGGATGACAACCACAGAAACCAGAGACTCCTTTTGCTGCTGCTGCTGCTGTCAGCCTGGAGGGAGAACATGCCCCATCTACACAACAGAAAAGAGCAGTGACTGAACCTCCTGATCAACACTGACATTTACTATGCCCCAAAATCAAGTTGGGAAGACCTAGGTTAAACATTTTTAATCTCCATATGGACACATTCCTTAGCATACAGTTGGATTTATACTGAGCATGCTTAAAACACCAAGTGCTGTAACAGTTATCCCTTGCCAGCTCAGCAGCAGCTGTAGCGTTTACCCAGGGAGGAATGAGCAGGCCATCTTCTCTGCAGCCCTGAGTTGGGCTGGGCCATGGCCAGCAGCCTGGCTGGTGCACCTCTTCACTGTTTTTTAGAATAGAACTTAAAATGTCATCCAGAATGCCAGATCTGATGTCCTGACTTTATCAGAGAAAGCAGGAGCAGATGGCTCAGTTGGAAAGGAGCAAAGAAGACATGGGGCATAGCATAGTGTCATTAATCCCAGGGGCTCCCCAGCTGTGTCCTTAACAAGTACCACAACCTCTGTGTAAATTGTATTTCACACGTGTGACAAGGGGTTGACGATACAGCCCCTACCTCCACAGTTTTTGAGAGGATACAGTGAGTTCATTTTTGTCAGTCTTTTGAGGGTGGCCTATCAGATTGTTATGTGATGACTGCTAGATACACAAGCAAAGACATATGAACATATATTCCTTTGCACAGTTCAACCCTGGGAACAGCCCGAAAGACATTATCTCAGGCTCTGAGGCAGCTTGGTGAACAGAGTTCCCCGAGTGGATAGGACGTAGCTTGCACAGCCAAGAAGTCACATATCATTTAAAGTGGTGATAACAGGGCCATACGTTAATGAAGAGGAATGGTTTCAGACGAGGAGAAAAACCAGAAATTGTCCATTAGTATCTTAGAAAAAAAACCCTTTCTGAAGACTTGGAAGAAGTACTTGTAGGCCATCCACATAGAATGGGAGTCGTCACAGTGCATGATGAGAACTAGTTTACAAAATGTTCTTAACTGGAAAAATGGAAAAAAAAATTGTTCAGTAGAAAGAGATGTCACCAGCATCTGTAGTCAGAGGGCTTCCCTGGTCCCAAGATTCTCTCTCTTGGGGCATGTGGGTCCACTCAGCCATACAACCTAAACATGCTAAACACAGTCACACAAAACCATAACCCACTCTGCTTTCCCCACACCCAGAAAGTCCACGAAACCACTGTGAGCCATGCCCGAGGATCATGTCACATGACCTAAATCTCACAAACTAAACCCGGTATGGCAATAGCCTTCTGGGTACTCAGGACGTCTCTCGCTCCTGACTTCAGTCATCTTTTTAGTTACTATTCCTCTTGCGCTTCAGTTGGGTCCTTCTTCTGGGTACCTTGTACGTGGAAAAGCTAGCCTTGACTTTCTGCCCTGTGCACACTGCTCCCTTGAAGATCTCATCCTACCACAGAGCCTTTGCCCGTGGGTCTCTGGGGTACACCTCTCTCCTCAGCCCCAGGATCATCCTACCAAGTGTCCATGCTTCCTCTTGTCTATCTATACTTTTCAAGCAAAACTCAAATGCAAAACTGAACTTGTGACCTTCTCCCACAAAACCTACTCCTCCTGAATCTTGCTTGATAGTAACTTTAATCTTGTAGTTTTTCAGACCTCAAAACCTTGGGGCTATTCTTGCGTCACATCCGTTGTTAACTCTTCCAGGAAATTCTGCTTCAAAACTCGTCCAGACTTGAATGATTCTCCCTCCTTTGCTGCTGGACTATCTTGGCCTGAGCTGCTCTTGCATCCTACCTGTCAGATAATCTGTAAATACACTAGTCAGATCACGTCACTCCTCTGCTCAGAACGGTGCATGGTCCCACATTCCATTCAGTGAAAATGAAGATTCCCAAAGCCTGCTGTGGTCTAGTCAACCTCCAAGCTACACCGGTATTGTTATTTCTGAGCTCTGCTTTGTCCCACCTACAGTATCACTGGCTACCTTGGGATGTTCCAAGTTAGTGACAGCTTTGTGCTGGTACTTTCATGGTCACCCGCGCATTCTGTGCTCAGTCACATGGCTTCTCCCCTCACACTCTTCCCTCAAAATCATCTTCTCAGGTCCTCCTCTGACCACTCTACTTAAAATGACAGCCTCCCGCCATTTTCCTATTTCTCCTTGCCCCGTGCTCTCTTTCCTTTCCTTTAGCAGTTTTCATCTTCTGATATGCTTAACTTTTTGTTATCTGTACCCCGTTGGTAGAATGTAAGCATCTTCAGATCACGGAAATTTGAAACAATCCATTTCTGCCGTAGGTTCTCAGTAAATATGTGTAACATGAACACACTGCTGCTTTACTTGGCTGCTGGCTATAGCATTCAGCAATCTTGCTGGCACAAGGAATCCCTATAATCCTACATGGTTTCAAAAGCAGGCATGCATTAACCCTTCATAGGATGGAATGCTTGGTTTCCTGTCTTTCCAAGCCTCTACCTCGCCCTTGCTAGCTTATCCTTTTAGCTCCCAAGGCCTACTTGTTTAGTCAAGTACCTGGCTATCCTGATGTTATCTCTAGTCAAGCTCTGACTTATCTCAACCACTGGTGGGCCTGGCATCTTCCACTGTTCAACCCATTATGCATTTCCATAATCATCTGTTTTTGGACTTGTGTGCTGTGGCCAGCCCCTGGGACTTGACTAGGCCTTAGTAAGTAGATACAAGTTCGTGGTTCTGTGGCCATTAATTTTATAAATCATGCAAGTGCACATCTCTGTCATAGCCTTGAATGAAAATGACAAGCAGAGACACAAAATATAATCAAACCTTACAGCCTAGAAGCTTGGGAGGGAGGCCTTTTTGCAGGCTCATCCTACGTTCCCATCTTGAGAGCTGTAAAATAAGTATTTCTTAGAGACTTAGGATTTGATTGAGAAAGCTGCAGACTCATATTGGAATAAAGATTCTAGCTGAACCTCTAGAGATGACTGGGGAAGTCTTTAATCCATACCATGTCAGAATCATTAATTGTCATTTTATCTTTCTGCCCCAATTAACAGTTACTCTGCTTTATAACACTAAGTTATAAGGGGAATTAAGGGAAATTTTGCATTGTCAAATATTTTAGACAAAGCAGATAATATGGGCTAAGTATCTCAGCCTATTGCTATTGGAAAATTGTTTTCATTATGCGTGCATTTTCCGTAAGAGAAAGGTAATAAATTAAATTTAAATAGTGAAATGACCATTGGCCTTGAGTTCTTCCAAAGTAGGTTGGCAATTCCTGGGCGGGGACACTCTATAAGTAAGTAGGAATGACATTACATTTGAAATCTGCTACTGTGCTAACTGCTTTCATCAACGTATACACACTCACTGGATCTTCACGGGCACCATGAAAATGAGATGTTATATCTGTTTCAAACATAGTGAACTGATGACTCAGAGGGCTGAAATAGCTGCCTGAAGTCATACAGTTGGTGGTAGAGTTGTGTTTGAATCTAGACTGAGGGCTAAGAACTTAGACCATACCCTGCTTCTCCCCTCTGGGTTCATGGGCCTCTGCCATTGGGCGAATTATTTAGAGAGAGAGAGGGTGTATATAAATTCTGTATTTTGGTGTATGATAGAGACTTAGAGTATGTTAGTTTTTCCTATCTTACTTTCCTGTTGTCCCCTTTTGTGTGTGCATGTGTGTTTGTGTTCTATGAGTGTATATATTCATGTGTGTGTGTTCTATGAGTGTATATATTCATATGTATGCGTTCTATGAGTGTATGTATTCATGTGTATGTGTTGTATGAGTGTATATATTCATGTGTGTGTGATTTTGTGTATGTTGATGCACATGCACATACATGCATTCTCTATTGTTGTCCATCTTATTTTTTGAGACACAATCTCTCACTGAACCTGTAGATCACTGATTAAGATAGACAGGTTGCAAACCCACAGAATCTTTCTGTCTGTCCAGCCGGCTCTGTGATTACATATGTGTACTTTCACGGCCAGCTTTTTATGTGGGTGCTGAGTATCCGGACTTAGTTCCTCATGCTTGCTCAGCAAGCATTTTACCACCTAAGCCAGCCCCTCCTCCTTTCTAAAGACAATTTAAGACAACACGTGAGGTCATAAGGGGGTCACTTACTAAACATAACCTGAGTACAGTATAATCATAGTAATATTGAGTGTTTACACATCACTCCTACTTTCCAGGTGTTGAATAATGTTAGACCTGGCCAGGACTTTCTGATGAACTTACAATGGGCAAAAGTCCATTTTCATAGCTGAATGTCCATTTGGAAATTATTGCTGTCATTTGTGATTGACATCGTTGAATACACCCTCAAGAACATGGCCAGACCACCCCTGGCCTCCTTCCTCTTTGAAGACCTATGAATGATGCTCTTTGTAATGGGGTCTATTTTTTTTTTTTTTTTTTTTTTGTTTTGTTTTGTTTTCAAGACAGGGTTTCTCTGTGTAGCTTTGCGCCTTTCCTGGATCTCGCTCTGTAGACCAGGCTGGCCTCGAACTCACAAAGATCCGCCTGCCTCTGCCTCCCGAGTGCTGGGATTAAAGGCGTGCGCCACCACCGCCCGGCGGGGTCTATTTTTTGTGCAACAAGAAAATATTTCTGAGAAGGATATTGGAGTCAGATTTTCTTTATGTAGTGGCATCTTGTGTTGTTTACTTTAGAAATAGTTTCTAGTAAAAGAAAGAACTGTGACCTAGAAGAATTGTCCCCAAGAGCCCGTGTACTGGGATACTGGTTTGCACCACTGCTTTCTGGAAAGCAAATGGGATCTTGACTTGAACTCAGAAAGGGGTCAGACCACACTGACATATATTTTTTTGGTTTCTAATCTTACGTTCACTGCCATTGTGGACTGCATTCCACAACCCTCTAACCTAAGGTCCAGCCATTCTACAACTTTTTATTAACTCACAGAATGGTCTCAGCACAGCATGGCTCTTGCTAAGGGCTGGGGGACCAGTGGGTGGCCAGACCTCAATCTCTGGGCAGCAACACCCAGCCTTCAGCTCTCCTCTGAAAAGGCATTATGACATCACCACAGGCCGATCATATCAGTTGTCTAGATGGCCATTCCCAGATGATTTAACCTGTGACATGGTCTTGTAGCCCGAATAACTAACTGATAATGTTAAGTGAAAAGTATTTCATCACACTTCTTTACTTTTCATTTTGTCATTTTAATTTGTTTACCAAGTACAAGGGGAAGTTGTTGAAGGACGATTAGCTTTTTCTGTTTTGTTTCCTTTTTTGTTTTCTTAGCTGAGCAGAGCATAAACTAAGAGGAACATTTCTTAGTAACTAAATAAAGCCCACCATCCACTTAATGAAACTCACCAGTTGCGACTCATCTCATTTATTTACAACCAATACATGATCAGTAAGTAAGTCTTACCCTGTCTAACCCCAAAACATTTCCTGAATTCAGCTGTTTTCCTTGCATCCCCAGCGTAAACATCCCCAGCATGATTACCCCTTGTCTACACCGGTGCAATAGCCCACCTGATTGGGCCCCATTCCTTCTTGCTTCTCTAATTCCACACAGCAGCCAGGGTAGACTTTCAGAAGAATGACTCATGCTGTCTCACTTTCCTGCTAATGGCCCCCTGGTGCTTCTCTGTGGCCAGAGAGCTCTTGCAATAGTGCCCGATCTCTCACAGCCTCATCCTTGGGCATTCTGATATCAAAGATTCTGATGGTCTCTCTGTCTAGAATGCTCTTCTCCTAGGTCTTTCCTAAACTGCTGCTTTTTGCCACTCAGGTTGACCTCAAATGTCACCTTCTTCAGGATGAGAAAAAGATGCGTTTCATGCCAGCTTGCATACTTGCCCCTCTGAGGCTAGGGCGATGTCAGTGCTGTTCCATTATCTGCAGAACACCATACCGGTGTTTTGTACACAGGAGGTGTTGAAACAGTGACCGAATATATTCGTAGTCCCAAATGGTGGGTGCTTTCTTCTGGGGAATGTTTCCGGCATGCTATGCAATAGGCATTTGTAAAATGGTGCATTATACTCACGAGGAAAAATAATTAAAAAGCATGCTATGTTTTAGTTGGTTTTTATTGGTATTTTAAAATAGTTTCTACACAAAATTCATCTTTATATTTCCTGCATGGGGTGATGTGATGGACCATTTATACTGCCCTGCCTTTGGTACAGTTTTGAGAAAACAAAACAAAAAACAACATCTCTCCTCCTGGCATTGAGGGTAAAAGAAAGAGTCATCATCCCTAAAGACTGTAAAGTAATAAGAATGAAGAGAGCCACACAACACGGTCACTAAAATGTATCGATGCACCACTTCGGGAATCTGCGCAATTCAGGGTGTGAATCTGCAGAGCATTTTGGAAGAAGCATCTATGTTAGGGAGGATAGGAGAAGCCATCGTGTGGGAACAAACAATCCCAAAATCCAAGTGACAGAACACAAGCATTTTGTTTTTGATTTCCATGACCATGGTTCCACTTCAACGTGAGAGGATAAGAAACTTCTGCTCAGTGACTGTAGTGAGACATTCCTTCTGCTCCAGGACTTGGGGCAGAAGTGGGCAGGTCTCTTTGAGTCTGAGACCAGCCAGGGCTACATTGTGAAATCCTGCCAAATCAATCAATCAATCAATCAAGCAAGCAAGCAAGCAATCAATCAATCAGAAAAAGAAACTCCTGTTCAGTGTAGTGACCCTGAGGTCCCAAATCTACTATAACATTCAGGTCCATGTTCATTGAGTCACAGAAAGGGGACTAGAGTGAAGTCCGTACCAACCTCTAAAGTTTCTGCTGGCAAATGAGACTCAACACTCTACTCATCCTCCAGTGAAGCAGGGAAGTGACAGGGTCACATATTGATGAAATTAGGGGAATATAAATCCTATCACACTACTGTGAGGAGACCTGGAACTACCTAATGACAGTCAAACCGACCTACTGATAACACTAAGTAAAATGTTATGTTTAGGGAGTTTTAATACACACACTGACCATATTAGGATGGACCAACAACAGATGGAACATAGGACCCCAGAAGAACAATACAATTTGGTTTATGAGAAGAAAAATATACATCAGGACTAGCCATATGATCAGGCCTTGAGAATTGGCATTTTTGCAAGTGAACAACTTCTAAAAATAGGTTTAGAAAAAAGATTTATTTTTATTTATGTGTATATGTGTGTGTCTCTGTGAGCACATGCCATGTGTGTATGGGTGCCCATGAAGGCCAGAAGAGGGCATTGTATCCCCTGGAACTGGGGTTACAAGTGGTGATTTACCCAATATGAATGCTGGGACTCGACCTCTAGTCCTCTGGAAGAACAAGAAGTGCTTTCAACCACCAAGCTATGTCTGTAGCATCTGAAAAATAGTTTTTGTATGATTTCCTGTAGAGCTTAATTCTCTCCTGAAACAAGTTGGAGGAAGGCTGCTTATCACACTTGTATTAGTGTTTCCACCAGCTGGGTAATTCAAGAGCAACTCCAGTGAAAGAGTAGCAGTGACTTCCACGTGACAATGTCAAAGTCACCTAGAAAGATGTGTAAATGGTCCTCTCCCCATTGTATGGATACAGTTAACTTCTGCTCTGTTTTCATTTAAAGTATTTTTCAGACAATATATTTTGATCATATTCTCTCTCTTCCCCCAACTCTCCCCAGATGCTCTCCCATCTCTTACCCACTTAGCTCCACAGTCTTTCTCTTTCTTTTTTTTTTTTTTTTTTTTTTTTTTTGGTTTTTTTGAGACAGGGTTTCTTTGTGTAGCTTTGCGCCTTTCCTGGAACTCACTTGGTAGCCCAGGCTGGCCTTGAACTCACAGAGATCCGCCTGGCTCTGCCTCCCGAGTATTGGGACTAAAGGCGTGTGCCACCACCGCCCGGCATCTTTCTAAAAAACATAAAGCAAAGCAAAAAAAAAAAAAAAATACAAAGCGCGCGCACACACACACACACACACACACACACACAAAAAAAAAAAAAACAACAAAATGCATGGAGTCCCTTGTGTGTTGGTCGACTCCTCCTGAGCATGAGGCCAGCCCTGGGACTTCTATTTCGATAAGCTGTCATACTCTCTTTCTGAGTTTCATTCACATCTATTGCCATCTCTTCTAAAAGTTATCAAATGTATTAAATCCTCTGTTTTCTATTGATGTACCCATGCTACCTCTTCACCCTCTCTATATTAGATTACAAAAAAACATAGAAGAGAAGGTTTCTTCTGAGTGCTTGGTTCATGGTCAAGGAGGCTGTGAACCCATGAAGAGTCACCCTCACACTGGAGACCCAGGGAAGCTTATGGATGGCTTCCATCTGAAAGCCTTTGAAGCAGGGGAGCTGATGATGTACCTGTCAGTCTTAGGTGGCGGCTGCTGGTGCCGATTCTGGAGTCCAAAGGCTGTAGAAACTGAATTTCCCGTGTCTACATGCGGAAGAAGGGTACTTTGGCCATAGGAGAAGCAGCTTCACCATCCTACTGCCTTTCTTTTTCTGTTCAGGTCTTCAAGGATCAGACAGAGAGAAAGTATCATTAAGTTCACTGACCCACATGCCAATCCCCTACAGAAATACCATTGTAGACAACACCAGGAAGAATTCTTGTGCAAGCATGCATACATGAATGTGTGTGTGCGTGCATGTGTGTGTGTGTGTGTGTGTGTGTGTGTGTGTGTGTGTGTGTGCTTTAAAGCATTGTTTACCTCAGTGATTTTGATATACCATTTTTCACTGGCTTGCAATTTATCTAGTAGACAAGGCTGGCTGGACAGTGAACCCCTGTGAGCTTTCTTTTTCTGCCTATCCAGAGCTGGGGTTACACACATGTGCTACCACACTCAGGTTTTTTCTTTGTTTTCTTTTTTAACATGGTTTCTAGGAATCAAATTCAGATCCTCAAACTTGCACAGAAAGGTGGGCATTTTGCTGACTGAGCCACCTCTCCAGTCCCAATAAAAAGAATTCTTTACAAGCCATGGGCATATGTTTAAATCAGTCACAATGACATGTAAGATTAACAGCCACAGGCTTGGTTATAACATCAGCCTTCTAACATGTCCTCTTGTGGACTCATAGGACCCTTTCAACCAACAATTCACTGTAGCCAGAGTGCTCTTTCAGATTAGTTCATGACATCTTCAGTCCAAAGCTTCAAGGGGGTCTGTGAGAGCATCATTGACAAGTAAAACCCCACAGCACCTTGAACGTTTCCTTCCCTCTCTGCATCATACACACAGTGTCTGCATCGTACTGCAGCTGCTTCTCTTTCCACCCAGACTATGCTATGCACATGGCTAACACGAACCAAGCTCTACCAAAAACCATAAGACAGCAGGCTGACTCACTGCCCCTCCCACCCAAGAAGTGCAAGGAAGTCTTCGGCTTTTCACCTTTCTTCCCAAGCTCTCCTCCACCTCTCCCCACTCCTCTACTACCAACTCCATTACTTTCTCCTCTCTTTCTTCCCCATCTCTCCTTTTCTCTTTTTCTTCCTCATTCTACCATTTAAAATACACATATAATTAATATGACCTTAGTGGAGTATGTTTTTTTGTTGTAGTTTTTGAAAAAAAGATTTACTTAATTCTGTTTCATGTGTATGACTGTTTACATGCATATATGTGCACCATGTGCATGCCTGGTGGTCACAGAGGCCAGAAGAGGGCATTGGGTCCCCTGGAACTGGAGTTACAGACAATTGTAAGCCCATGTGGGTTTTGGACTCCAAACCGGCATCCTCTGTAAGAGCAGCAATTGCTCTTAATGGCCAAATCATCTCTCTGGCCCCATGTTTTACTTTTACAGAGGATGTGACAATATTCATTCTGTCCTTAGGGGAGAGTGAATACCACTTTAGAACAAAATAAAACAGAATAAATAGGCAAAAATATTCTGTGTTTTCTTTGTTTGGGAGCTGCCCATTGGACTCTCTAGTCCACGTTACTGGTTGTAGGTAGACAAGGAGTCAGTTATTATCTAGGAATTCCTGCCTTGAAGGAAATTTAGAGTTGTAACCAATGGTGTGTGTGTGTTGGGGTAACATTGACTAAACTGAGCCAGGAATTGTGGTGATATTTGTAATCTAAAAAATAAAGCTTGTCTGAAGATTGGAGGACAGAGCCAGCCACAGAGTTAACCACAGAGGTTAGGCAGTGGTGGTACACACTTTTACTCCTAACACTCAGGAGGCAGAGATCTGTCTACATGAGATTGATCCAGTCTAGGAGAGAAACAGAGCCAGGCAGTGGTGGCACACACATTTAGCTTTAGTATTTGGAAAGCACACATGCCATTAATCCCCGCACTAGGAAGGTTGAGATAGGGAGTGAAATGGCTGGGTGGAGAAAGGTATATACAGTGTGAGGAGACAGGAATTAAGAGCCTTTCAGCTGAGGACTCAGAGGCATTCAGTCAGAGGATTCATGGAGTTGGTGAGGTGAGAAGTTTTTCTAGTGGCTTGTTCCTTTGTCTCTCTGATCTTTCAGCATTTACCCCAACATCTGGCTCTGGGTTTTTATTAAAAGACCATTTAGAATTGCAACAAGGAATAGCAATAAAGAGAGAAGAAGCTAATGATCCCCTAGCCCCCTCCAAAATCATAGACCATAACTTTAAAACAGTATTAGCAAATATGGTGGTTGTTTCTTTAGAATTCAAATTCCTGCCTATATCTCAACTTAAAAGAATTTTGAAAAGATGTCACATAACAGTCCACTCATACTATGAGGTTTTAAAGTTTTTAAAAATAATAATGAAAAGATTTTGAATCAGGTCATATATTCCCATATGTTGTTCTTCTTACTGATATTTTATGATGGTTGAACTAAGTGATCGCTCAACTAGCCTGCTGCATATAAATATTATTTTTGTGTTATTATAGCCTTTAATTTCTCAGGCTTAAATATGAGCAATGAAACAGGGTTTTATTAAGAAGGCCTCCTGTTGTTGGAGAGTTTTCTCTCCAGGTCCCACCAAGCCCCAGCAGTCCTATAGCCCACTTACAAAACAAACACACTGACTCTTATATTATTTAAACTGCTTGGCCATTAGCTCAGGCCTATCATTGTCTAGCTCTTACTCTTATATTTAGCCCATTTCTATTAATCTATACTTTGCCACGTGGCTTGTGGCTTACTGGTACCTTACATCTTTCTTGTCCTGGCAGCAGCTCCAGGCAGTCTCTCCCTCTCCTTCCTGTTCTCTCAATTCTCCTCTCTGTTAGTCCTGCCTATACTTCCTGTCTGGCTACTGGACAATCAGTTTTATTTATATAGAGCGATATCCACAGCAGTCTCCCTAAGAACTTTTGGGGTTTTAATGTTGCTGAGCGACAGGACAACAGAAGACAGTGTTGGATAAATGCATTTTAACACCTGTTTCGTGGTTATGCACTCTACTGGAAATCTTTAGAAGGCTGCAGCTCCTCTCCCTGGGGTGGGTGGGGGACTCACCAGGCATGTGAACACATAGTTTTAAGGATATTTGGAATCTGGTGGAGGAACACCCATCCTGGAACCCTCACTTTGGAAAGCTGATTCATTTTCCAGGTGTAGGTAGGAAATGGCACTTTCTCTGAATCATGCTTTCACCATCCATCGTTTCCCGATCTTTCTGGCAATATCCCAGTGGAAAGAAGTGTTGAATAAAAAAAAAATCAATGTTATATTCAAAAGCAAACAACCCATAAACTTAAAAGGAACCTGAGGCAACAATCACATCTTTCTGCATATTTTCATTTGACTTTTTATGGAAATCTTCTGGGTGTGGGAATCTAGTGTTTGAAATGGTTAGACTTTCCCCATCCTTTGAACCTTGGTATTTCTACAGCAGCTGTAAAAGGCAGGTGATGGTCATGGAGAGGGACTTAATCCGCCACGTAAATTACATCTTCTTGCATGTTTTATCACAGCATTTCAGATGTACTTCAGATGACTGGTCAATGTGAAGGTGAATAAGAAAAACCTCGTGGACTTCAGTCCCCAAATATTGTTAGAAAGCCCCACTAAACAGCCCAAACTCATGAATCCTCTGAGATGGATGTGATCTGGAAGACTCATTTTCTCTTTGGAAAAATAACCTTTTCTTTTTATCTGCTACGACTCTTGAGAAACTGGAGGTATTTGGTGAATATCCTAAACAATTTTATTGCTTAGAATTTTATGTGGTGAGCTAGGACAGAACAAGTAACGCAATAAATCATTATGTATTCTTATCCCACTTATAATGATTCAATCACTAGCCCTCTAACGTTGCCTTTTCTTTTTTAAATCACAACTAAGAGGAAAATGAGTCAGATGTTCAGAACCTAGATGTTCAGTTCTCTTTCCTTTTCTTGCACGCCCTTAAAGAAGTATGTTTTTAAACAATACTTTCATCAAAGGATAGCTGGAAGGTGGGAAAACATAAATTTCAGCTAATTGGCTTTGTGGTTGGTTAAAAAAGATGTAATTAAGGGCTGGAGAGATGGCTTTTCAGTTAAAAGCACTTGCTGCTCTTGCAGAGGACCTGGGTTTGGTTCCCAGCACCCAAATGGCTGCTCACAACTATCATGACTCCACTTCCTGGGGATCCGAATCCCTCTTCTGACCTCTTCAGGCACCACTTATGAACCTAGTGTTCATAAGAAAAATGCTCATACACATAAATAAAAGAAATAAACACAAAATAGTTTTAAAAATGTAATAGCAACAAATTGAAAAGTATATGGTCCTCCATTGCATCAACCCTACCATCATCATTGTTGACTTTATTAGCTATTACCCTGTGCTAGAAACAGTTAGGGGCTACTTTCCTACTATTTTAATGGACTTGGTCTTCCTATGGAATGGAACTTTTGTACATGCTAATTCCTTTGCTTGGGATGCCCCTTTATGTTAACATGAGCCTGTCCTTCAAGAGAGCACCTCAGATATCACTTCACTCATAAAGACCCTTCGACTGTGTCCTTCTCTGTCCCCTCATCTTTCTCCATTACTAAACTGCAAGCTGGGGAAAGCTGAGATCACGTGACTTTTGCTTCTAAGGGACTGTGTAGCATACATCACATTATGTAGCACAAATTGTTAGAAGGTCTTATTAACAAAAACAAACATGGAGCCAGGTACTGGGGTCAATGCTGGAAGATCAGAGAAGCAGAACAAGCCACAGCTTCCTCACCTCGCAGTTCCTCAGCTGATCCTGTTTCCTCAGACTGGAAGCCTTTGAGTCCTTATCCAAATGGATCTCAGCTGAACTGCTGCTCAAAAGCCTAAAAGCTTAACCAGCTCTAGTTCCTGGTCCTCACGCCTTATATACCTTTCTGCTTTCTGCCATCATTTCCTGGGATTAAAGGTGTGAGTCACCATGCCTGGGTGTTTCCAGTGTGGCTTTGAACTCACAGAGATCCAGATGGATCTCTGCCTCCGGAATGCTAGGATTAAAAGCATGTGCTACCACTGCCTAACCTCTGTGTTTAATATTATGGCTGTTCTGTTCTCTGACCCCCAGATAAGTTTATTGGGGTGCACAACATATCAACCACAACACTACTCAGGACAGTGGATTTATTCAATCCAGTTGGGCCACACAGCAACAAGTGGCACCCTCAGATTCCATTCAGGTGCTCTTCTACTCCCAGAGTTTTCACCCCTGCTTTCCTTATTCATCCCCCTCTCATCTCCTCCTCTCCTTCCTTGCACTCTCCCTCCTTGTTTCAAAAGCACAGCATAGTGGTTGGAACAATGACTTCACATGTAGACCATGGGGCTGAATCCAGATGGCTATATGGAAAACCCCGGTTATTTGCAGCATTGACCTCTTTGCCACTTACAATCCATGGTTGGGGCTGCGTCATACCAGACATTGTGTGGTGCCATTAGAATTAGCCAGGGCTCCTGTCACTGGAAGTGATGCATCAAGACAAGCAATGCTGACCCAGAGAAGAAGCATGTCTCACACGTGTCAAGTGGATGAAATACGTAGTTTGCTAAGGTCATGAAGAAGAAAGAAAGAGTACTTAAGACTCTAGGTCATGGTGATGGACAGAAGATCCTGGGTGGAGGAAGCTTCAAGTAGTGGGGAAAATGGTAGAACTGCTTGAACAGTTTTAGATTATGGTATAAGGAAACCTTGATGCATTTCCCCTCCAAGTGGGAAAACTCAAGGGTAGTGGCTGAGAAATGAATAGTCCCTGAAAGAGTTCTGAAGCAGATGTAATATCCTAGTACAGACGTGCAGTATAGTGGGAACTCATTTCATATGTCAGGCTACATGGCAAACACAGTCATTGCTTAAATAGATGGTAGAGTGAGAATAAAATGTGGATTTGCTACACGCTTGTTTCTTTATTTCTGACTAGGGACTTCAAGGGTAGGATGTATTGAATATATTAATATCATTCATTAGATGGCAATTTAAAAAGTCAGCTAACAAGAAAGGCTATAACAAGAAAAGATCAAAAGGTGTCTTAAATTTATTAAGGCTATCATGATATGACAAACTGAATTAACAAGGCTAACGTGAGAAATAAATGAGAAATTTTTATATATTTGTGTGCACATTGCAAAATAGAGAAAAATCAACATATCCTAGAAAATGTTTCTGTAATTGCAGGTTTAATTTTACTGGTGGTTTTTATTTCTCATAGTTTCCTGTGTTGGAGTTTATGGTTTGGGAATGAGTGACCACAGAATTAGCAATTATCCCGTAATTTTGAAAGTGTGGTTAAATTTGTTTCTGTTAACCTCACGTTTTCCACTTGCATAAAACTTACTACACCAGATAGTTGGGTAAAATGGATCAATCTTAAGTTCCTTAATGTTGGAGGGTAGTGAACTTAATGATTCGTTAAACTTCATATCTTGTAGAAAGAGGATGGTTGATATTTGCATCTCAAAAGATCTATGTTGATTAAACCCCAATATCTTACAACATTGAGATTTGAGGAGAATGCATTAATGTTTTCAAATGTTAATTTTGCACCATCCATTGATTAAGATTATTCTGGCCATCCTACTTCTCTGTGGTCCTTGGCGTCTTGAAATAAAGAGCCAGAAGTTCCCAAGAATCATTTTTATATTATTAGAAGCAGCAAGTGCCCACTTTTGCATTGTTCTACATTCCTCGTGATTCTGATTCCCCGGGCTAGCAACACCGCAGTCATTTCATTACACCTTGACATTGCTGGCTGCAGAACAGGTTGCAAAGAGGACGTAAGCGGGATGAATATACCTGTATGTACTGAAGTTCAAGTTAGTGCCAGGGAAGGAGAGCTGGATTCAGTATCATAGGAAATGATCGCTAGGCCATTTTTCTCATTCAGACATGTCCTAGTTTCCTCAAAGGAGCGAAGGTAGACATGGGAAGTGCTGGAGAAGCGGGAGAATGTGGATTCTCTACTCATTTCCAAACAGTGGTTCTTGTCTGGAATGCATTGGTACTGGGCTGAGCTACCCGTGGACGATGTCAGGTAGGTGTGTGCGGTGATGGCCCCTAATAAAACCTCGAAGGTAAACAGTCAGGGCTTGGATGAAGTGGGTGGGTCCAGGTACGTGTGTCTATTCCTGTCTGCACAGAGTAAAAAGGCTTTGGAAGGGTCAGATGGGCCTCTGTTGAGGGGAGTTTGAGCTTGAAACATGAGGAGAGTAATGTGCACTCACTTTAGCCACAAGGAAGACAGAGACATTTCAGTTTCCTCTGTCAAGCATGGAAGACCTAGTCCCCAGAGGACTGACGTGGATATCCCAGTATCATTCTGCTCAGCATTACGAAATGCACCTGTTCTTCGGGCAATGGGGAAGTAGCTTGTTTGAACTTAAGAGCGAAAAAGAATTATCTTTTTTCTGATTCTCAATATAATATATAGTGATTAAAATATTTGTATAATACAGAAAAATATAAAGAAGATGAGAATGATTTGTAATGAAATAATTATAACATCAATATTTTAGAATTCTTTCCCCTAAATAAAGTGATGCACAAGTACTTAAAAATGAGATCATCATGCAACTATTTTTTGACCTTATAGTTTTCCTCTTAATCTTTTGGGAAACACTGTAACATGTCCTCAGGGAATTTTTAAATGATTCACAGAATAGATATATTTATCAAATATGTCAACATACGGTGGTCATAGCTTTGGAATTTAAGCCAATTCAATGACAAATCTCATCCATAAATCTTTGTGCACCTTCCTGGATATTTCTGGTGGTTCATTTTCCACTGCAATCACATTTTAAGGTCTATGATCAGACAAAATTGCTCTTTAAAATTTTTTGAGGACTGTCATTTAAAATAGCATGACCACGTGCGCACATATAGGGACAGCGGGAAAGCGCAGGAAAGACCACATCTGGCCTAGCTCAAAAGCTTTTGTGACAGAATGTCCTTTCCTTTTAGCCTTCCCTGTAGTCAGCCGTGAATTGTAAGTAGACAAGCTGGAGAAAGACATTTCATTTGAAAAAGTCTCACACTGGGTGAGGTCACCCCGGAGACAGGTGGATTTACCCTGGAGAGCTGTGAATTTGCCAGGTAGTGACAGGAATGAAGTGAAGTCCAATTTGATAAAAACCCCCATTCCTTTCTTCTCTTTCTCTGGCCTTAGGGGGAGAAAGGAGGAAGCCAATTTCCAGGCCTGACTGACAGATTTCCTCCAGGCTGGTATTATGCTCGTCTGGCACTGGCAGAGCCCTTTATTTTCAACTTCCTGTTCCTGTCCTTCACTCAGGATGGAGACAAAAATCTCAAATCTTCCACCTTGTATCTGTCTCCACAAAAGCAGCATAGAGAGAAGTAATAAGCTCAGCGAATTGCCGAGTGTTAAATACCACCACGGAGCAACTTATAAAACTAGAAGAAACAATTGTACTTCAATAACCAGTAAGCCTCACGCGACTGCCTCCTGAGCTACCCCAGGTGTGGGCAGACTAAAACAGCATCCGCGTGACCCAGAATAGTGGTGTCAAGGAGAAACCAGGGAGCAGAAACTGCGAAGCATAAACATGAAGGATTCTCCAGGCAGGGCTGGATGAATGGTCAGGCCTTTGTCCCGTCCATACTCTGTTGATATCAGATTGGTACCTAAAGCCCGTTAGGACAATGTCCCAAACGGCAGAGATGTTGGTAAAATGTTGATCGTGGCTCTTCTGGCCATTCTTCCTGCTTTTCTGATGGGCTCACTGAAGCTTTTGAAGCATATATGTGGTTTATTAAAGTTTTTTTTTTTTTTTGACAGACGTATTGCTCTCCTAGCTATCAGAAGCCAGGGCTGAAGAAGCTGCTGAGTCAGGTGAGGGTGACATACTTGGCTCGCCCTGAAGTTTCTCCGGGTATAAAGGGCTATTTTTCTTTCACTGTGTGGAGAGTGGTAGTTTACTGGAGAAAATGAACTGAGGGTAGAGTAGATAAAGGTTCATTTCAAGTTATGAATCATGGTCCTTAAAAATGACACTCCTGTGCACTATAAGGGCTTTCTGTGTACATACAAGTGAAGGCACGATTATGAGAAGCCAAGACTACATAAAAAAATGACTCAAATCGATTGGATGATATCCTTTCTTCTTCTTCTTCTTCTTCTTCTTCTTCTTCTTCTTCTTCTTCTTCTTCTTCTTCTTCTTCTTCTCCTCCTCCTCCTCCTCCTCCTCCTCCTCCTCCTCCTCCTCCTCCTCCTCCTCCTCCTCCTTCTCCTTCTCTTCCTCCTCCTTCTTCTTTTTTTTTGTTTTTTTCAAGACAGGGTTTCTCTACATAGCCCTGGCTGTTGTGGCTTGGTAGACCAGGCGGCCTCAAACTCACAGAGATCCGCCGGCCTCTGCCTCCCAAGTGCTGGGATTAAAGGCGTGCGCCGCCACCACCGCCTGGCCTGGTTCTCTTCTTCTACATGTTTTTGAATTTTAATTCGTATGTCTGGAATGGTAGAACAACTCACTTTGGAGTTTATTTATTTATTTATTGCTATTGCTAGGTTTCGTTTTTGTTTGTTTTTTTAATTCAGGGCCTCTGTGAGTTATTCAGTATCACCATTCAGGTTGTTCTACAATGCTGGCAGCATGCACTTGCCGTCAGCTTACAAGCAATGTCCTTGAAATGTGTATTAATTTGTAGGTAATCAAACTGGACACTGAAAAGATTCCCCATCCGTTTCACTGAGCTCAGTAAGAAAGGAGGTGTGGGAATCACAAACTATGGCGAGAAGTCACTTGCTAAACACACACACGTTGGATTCCAGGCTGGCTACAAGGGTTCTGGGAAGCCAAATTCTGGAAAAGACAGCTGAAGATCTGACTTGCTGCAGTGACAGGAGGCAGGTGTGGCAGGCCTCCTGCAGAGGCCCTCTACCCGGGTTCTGAGGCTCGCTGCGCCGAACCTCTGCAGATGGAGGATGCTGGGATTGAAACCGAAATGTGGGAATCCCAAAGGGTTGCTTTTCAGATGGGTTTTAGTATCAAGTTCCAAGACAGTGTGATTTTCTCAATAATTTCCTCAAGTTCAAAATTGTAGAGAATTTCTCTCCATGCCTGGGGGGGCAGGCGTTTAGCTGTGAGGTGGCAACTCTCAGTCACACAGCATCTTCTATTAAGCTTTCAGGGCTTGTGAGAGCAATTTGCTTTTCTGGTCTGATACAGTTTGGTGGTAGCTGCAGGTGGTCTTAGTATAGACACTACCCTCTGCCAGATGTGCCACGTCTACCTGAATAACAAGTCACAGTTTGACATTCGCTCGCATCGATCGTTTCATCAGGAGGCTGATTACTTCCGAGACACTGAAGTCAGGGTTTGGTGCTAGTCCACTTAGGAGTGTGACTCGTTCGCTAGAGACTAGAGATTTTTTGAACACTCCTTAGCAGCAGTGGAATCTTTTAGCCACGCACACATTTCTGGGCAATTCCCCCGATCTAGAAAACAGACAGATGTGGATGTTTGCTGGTGCCTTTGGTGTCTAACCAAAGGTTTTTTTTATCCCAAGGCATGGCGTGAAGCCTCCTCAGGGGGAGATACACTAACTGAAGTGGAAAATTCCTCTCCACATTTGTACGGGAGCAGAACCTGCTCGCAGTGACGGGTGGTACATGGAAAGAACCTGGCAGTACTGAGGGATGCCATGGGATGTGAGTCTGGGAACTTATTTTTGTGTTTACTGCAGGGATGTTGTTAAGGATGTGGTTGCCGACATCCCACAGTGTTTCCTTTACAAAGATCTGCTGAAGATGTTTTTCTCTTCCCTCAGGATTCTGATTGACCACATTTCTCCTGAGCAGCTGTAGGGCTACACCTTTGAAATTCTATACATTGTGGCCGATTACTATGTATGTCCTAGTGGGATTCCCAAATCTTATTGTATTATTTGAATCATCTGGGGAGCCCCTTAAATGCAAATTTCCAGGAATACAATTACATCAGGATCTCAAAAAGAGGATCAGAGTGTTTTCAAGTTATCTCCATTGAGTCCAAGTGTAGCCAGGGCTATGGCCACTGGGGTGGTGCCTTGCTGCATCTGTTGTGGATTTTCCCCTCCCTTATTCAGTGGCCTAATTGTTAATTATTCATGTCTATGTTAGTCCTGAAAAAAATTGAGGCAACTGTTCACTCAAGTTGTTGTAATTTGCTTTCTGTTGCTGTGAAAAATAACACGGTCAAAAGCAACATGTGGAGGAGAGGGTTTGTTTCCCTTATACTTCCAGGTCAGAATCGTTCACTGCAGGAAGTCAGGGCAGGAATGGGAGGCAGGAACCATGGAGGAATACCTCTTACCAGCTCCTTCCCTGCCCATCTCTCAGGTTTATGCTTAGCAACCTTTCTTATATATCCCAGGACCGTCTGCCTAGGGAATACGGCCACCCATAGTGAGTTATCTATGCCCTCCTGCATCAATTAAATATTATCAAAGTCCTCCACAGACACAGCCATATGACAATCTGACCCAGGCAATCCTCAAATGTGGCTTTCCTCTCAGATGACTCTAGGCTGTGTCAAACTGACAATTAACATTGTTGGTGAGTGCGTGCGTGTGTGTGTGTGTGTGTGTGTGTGTGTGTGTGTGTGTGTGTGTGTGTAGCAGTTTATAATAATTAAATAAATGGCTAGGAATAGTCACCTTTAAAAATAAAATTTGGTTATTACCATATTTTCTCTTGTGGCATAAGTACTAGCCTAGGTCTTCCAAGTGAAAGATGAGGCCAGATGTGTAAGAAATACACCAGAAAGGCCTGGGTGGGGAAATGGGTAAGAGCTGAGGGTGGCGGTGGCTGAGGAAGCTCTCAGGGCTAGATGCTTGTCTGACCCTTGGGAGGGAGCCACGGAAGTGGGAAGTAGCAGCCAGCGAGGGCAGGTGGAGTGCCTGGAGTGCCAGCTGCAGGTCAGCATAGCAGCCGGGCTGTCAGGCCAGGGCACTCCCACTGGCTATAAGAGAAGCACATTATTAGGACCATCTGAATGTTTTCACCTCTCTGAGTCTACTTACTATCCGTGTTGAGTAGTGGCAAAGGATGGCGAGGGCTGGGGACATACGACAGGAAGAGGAAGGAAAGCCACAGAGTCAAGGGATAGATAGGTGAGGGTGGCTTCGGGCCACCAAGAGCAGTCAACGGAATGTTAGTTCTGGGTCACCAATAGGTCAGAAGAGAGAGATTCAAGATGGAGATTGGATGGAGGGTGAATAAAAAATCTGGACTGGGAGTGAAAGGGACCGGGTCATTCAGACCTTGACAGAGAATCAGACTGAAGTGTGGCTGTCATTTGCTCACGAGAAACGGAGTTAGGTGTCAGTCTGGGACAGTATCTCATCCCCTCGAGTCCAGCAACGGACATGGGAATTTAATATTAGCCAACACCCAGCATTTCTTTAGCAGAGTGACTCACCTTTCTGGGTCCATCTTAGCATCCGTAGATTTTTCAATATACTGAGGCATGGGACCCTAACAAAAGCCTTCAATGAGAACAGCTTGAGGGTGAGTGTAGAGGCAATTTGTTTTTTTTGTTTGTATTTTAAAGCTTCCCAGTTCATGCTGATGAGCAGCCCGGGTTTCACTGCTTGGTGAGACCAAAACCTATTAACAGAGGATGCGAAGGACTTGTGAATAAAGTGTATATTTGTCTACATAAATATTAGAACAATGTGAAGGCATGGGCATTGTACAGGGTGCTTCAACATGCTAAGATTCCAACATTGAAATAGCACATGAGAATTGTATCTTCAGTCCCACTTTGTTTGCATCGAAGATTATACTAAAAAGAATATCTGCTCTGCCACACCAAAATTATGGGAAGAACTACTTCCTGTTCCCTTCTCCTGTAGGTGAGGTTGAAAACAGGTTTCCGGTTCTTAACAGGCTCAGGGATACGTGAAGCAGAAATACAGAGATCAGAGCCAAGTGCAGTCATCCCTCAGTCTATACACTGAATTGTTACAGGACCCTCATAACTATCAAAATCCAGGCATGCTCAATACATTATATAAAACGGTACAGTATTTGGATATAATTTATGCATATACTCTTGTGTACTGTGAGTCATTTCTAGATGGCTTATAATGTCTGAAATAATATAATATAATGTAAAGAGTTTCTCTACTGTTTCATTTGGAGAATAACAAGAAAGATTATATACATAATATAGATTCTTCTTTTCTGTAATAAGGATGTGGGACTCAGGGCCTGAGTCATGCTAAGCAAAAGTTCTAATGACATACCTCTGCAGCCTTCCTTTTATTTTTTATTTTGGGACAGTGTCTCACTCAGTTACCCAGCAGTCCTTGAACTTGTCATCCTCCTGCCTCAGCCTGAGTAGGTGGAATTAGAGACTTGTCTCAACCAAAAAAAAAAAAAGTCTCTCTGTACTTTGTTGAGTCTGCATATGGGGAAGTCACAGATATAGAGGGCCACATGAAAGGTTTGCTTCAAAGATCCCTGTGCCTCGAGCTATGACGGGCACTGGCATAGATCTGTCATAGAGCAGGGCAACTAATGGTATTCCTGAGACATCTCAGCTCAAACCATCCTCCTGAGAATAGGAAGACTAGAAATTCAAGAAAGAGAGAGAGAGAGAGAGAGAGAGAGAGAGAGAGAGAGAGAGAGAGAGAGAGAGAGAGAGAGAGAGGGTTTTTCTATAGAGAAGGGATGCCATCTGCTGAGAGACAAGCTGTATGAAGATAGGCAGCAGTATCTGGACAGGGCAGTGGCTTCAGCATGGTCATTTCAGGTTGCATCAACCCAGTTTCATCTGCTTTCAAGATGGGGGTTTCTATGCTGAGCTAGAGGATGCTGTCTTCCTTTTCTCTGAAGAGTTCTTACAGAGGAGAGAATAATCACCCTTGTCCCCATAGGTCCTAGACTAAGTAGCAAAGTGACTTTGCAATCTAATCTTGTGTTCATAAAACAGGAAACTGTTCCAGGCTGAGGTCAGTGAGAGCTGTAACCAAGTAGCAGGGGCAGGGAGACGGCCAAGTGACGGACATTGCTGGACATTGCTGCTTTGAGGACAGATGAAGTGGCTGTCAGTTATCAAATGTCAGCAGCCCTCAGAAGTTGAAAAACCTCAAGGGAAGTTCTCCCAGGGAGTTTCCAGAAAGACTTGGAGCTGTGGGGCACCTGGATTGTGCTGGTGTTTGGACCTCCAGAAGCATAAGATAAACACTGTGCTGTGTGTAAGCTGTGGAGAACTTGGCCGTTTGTTACAGTAGCTCGGCTGCAGGAAACAAATATACTCACCACCCAAGCATATGCAATCACCGCGTCCAAAGAAGAGACACAATGCTTACTTTTCATTTGCTTCACTTAAAACAAAACAAAACAACAACAACAAAAACAACAACAAAAAACCCCAAATTACTCTGAGGTAATTTGGGAGTCACAGAACAATGGAGGAAAGAGCACTTGCCTTCCACCCTTCACTCAACTTTTCATGACAGAAACATCACCGTAATAATAGTAGAGTGTCCAATACTAGGAGATCAGCGACCACACACACAGTATGAAGCTGAAGACTTGATTTGGCTTTGATTGGCTTTAATACCAAAGATCCTCTTCTTTCTGTTCCAGAATCTACTTGGTATTTAGTTATCATTTCTCATCAGTCACCTTGTCTGTCATGGCCCTGGCATTTCTGAACTACTGTTACTTACCTGAGTGGCTCACACACTGTTGTTAGGAGGAATTCCCCGGAGAAGATGTGTCTGTCTTTCTCGGTGCTTCCTGTCAGAGGTGTTTTGTGCAAACCTGCTTTATTAGCGTTGGTGCACGCTTTCTCTAGTTCCAATCCAGTGTCACAAGGTTCATTCTGACCTTTCTCTCTCTCTTACGCTTACACCTTCTTCTTTTCAATTGTGAGGGCCTAGGCTCTCAGTGTTGATAATCTACTGAGTATTGGCTTAACCCTATTATGCAGATGAAATTGTTTCAGCATTCTGAGCTCATATTCCTATGAGGAACAACTTTAAAATGAGGGCACAGGTCATGTTTAGTTGTGTCTTGTCTTGCAGGATTCTAGTCTGTCTATCTATCTATCTATCTATCTATCTATCTATCTATCTATCTATCTACCTAATCTATCCTCTCTCTCTCTCTCTCTCTCTCTCTCTCTCTCTCTCTCTCTCTCTCACACACACACACACACACACACACACACACACACACACACACACACACACCATCCTGCCCTGGCCAACCATCCCCACAAAATCAGCAGCCCCTAGAGGCACAAGCACCACCTGCACCATCTGGAGGAAGAGGAGAGTGACTTTGGCTCCAGACATGTCCCATGGCCCTCCCCCTCCCTTCCCAGCCCCAGCAGCCAGCCAGCAGGTAAGAGACCTGCAGGCAGGCAGGCCGCTCCAGCACCGCTACCACCAGAACACACACGTATTCCGTTTCTGTCTCTGTCTCTATCTCTTCCCTCTTCTCAGTTTTTCTGCTATGGAAATACAAAAAAGTATTTCAAACCCGATGGAAGAGATGAGCCATATGCAAAGCAGTAGAAAGCAATCAGGAAGGTTCTCTGACTCACGGCAGGTGAAAGAACATACCTTGCTGAGCTAAGGCAGATGGCTTCGAGCCTGACAGGGAGGGTGGGTGGCAAACGGTTGCTAGGAAGCTGGACTCACTTTCTGCAGTGGTGTAGCCACCGACAAACTGTTCATGCTCTAGATAACAACTCCCACACATGCACATTATTCCAGCAACACTGCATACACTCAGTGGATCAAAACAGAACAGACACGAAAGTAGGGGAGGCCAGCTGGGAAGAGGCAGGAGGTGCAAAAGGACAGTGGGATGAATATGATGTTAATATATTATTGTATACACGTTTACGAAATTGTCAAAAATGGTGTTAAATTTAACCAAATACCTCTTTAGAAACAGTATGATTGGCTAGTATAGTGAGAGTTACTAATGTAAAGATAAATGAAATTGAGTAAAAGAAAAAGGGTTTTAAAGAGATTAAAATGGAAGACTTTCTTTTAGTTAGCACTGTGGTCTATTTTGGTTTCGACTCTTCTGCTTTCTCCTTTTTGGGACTTAGTTTCCCAGCTTATGTTTTGGCTTTCCTGTATTCTGTAGAACTAGGTCTTTTTGGTATTTTAGGAACCCCTTCCTGTTGTTTTGGAAGGATTCTTGACTTTTGATGTGGATGGTTTTCAGCCTTTTCCATACTGGCTTGATTTTGGAGCTTTTTTTTTTTTTCCTGTTTCATCAAAATCATCATCTTCATCTTGACCAGCATCAAGTTTTTCTCTTCTCTGTGGAATCAAGGCTGGGTCACCTCTGGGAAGTGCTTTAGAGCTTTGTATTCTGACTCCTTCTTCCTATCCTGTTACGTCTTTCCCAGATACCAAGTCTGTCCGCTCAGATGCCCAGGCTGTGCTCCTCCAACTTTGAGTCCATAAATGGTGTAATTCCAAAGCCCCAGAGAGAGACCATCCACTGTACAAACATTGTCAAAGTTACCAGTGTTGACTTAATTGGACTACTTTTGGAATCCATTGTCTCTGCCTAAGTGATTACAATGTGTCTTTTACCCTGGTCCATAAACTGACCATTCTTGGTTAAAACTGATGCTAATTGTCTGCCTTCAGTGACAATCTCTGTTGGCATTTAGTTTGCAATAAAAAAAAAAAAGATAGTTCTGGGGCCTAGAAGGCTCATGTCCATGTTCATTGACATGGGATTGCAACATGCGCTTGGATGGGGTAACTAATCCATCAGTGAACAGATGTGTAGGGCCGAATTAGGCCTGGGTCACAAACACACTTTAGTCACTTGCTTTTTTTCCAACCACTCAATATTTTACCTTCATTTTTGAAAATTTTCTATGTCAGATTATAAGATGAATTACAATGCATTCACTTTAAAGAAATCAACTAGACATAGAATTCCTCTTCTCTCTCTTCAACTGGACTCCTGGAGCTCGGCCTGGTGCTTGGCTGTGGATCTCTGTGTCTGCTTCTATCGGTCACTGGATGAAGGCTCTATGATGACAGTTAGGGTACTCACTGATCTGATTACTGGGTTAAGCCAGTTCAGGCACCCTCTCCACTACTGCTCGTAGTCTAAGCCAGAGGGATTCTATGAGCAAGGGGCATCAAGATCATTATGGGGAAACCTACAGAGATAATAAAACTAGTGGGAACTCATGAAATTTAGACCAATACCTGTGGAGCCTCCACGGGACTCGACTAGGCCCTCTGCAAAAGCAAGACAGTTGTGTAGCTTGGTCTGTTTAAGGGACCCCCTGGCAGTAGGATCAGGATCCATCCCTGGTGCATGAGCTGGCTTTTTGGAGCCCACTGTCTATGGTGGGACACCTTTCACAGTCTTGATGCATGGGGAGAGGCTTGGACCTGCCTCTACTGAGTATAATAGGCTCTGTGGACTCCCAATGGGAGACCTTGCCTTGTTGGAGGAGGGAATAGGGGATGAGTTGAGGGGGAGGCAGAAGGGGCAGGAGGAGGAAGGAGAAGGGCATCTGTGATTGGTATGTAAAATGTACCAAAAAAATCCTTAATAAAAAAGTAAATATTTAACAGAAAAAAAGAAATCAACTAGAAACATCCTGTATATGTATGTATGTATGTATGTATGTATGTATATAGGATTGATGGATCTATCTATCCACGTGTGCATCTTCGTGTGTGTGTGTGTGTGTGTGTGTGTGTGTGTGTGTGTGTGTGTGTATGCAGGGAGGCCAGATGTTGATGTCAAGTGTTTTTTTCAATCATTTTTCCACTTTATTTTTGAGGCAAGCCTTTCACTGAACTGGAGCTCACCGATTTGGCTAGACTAGGTGATCTGCAAGCGCTGGGAATTCTCTGAGCGCTGACCCCCAGTGCTAGGATTATAGTTGTGAGCTGCCAGGCCTGGTGTTTTGATGTGGGCTCTGAGGATTTAAACCTAGGTGCTCATGCTTGCTCAGCAAACACTTACTGATGGAGCCATCTCTGCGCCAGGAATACCTCTTTTGAACAGAAAAAGGGTTTTTTGTATTGATTCTAACTTTGTTTCAGAGACTGCAGTTGGAAATCTGGGACCCTAATGTTTCGACATGCAGTTGCTTAGGTATGGGGAAAGCATTTATCCTGTAATATTAGGTAGATCTCTGCACAGCATGTATCAGCCAGATGGTTCCAGCTTTGTATGCCTAGTGATAGCTGTGTATTTTACTTTTTCTTCTGGCTAGATCACAAACTTCCTGAACCCACACAAGTCTTAATCAAGTCTTCACATCCTTCAAGCAGACTACTGTGGCCCAGCAGATGGCCAACACAGTTCTACCATGTCTACTACATGGTGTATCTTAGTGTAAGACTATGGACAATGTGTCCGTGATTCACTATTTTATCCGAGGTAAATTTTCAGTACTAGGGATTGAATTCAGGGCCTTATTCATGATGCTAGGCAAGTGATCAGTCTCACTCAGACTGCTACCTCTCACCCTCTCAAAGTACTTTTAAAAATTAATGAAGTCAGTTAGTTATAGATAGTGTTTCATGTGACCCAGGCTGGCCTCAAACTTGCTATACAGTCAAGGATGATGTTGAACTTCTGATCCCCCTATACCTCCTTTCTAAGTGCTTGGATTATGGGAATGCACAACCACACTTGGCTTATGTGGTATTTGTGACAGAAATATCAAGTATTTGTGCATGCTAGGTAAGCACTTGCCAATTTAGCTGCCTCTTCAGACCATAGGCATTGTGAATCACAGATTCAGAGTTAGCAAAAAAGAGGCAGTTTCTTCCTTTCCCTGCATCCCTGTTCCTCCCTTGACTGGACTGCGTTCCTAGGAGCTTTCATCTCAGTGGAAGCCTTCCTGACTTCTTTTTCTTGTCTGCTGTCATTAAGAAGGTGGCTGTCTTTCAACCATTGTGCACAGATATAGAAAATATGGATATATTCTCAGGATGGAACTCAGAACATGGTGTCATAGTTGATGGTTTCTTTGTCTATCTCCTTTATAAGTGAAATTTTGAGTGCTGGCTCTGGTGCCTGGACAGTGTAGCATCTGAACCACGTTGCCCTCCCAGAAAAGATGCTCAGTGGGTGATCAGGGAAAATATGGGTGGTATTAGTGATGTAAGAGGAACAGCATTGTGGGTGCATTGACATGTGGAGTTGTCAGACCTTGGGAACAGGATGCTTGAGACAAAGTGGAGACCAGTCAATAGAATCTGTGTGAATCTGTCTTGCCTGCGTGTCTAGGATTTATAAAAAGTGACTGAAAAGAGAACCCTTTTCCAGAAGCCATCATGCATCAAGGATTATCAGATATTTCAGATGTCCTATGTCCATTCAACCTTCAACAGTCCATGTCATGATATGTTTTGTCATCGTGTAGAAGAGAAACATATGGTATTGGGGACGAGTGTTCATAATGTGTCCATGCCTCACAGCTTATGAGTGATGAGGCCACTTCCCAGCCACTTCCATTTTCCTCCCAAGTGCTTCCTCACACATTATCTTGAGGGAGACAAATACTTTAATTGGTTAAACCACTAGGATAGTAAATAAGAGACTTTTATTTAATAAACAGCAATTAATAATTAAACTAAGATCAAACTACAACAAAGTCAGAGGCAAAATCTGCTCTCACTGCCAGTGATGCCCTGAGAAACCTCCTGGACAAAAGCCAACACTTCCAATAATGCTGTGCTGGTCTGATTTTTTTGCTCATTTTGGCGTTTTTGAGGCAGAGACTTAGCTCAGCCTTGCCTCAACTCACTATGTAGTCAAGGATGGCCTTGACTTGCTCACAACCCTCCTGTTTCTACTTCCTGAGTGCCAGAATTATAGGTGTACCATCATACCTGACTAATTCTCTTCACTTGGATACAACTGGACAGCATGAAACCTTGAAAGATCAAAACTGGCAGGCAGTTAGATTTCCAGCATAATTAACTATCAGAAGATGTTATCCCCTGTGTCTAGAGTATATATATTATTATCCTTTATTCTAAAGATTCAAAGAGTCAAGAGGTCATGATATCATTGACTTCAGTATCAGAATCCAACTGGACAAAGATTGTCCTTCGGTTCTCTGGTCTCAGTGGATTGCAAAGATGGATATTAACTCTTAAGAGTGTGGTACGACTTTTATGTGTCTAAACATGGCATCAGGAGTCCTGGCACAGGGTGGTGAGTTGTTCTTAAGGTTCAACTTCTCAAATAGGTTCTTCAGAAGCCACAGTTTATGTTCTTCATATAATTTCTATTAGGATAGGGGAAATCTCTCAGTTCAAGGTTTTCTCCTAATACTATGCTGTGCTTTTAGCCAACTTTATGCCCTTGGCAAGCGAGTTATTGGCAAAAAAACATCTTCAAAGGAGACATCCACTTTCACTTCCTCAGGGGTGCTCACTCTTCCTCTTCAGAGGACACGCATTGTCCCCCAGTGTAGAAATGTGAGAGGTCTAGCCAATGCCTGCACGGCTCTGTCTCCCATTCAACGGTCATCACCCTGTGGTCGAGTCAAGCTGATGAAGGTGTTTTTATTACATCACAGTGGCAAAAACCGAGGTCAAATAACAAACAAACAAACAAACAAACAAACAAACAAAGCAAGCTCTTTCTTACTCAAAGCTAAGACTAAGCAATTGTGGGTGAGGAAGTAGAAGATGATTAAAATCGTTTTCTGGAGAAGAAATGCAAGCAAGTCAAGAGCATTGGGTCTGAACGTGCAAGGCTTCTTTACCTAAAGTGGGTCTGCAGAAGATTCACTGAGGGTGCAGTGACAGTGAACTGGGCTATTTGTTGGCCAGAGATGGGGGTCTATCTACGTAGCTCGGTATCCTACTGCCTCAGCTTCCTGTGAGCAGACACATGCCGACACTTCTGACTCCAGATTATTTAAGGAATGAAAAGGAAAGAAAACAAAACAAATAAAAAAACCAGTCCACAAAACAAAAATCAAACAAACATGGCAGTTTCTTCCTTGACTCATGCCCACTTAAGAGTAGCTTGGGTAGTTAAATGAGCAAGAGTAAAAGTCCACAAAACTACCTAAATTTAGAAGAAAACCACAAGGCTACCTTTTTGTACAAGATACCCAGGAAAACATAAAGCCTTCCCTCTGCACTGAGAAGCAATTTCAATCGCGTGTTGGAAATGGAGTCACTTTGGCCGGCTTAGTTTTACATTTCTTTCCCCTCATGCAAATAAAACCAAGAGAAGCAGACAGCCTTGCAGACTCCACCTCAGACATGTCTGCAAATGTATTCTTTCTCTGAACTTGGCTGGATTTATGGTTACCTAGTGTGCGATCTGCTTCTAGAAGACAAATATGAGACATAATTTCAAAAGTGTAAGACTTACTGTGAACCACAGCCCTCTTATGAATCTAATCCTAGGTGTTACTATCTTCATCCCTAATTATTTTCCCCCTTGTTCTGTGTTTCAGCTCTAGACCTTAAAACAGTGTAGGCTTTCCAATATCCATTTGATCTACCAAATATATCTTCTTTAGTAGTGAGGTCACGATGGGTGGCTTGTGATGTGATGGATGTAAAAAGCTCCTTGTTCCATGTAGGTAGAATCGTCACTCAGATTTTCTCCCAGCATAAGCCAGGCCTCCCCTGGAAGGCCTTTGTTCTAGTAATATCACCGGTATGTTACGGGGCACTTCAACACCAGGGGCAGACATTGGTGTACTCATCCCCAGTCACTAGTTATGCCATATCCCAGCAAAACACACACACATACACACACACACACACACACACACACACACACACACACACACACACACCACACACACACACACAACACACACACACACACACACCACACACACACACACACACACACACACACACACACACACACACAGAAAGAGAGAGCGTGAGTGAGAGCTGTTTGCTACACTGTAAACCGTGTAGCAATAAGCAGCTATGGAGGAGGGGTTTTGTAATGGAAATCTCTTTCCCTCTATCTCTTACCTGGCTGTCTTTCTGTCTTTATTCTTCTGGGTAGTATCTCTAAAGAAATTTAAAGCAATTTCCACAATCATTCAAAGCCAGCTCTCTGTTTGGTTAAATGTGTGTGATTTGCCTTCCCTGGACTGAACCATGGACATGCAGGCTCTGATTTCTGTGTAAACAATAGCAGGCAGTAGGGAGGTTCAGACAGGAGATGCCACATAGCAGGCTTTAGCTGGTTCGATGTATAATCTCAGGGAGACTCTGATGGAATTGGGGTTCAACAGGTAGTGACTGACCAGGACAGAGCCACTGTCAAGGCTAACAGGATCAGAGAGACTGTGGGTTGTTAAAAAAAAAAAAATCAGATGATCGAATGAGGCATGCTGAAGATGGAGCTAGACCGGGAATGTAGAAATGAGTATGGCAGAAATAAAGTCGGATTCCAAGGCATCATCTCTCACTTCCTGTGGTCATAGCACTCTGAATCTGTAGGAGGTCAGCTCCTCACTCTAGATCAGTGGTTTTCAACCTGTGGATTGTGACCCCTTTAGGGGTCAAAGGGCTCTTTCACAGGGGTGGCCTGAGACCACTGGAAAACACAAATATTAACATTATAATTCATAACAGTAGCAAAACTACAGTTGTTATGAAGTAGCAGCAAAAATAGTTTTATGGGTGGAGGGTCACCACAACACGAGGAACTGCATTAAAAAGTGGCAGCATTAGGAAGATTGGGAACCACTGCTTTAGGGAATTCTCTGGAAGCTAACACCTCCTTAGTTTCCAGAGAGTAGCTGTAGGCTAGACAAAACCAATCAGCGCATTCTACCTCAGGCCACTAAGACTGATTCAGGGATGGACACCCGGCCCAAATCATGCTGATCAGGGCCAATAGCGTGGGAGTCCAAATTGTTGAGTAGATGGGAAAGTGTACTCAACATCTCTGGTTGGATATGAATCCTAAAATCATATAAGGGAGTGTCTACTGCCCCTCATTTGTGCCCCATAAGAGTTAAGTAGATGAAGCTGAGAAATGGAAGTAAAGAGAAATGCTAGCTTACTGTTGCTGTTTGTAGTGCTAGAGATTTGCTGGTGACATCCTTCTGTATGCTGTGAATGTGTTGCGCTGATTGACTGATAAATAAAATGCTGGTTGGCCAGTAGCCAGGCAGGAAGTATAGTATAGGTGGGATAAGGAGAGAGGAGAATTCTGGGAAGTAGAAGGCTGAGTCAGGAGACACTGCCAGCTGCCTCCGCCACGAGAAGCAAGAAATAAAGTACCAGTAAGCCACAAGCCACATGGCAACTTATAGGTTAATAGAAATGGGTTAATTTAAGATATGAGAACTAGATAACAAGAAGCCTGCCACGGTCATACAGTTTATAAGTAATATTAAGTCTCTGTGTGTTTACTTGGGTCTGAGTGGCTGTGGGCCTGAGCAGGACTGGAGAAAACTCCAACTACAGGAGACTGAACCCAGGGTTTTAAGTATACTAGGCAAGTACTCTACCTCTGAGCTACATCCCCAGCCCTTTGAAATATTAGATCCCAATGATACAGTCTGGGGCCTGAAAATAACTGAACCTAAAGCCACTGAATCTTACCCTTATGTATTAATTCTGTTCTTATTTAAGCTAATGTGAGTTGACTTCTTTGTTGTTTGAAACTGGATAGGTTATTTTTGATATAATTGCATAATTATTACCACTTTTTAAAATCCACGTGTACCTTCTGTCTCAAGATAGTCCATCTTGCATAAAAATGCCACAAATATATATACTCTTAGAAGTACCCAATGGCCATTATCTCTGAATGAGAGTGCACAGGGAAGGTCGGTGAGCCTTGAATTGTATTGATGCATGATAAACCATAAGCACGCACAGGAAGCCCTCAAACTCCGGGTACTCTTGACTAACCACAGCACTCTGACTGGAGATAACTCAAGAGAAGTTTCACATGGTTGGTTTGGTATGAGTAGACCCAGTGATCTTGTGAACTAACCCAGCATTCAAACTCAGAGACCATGGGATGTACAAGGAATGGCATGACTTTGAACACAGTATCTCAAAGACTGAAGAAAAGAAGATTCAGAATGTCAAAGGTATTTATTGTTAGTCATTAAGTGAGGCAAGAGCCTTTGGAAGCAACCCTTATTTTAATGTGCGTTTGATGCACATTTCCTCAGATAAAAGGTTTTGGAGACCACTGAGCAGGCCCGAGGCATTCCTGTTCACCATCTTGATGATGCAAACTGAGTATTATAAAGTGTTCCTGTGAGCCATTTAAACTTTCGTTGTTCTTGGTTTTGAGAGCCTAGTGTATTCCAGGCTGGCCCTGAATTCACTGGCCCTAAACTTTAACCAAACCTCTGATTATCTCTCTTTCTCTTTCTAAGTGTTGGGGTTACAGGTGTGTGACACCATCCCCACTTTATGTCATGATAAGAATCAAAGCCAGGACTTCAAGTATGCTTAGGCCAGAACTCTACCGAATAAGCCACCTCACACCCCCGCCTGATTTTAACCTTTTGAACTATGTTCCAAGGCCTTGATTTAATCATAGGCAAAAGTGAATCTATGTCTCTCCTTCTTATACCATGACCTTAAACTGAACAGGAGTGCACTGCTATACTGAGCATGCTCAGGAATGTGCCTATCCCAAAAGTGCTTTCCGATATGAATATGAAAAGACTCCCATGATGAAATCACCTCACTTCCTTTGTTCAAGGGGAGAGTTTCTCACAAAACAGCTACTGTGCTCCCCTTCCCTGCAACAGTAATAAGTGTTTCTTCTTTCATAATTGGTTATACTTATTCTGACTTTGCATCATGATGTGTACCTATTTAGTTTGCTTACATCATCAACAAATTCATGAGAACATTGACTTCTCGTGGAATCATGGAAAGATGCTGAGACTCCCGTGTCCAGTATCCTTCGGTCCATGGCAAACACCACATGGTTGGAGTTCCATTGCCTATGATCTGCATGTGGTTTGTGAGGTATACCCCAGTGGGACTCTCTGGGTTTTCCAGATTGTCTCATAACCATGGCCTTAGTGTTTTCTGACCCGATTTTTCCTGATGCTGCTGGTTCCGAGAATGTAAGGAATGTAGACCACTGGCTTCCCTGTCCAGTCTGCTGGCTCCTTTGAGAGTTTTCTCATATTATGGAAGGGGGCCTCTGTTCATGGCTCCATGTACATTGCAGCTCAGGCTAGATCACTGACCAAGTATTGCTGAGTCCTGTCACGCTTGACTGAGGGATTTGGAGGAAGGAACAGAGCTGGGGTCCTATAGCATCAGTGTGATGAACCTGGAAGCTCTCACGTGGTATTGGGTAGTGAATCTGATTGTGCCCATGATTTTCTGTCCTTTGTCACCAACGATGGGAATTACCATCGCCTTGTGAAGGACTATGATAAAGGCAATATTTTTGAAGTGGAACTTGGGGACCAGGTATGAGCACTAAGATAACATAGGTAATTGGCAACAAGATTTGGGTTTAAGCAGGAGTTCTTGTGGACAGATTTGCTTGCAGAAGCAGAGTAAAAGGCTTGGTGTCAAATGCTGTGTCAGGGGAAGCTGATAGTTAGGACATGGAGGCAGGCAATCAAAAAGAGACAGCAGAAACAATAGCATGATGGGAGGTAGAACCAAGAACCATCCCCAGTGAGCAGCTATACTGCTTTGCAAAGGTGCCATAGTCAACTGCAGGCTGATTTTCCCTTCAGTTCCCCCGAGCACTGCTATAACCTGAGATGTTTAAGACACTTAAAAAGGAAAGGCCTAAGTCAGGCAGGAGAAAACCAAATGGGTTGTATATCTGATCCATCTTAATAAACTGGGTCCTGGAGATGCAATCACTTTCCTGGTACTGAGAGGAACATATTGTATGTGTATGTACTAACACAGGGAACACGCAGGACATAGTAGATAACATCTTCCGTAGCGGTTTCAGTGATGAGATCGTGTTTATGAGTACGAGCTCTAATGGCAGGCTTCAGATGTCCAAATTCCACCTTTGCTCACTTCTAGCAACATGTCCCTGGGCAGGGTGCTAAACCTCACTAGAGCTCACATTCCTTATGTAGAATGGAGACAGCAACACAATCCACTTTTTCATTCCGAGAAGATTAAATGAGTCAATATATGGAGAAATAAGAATGGTGTCTGTTACACACTGAGTACCAATCAATAAATGTCAGCATCCTTCCCTTGCTAGTTCTGTATGAATCCTAAAGAGATGAATGCTCAACAAAGTACTAGTTCAAGAGCGGTCCACGGGTCTACTGTCATTTTCTTGGCTTTGTATTTTCTATGAGAATCTAAGCATAAGTTAGATGTGCGCTTCCTGATGCCAAGGACTCATGTCCTGTTGTTTTTCCTTCTCTTTTCCTCTTTCATGCTTTACTAAAACTAGCCTGTGCCGAGTCCTGAACCCTCAGGGAACTGACAAGTCTGTATGGTAAAGGCATGTATGCCAAAGCACTGGTGGTGGTTGATCTTCTAGGTTGACCTGGCTACATTATGGACACACACAAGTCAGGATGTTGTTCTGAAGTTGATGCTTAGATGAGACTAACATTTAAATCAGTAGAGTGTGGTAAAGCAGATGGAGGTGGGCTTCATCCAATCAGCTAACAGTCTTGAGAGAAAACAGACTGAGGTCTCTGCAGGAAGAAGACTCTCCTTCCATATTGCCTTTGGACTCAAGGCTACAGTGTTAATTCTGGCTGGACTTCTTGGCCTGCCTGTCTACCCTGTGGATTGCAAACTTGTCAGTCCCCCAAGTTAAAGCTATTCTTTAAAATATTTTTGTACACGTGTATGTGTATGTGTGTTAATGTTCACACACACACTGTATTTGTTTTGTTTTTCTGGAGACAGTGTGAGCACTTTTAATGACTATCTTGACTTTCTTCATCAACACTTCCATTGTGACAATGGCTCAGCCATCTTATTTTCCTTGCAGTACTGGAGATCAAACCCAGGGCCTCCTACATGCTAGGCAGAAGCTCTATCATTGAGCTGCATTGCAGCCTAGGGCTTGACTCTAAAGCAGGAATCGTGCAAACATTTCCAAACACTGCCAGGGAACCTGTTAAGGGTAGAGAGGAACTTTCTAGAGACCTTGACATTATTTTATGCAGGCAGTGTTCTATTTATCAGATGGGCCCTTGTTGGCACACATTTGAACTTATTTTCTCTTTCCTTAAAACTATGTATGGAACATATAGAAATGGCTTTGGTTATTGGGAATTACCACATACATTATTTTTTCATCTGAGTTAGTGCTTGGAACTCATATGCAAATAAAAACAACCTTTCTGTGAGTCTATGCATCTGCCTTGAGTTTAATAATTCACCTGTTTATCATATTCATCCTAACAGCAAAAGAAACATGAATCATGGTTCCCTAAGAGTACAAAAGGAAACAAAATCAAATTTTCTCTGCAATATCCAACAGGCAAGCCAATCAGGAGATTGCATCAAGGCAAGGAAATCAATCAGCAAAAAATCAAAGTCATTTTCATCTCTAGTTTGTGTGTGAAAGATTCTCATCAGTAACTCCAGAGCCATCATTGTTCTCACAAAGGTAAAATTCACATTCTTGCAAATAGAGAAGAGCAAAGAGAATGGAGGGGCAAGGTGGATTTTGGGAAATAAATGAACTCCATCTGGAATATGATAAAATATCAAATGGTTTTGGTTTCTATATTGCAAGCCATATTTATGGGGCTAGTGTCTTCTCTGCATGAAAATGTAGAAAACTTGTGTTCATTGATGGAACATAGATACCATATTTCTCTTGTTGTTGGTGTCTTGACAATCACTTACCTTCACCCATTCTTACCTCTTCTTCCAGTTTTGGTCCACCTCATGAGGTAATGGCTTCAAGAAGCAGAGCTTGTGATCCCACTTGTTGCAATGGGATTGGGTGAGCCAGGCAATCCTTGCTGTAACTAGAAAAGGAGGCCTGCCGGAGATGAGCAATCAGCAGAGGGTTTAAGGAAGGTTTACTGTTAAGGACCATCAGCCTCCTTTCTGAGAAGGCAGAACCAACCCTTGGTAAGAGCTGGTTTAGACTTCAACTTTCTGATATCAGTCTAGAGGTAAGTGTCGGCTGACAGAGGAAACCAATGTGGAGGGGCAAAGAATTTGGGGTCTAGTCTTCAACATGATTTTAAGGGGTGGTGTAAGATACATTATGCTAGTTGCTTATCTGCTGAGAAGGAACTCAGGGGAGGAAGGATTTATTTCGACTCATGATTTTAGGATACAGCATAGTAAGAAAGGTATGGTGGAGGAATGCGTGGCTGCTTGCTCATATCCTGGTGACCATCCAGGAAGCAGAGAGATTGGGCTATAACTAATAAAGCCCACCCTCCCCCAGAGACCCACTTCCTCTAGGTAGGCTCTACCTCCCTGAAGGTTCCACAACCTTCCAGATGTCATAGCCAGTAGGAGACTAAATGTTCAAACCTATGAACCCCTGGGGACATTTAATAATCATACCAAGATATATGTCGAGAGCCAGCAAGAAAGAGTAACTACTGTTTTACTGGAATTAATATCTCAGGATAATTATGCAAAGGACTCATCATTCAGTTCCCTTCTACTTCAGTACTCCCCAGCCTCCCTCAATCACAACCCAAAAGCTTTGTTTTCCTTAGGGTGCCCTGTGGAGTCATTCATTAGCTGCCTACTAGAACGGCAGGAACAGAGTCTGCAAACACTGGACAGAAGCCAATGACAGACCAACTTCTGGATGCAGGGTACTGGCATAATCTTGGTGACAAGATTCTTGGAGAAAGCTGGAGGGGGCCAAGTACTCAGTATGCACTGACAAGTCCTCCTGGTTGTCATGTGTGGATATTTCCATTCAGCATCTGTTACTCATAACAGTGGTAGAAGGAACTCATCTATCAACCTTCAGAGAGGCTGTTCAGGGAGAAAGGGAGTTGACACTAGGGTTTCTAGACCAGGCATTCTTAATGTTTTGGGCTGGATAACTGTTTGGAACTGGCCTGTCCATCAGCATCATAAGATGTTTAGCTGTATTTCCGAACTCTGCTCACAGAATCCAGTGGCACTATCACTCAGTTTCTACGTCACTAAACGTCCTCTGGGATGAAAAACTGTCTATGTCTACATTTGACTAGTTTGAAATCTTCCACCGGACCAGGGCCAAGGCCAGGATTGTTATGGGACACATGGATACTCTGCCGTAATCACTGTATGGATGGATAGATGGCTGGATAGACACACAGATACAAAATCTTCTAGACACCTCTGGGACCTGTCCCCACTCTGTCTCTAGCATCTTAGACTCAGCTGCCACTGTCTGTCTTAGTTTCTTTTCCAGCTGCTCTGATAAAAATACTTCAGCAAAAGCAACTTAAGGGAGAAAGGGTTTATTCTGCCTCCCAGTTCAAGGGAACTGTCCATCATAATGGGGAGGTCAAGGCAGCGGGAGTGGGAAGCGTTTGGTCACATCCACAGGTCCTGGCAGTGGAGATGAATGGTGTGCTCAGCTCACTTTCTCTTTATTCTACCATCCAGCATCCCATCTCTGGGAATGGGAACCACCCAAACTGTGTAGCTCTTCACACTTAATCTAAGCAAGATAATCACTCCCAGGCATTCTGAGTCCTGTCTTCTAGGTGATTCTAGACCATGTCAAAATGACAATTAACACTTGCCTTCGCACTAACCTGGACATCTCCTGTGACCTCCTGACTGGTCTCTACCCCTTCTTGGGCCCTTCAACATCTGCCTTCCACACTATAGCCACAATGATCTTTTAAAAAATAGCCTATCTTGTGCCTAAATCCTTGAGGCTTTCCTGTTTTCTTGGGACAAGAACAACACGTTTCTCTGCCTGACGAAGAGCTGAATGGCCAGGCTGTTGGCAGCCTCTACTCCCAGACCTCTCAGAGAAAGCAATTCACCTCTGTGTTCATCCAAGTAGGCCGTGGTTCTGGCAGCCACATGGCCTTAACACATGTTCCCTGTGTCTGAGTTATCCCCTCCTCAACAAATTTTCTTTGTTAAAGACACCCATCTGTCTCCTCAAGGATTGCTTCCTTCTGGAAGTCTTTTCTGGCTGCTCAGAAGGACCCAGGCTGCCCCCAGTGTGTGATCATCACTGCCAAGAACTCCCCTGTACCACTCTCCTTGACTATGACTTTGTACAGGGAGTAAGTGTGTCATCACCACTCTTCTGTTCCAGGTTCCACAGCACAGGAGATGTGTGCCGGTGAACCTTCTCCCTGTCATTCACACCTTCCCACACCCTTTACTTTCTGTCAACACAATTTGCCATGAGACAGCTACACTCCTTGTGTGGCCCTGGGTTCCCTAAAACATTGTCAGTTATTTATGTCTTAAGCATTCTCTCTTTCCTGTGACCTCCTCTCAGCTGCCAACACCCTCCTTTGTATGGGCCAAGAAGTCTTTCCAAGGAATGTGAACTGCCGGCCAGATGGCATCCAAAGCTCTCTTGGTGGGCCCCCTCCAAGGTGAGGGAAAACCCCAGTCTTCTGCTTCAAGCTATGGGATTTTGAGCCTTCTTGTCATATCACAGCTGGAGGAGTGCTGCCCAGGGCTCTCACCAGCATGCATGATGATGGAAGAGACTCACACCATGGCCAAAAAGGAAACTCTAACTCACTACAGTGCATGACTCTTCCAGACAAGCTCTTCTATAGCAGGGTTTTTAGTGGCAGGCAGAAGAACGTAGGTTTAATGATAATTGCTGATAGTGGTATTGCTGGTGGGTCATGACCCTGTCTGGCTCCACAGTTTCTGGTTTGTGGTTCCATCCCAAGTCTGTAATGACATATAAAATAATAGACCACTTTTCCTGACCCTTCTTCCTTGTCACAATTTTCATTTTTTTTTTTAAGACAGTACATGAAATTTTCAGGATCTAAGCCATGTCCATAGAACCATGCATTGCTTAGTAGGTTGCTACGATCCAAGAGGTCACACCTCATGTGCAACTTAAACCCATTCCCTCCGCTTTAGATGAACTCTTCCTGTTTCCACTTTCTGTTCTTTTCATCTCAGTCCTTAGAGGCTTTTGAAGCTGTCTATTTCTAGACAAAAGCTTTAGAAAGTGCTATACACTCAGGGAAGCCGAAGACATGAACTTTTCCCGTGTTGACGATGGCAGTGGTGGGGAAGCAGAACTTATCATCATCATGCAAGAGTAACAGGGGGACTTGGCACGGCTATCTGTGGGTTGAAGGAACTTTCTCACCTCCATGACTGCATCCCGGTAACACTTGGGGGATGCAAAGAGAAAGAAATCTGAGCCCTTAGGCAGAGATGCCAGAGGGTTCTTCTCCACTGGACAGTCAGTCCATGTCACCAGGATTTCTAGTGTAGGCACCTAGGGCCATGTTCCTGTTTGTTCTGCAAACTCAAGGGATGAACACTCACTGAGAAAACACTCCAAAGGGCTCACTGGGGGATTGGCTCGTTGCTAGGGTAACCTGTTCGCACTTTATGATTGGTTGTAGGGACTACACCTGTTGCATCTGTTCTGCTCAGCCGTCTTCCTAGAGCCCAGCAGCAGCGCGTTTGGTACTTAATGTTCCCAGCAAATATCTTTGGATCTTCTGTGGGCATAGCAAGTAAACACAACGGGGAGATGGATGGGAAGTCTCTCACGTAGATGGCCGGGAGGCAGGAGAAAATGTGTAAAATGAGGACAAGTGATCGCAAAGCTCACGGTTTCCTTACAAATATTCCTTCCTCAATTATGTCGTCTTTCCCAGGCTGTCTGTCTTTAAAGTGCCTTCCTAAACGATTGCTCTTATCCCCATTTTGTGCAGGGACAGACTCCAACACGTAACACTTGAGCTTGTCTGGAGTCACAGAGTGAAGCTATTCAATTATTGGTCTGTTTGAAAATATTCCTGCTTCTGTGGGCTCAGGCCTCTCTGAGGCTGGACAGCATTGGTGGGAGGCAAACTGTGGTATGGAAAACATCCCAGGTGAGTATAGTATAAGACATTTCTGGAGAGAAATGTAAAGCATTCTGGAGAGAAATGTAAATTTGCTTAAAGGAAGTGACTGAATTTACAAGGATTATTAACTCTTAATCTGTGGGAACAAGTTTCAGTTTTTCTTTTGGGATTGAATATGATGTATGCAGCTATAATGCTAGCACTTGAAAGTCAGAGGCAGGGGGATCACGAATTTGGAGATAGCCTGGGCTATACAGTAAGTTCCACACTGACCTCAGCTATATTGTGTGATCCTGTCTTAATTAATTAAATAAGTAATTAATTTTTTTCTTTTGGCCTTTCATAGCCCCGGAGAACTGGAGGTTTTTAGTCCTAGAAGAATTTTCCAGGAGTTTGGGAAGGAAAAGCTTCATGTTTTCCATCTTTACCCATCTTGGCTTTCCTTTCTTCTAGTAGACGACAGATATCATATCATGTTTGCAGTATAATTTCTTTCTTAGAAAACCAGAGCCATCCATTTAGCACTGATTGGATGCTCAGCTTTTCAGATGTTAAAGAACTGGAAAATGTGTGGTCCTCTTTGTGGAGCTGAACTAAGACTAACAATGTGGGCAAAGGGACAGCATCTTGTAAGAGACATCGTCTGGGTCCTCATTCTCCCTGAAGCTCCGAGCCGCAGCCATGGCCTTTGCCACTGGGCTGCATCTGCTTTCTGCATCATTTGCTCCAGCTCCCATCTCTTGCCTAACTGCCAGGCTGTGTTATTATAGTCGAGCCTCAGTCACACTCAGCCAATGCACGCGAGCACGTGCGCGCGAGTGCTCACACACTTCCGTGGCTGCTCTTACAGTTCTACCATCTTATCTTCATGATCTAACAGAGCCATCCTCCTCTTTTGAGGGCATGAATCATTCATGGCTCATCTGATATTTGTTAGAATACTAATTTTACTGTGTCCACTCCCCATTCCTTGCATTCCCCTTGCAGGATGAAGATGTTCCTACTTATGGCCCAATATAAATCTAGAAGGAAAGCTGTAGGGAAATGTAAGTGAAACAAGTTCATGTGTCTAGTCCAGAGGAAATTCAAGTAAGTTCAGAGATGGTACATGCTGCATAGACCCTGTATCATTAATCAATTGCCAGCTGCAACAGTATTATTTTTATATGTATGACTGTTTCGCCTGTGTGTACATCTGTACACCACATTCGTACCTGGGGTCCACAGAAGATATTAGGTCTCCTGGAGCTGATCTTACAGGTGGTTGTGAGGCACCATGTGGATGCTGGGAAGCAAACCTGGGTCCTCTGGAAGAGCCTGGGCTTTTAACTGCTGAGCCATCTCTCCAGCCCCTGCAACGGTGTTCTTGTATGCCATGAGAAAAGGGAGAAATGTTGCTTACTATATCAGGTTACTAACTTTGGAGACATTAGAGTATGGGGAAAAAAAAAAGAACCAAATGTTTATGTCCCTCTTGTCTATTGTTAGAGCCAGTCACAAAGGCAAGGCTAACACATACCACATTTCGAGTGTATAAAGCAGGGATTTTCAGGGTTACAGACTGTGATTTGGGAAGCATTCTGTTTCATTGCCGTTGTTATCATGAGAATCCTGTGGGAACTAAGAGCTTCAAGTCTGTGGTGACTGTGTTTGTGAGTGGTGGGAGAACACAGCTCAGTGCTCAGCATTTCACCTATGCTCTGGTTTTATTCAGCTTCCATGAGCTCACTTATTTAATCTTACAGCCAACTTTCTTTCCAGGAGAATCTCTTTGAGAATAATAGCCACTTTTTGGTGCCTCCCACAAAAACAAACAAACAAACAAACAAACAAACAAGCAAACAAAAAACCGTTCTTATGGCTCGCTGCTGAGTCAGTACTGGCAGATCAACAGAGTTCTTTCAGGGCTGTCCTGGCTCCTCCCATCCAGCGTGAGGGCTTCAAGGCAGTGTGGGCCAGCCAGGGCACTGCAGCTCTAAGTGACTTTTATTTGTAGAAACTTGTCAATCAGGTGACATCAGTCTGCTTTTAAAGGCGTCTTAAGGCTTATATTCTGCAGGAGAGACATACAAATGTTTCCCGCTTCCTTTTTCTTGCCGTATAATAGTAATCTTTGCTCTGTAAAGAATATGTGTGTGTAAAATTGTGGAAGGTGATTTAACAGCCAGTGCAATCACTTCCATTAACAGAATTTTGATGGGTTGCCTACTTATCAATCAGCTTGACTTCGAGATGTCAGAATGGAGAGGCATGGATGGAGAATATTCCAAGTACCTTTATCAATTTGCACAACACCAACTATTACTGATGAAGTGTTACTATGTGGCAGTCATTCAGGAGGCAGATGATGAACCCAGTTGAAAGGGCATTAAATAATTGATTAAATAAATGATTGAGGTATAATTTAAGAATCATAGAAAGTGACACCAGTGATAGGCCCCAGAAACTGGTTGACTATCCACCTTCTGAATATGCAGAGTAAATCCCAGAGCTCTTTTTCCAGATGAGGCTTTCCTTCTTTTCCTAATTCACCCACCAATGTCCTATTCAGTCTCAAAATCCACTTTAACGTCCACATTCCCCAGAGACACTTCTCCCATCTTCTCAGTTACTTTCCTTCTAACTCACATTCTGGGTTCCCAGCTTGCCTCTTAGTAGAGACAATGTGGACTGTGTCACCCCCACAAGCACCTGGAAGTCAGGACTGTGTCTTCTTGAATTCTGTACCCTCCGCAACATTTGACATGGTCTGTTAGTCAGGTTGGTTGGACTTCACACAGTCTCCGCATCGCCAAGGCTTCCAAGGAGATTCCAGAAAATTCACCACTCTTCATTTAATTTGAGTTTTATATGTACAACTCTTTAGAGACCAAACAGCAAAGACTGGAAGCCTTCCCCTTAGCTCTGCTTTTAATCGGAACCAATTCATACAGGCGGCAATATGTCTTCCTCACATTTTTCCCTAGAAGACTCAGTGTGGTGTTTGATGACCACGTGAGCTTGTGGTCTTGGTTCCATTGTCCCCTGTTTCTTAGGCTTCTCTCTACAGTTAAGTCCTTGGCACTCCAGGAGTGATATTACAGCCACTTTGTCAATAATTCTTTCATTTCAAGTCAGAAAACAAAGTGGCAGCTCAGATCACACTGTCATTTGAAACAGAAACAACGCTCCACAGCAAATTGGAAGCTGCACATGGCCAACGTTTTCTGTGATTTTCTAGATCGCCATCTTTTTCAGGAATGGGAAGACACAATAAGAGAAATGTGTGTCCCAACCCCGGAGCCTCACCAAGCTCTGGCCATCCCATATAAGCTACTCTTGATCCTTGAGACTTGGTCTTACAGGAAACAATTTCACTAGCCAGTGGCATGATTCAAACTATAGTCTTTTTCCTACAGGAAGCATTCATTCTGAATTTGATGAAAAGGGCTTAGACGTCAATGGCAGGAGGGTGGGACTGTGAAGTCCACAGAAGCTGGGGAGTGAATCCTGGTTATAGTACTTCCTAGCTGCTAACTGCCTGGGCTTTAGTTTCACTGTCTGAAAAATGGGGACAGGGGTCTGTTCTGTAAGATTCTTAAGATGGATTCATGACTAAATCCATAAAGAGTATGCTAACTGACTTGGATGCTAACTAACTGTTGGATTTAGTGTGAGCCGCGGGCTACTCTTTCAATGTTCTCTTCGCTGAAGAAGGGAAATGGCAGTGAATCTGGCCGGCTTTGTTACTAACTCCATCTCCAGTTCTTTTCTATCAACTCTCCCTTTTCCTTTTCAGAGCGTGTTGGAACGGACAAGCAAGCCTGCGAGTGTTGTGTATGTATATTTAGTTCAGATTCCACCCCATTGTTGTTTCCTGGCGTTCTTCCGAGAGAGCTTACGAGTTATCAATCTCGCCACGACAGTGTGCTTTCTGACCACTTCCCCTTTGCAATCAAGGACTGTGACCACTCGCTTACGCACAGACTGAGAACAGCAGCCTTAACCCCAAAGGAGGTCAGAAACTCCCAGCTCTCCCCACCGAGGGGGCTAGCTGAGAACCTGATACCTTGTGTTTTCAGGCTGTGGCTAAGGCTGTGACCATAGGAACTGGGAACACCCACCGACACCCGTCTCCCCCAGCCCCACTTCCTTGACTTCAACGACATTAGACATGTTTGCAGTGTGTTTGTGAATGTTTGGAGTGGAGTTTGGTTTCTGGTGTTTATTGTTGAATTGCTAAAGATCTAGAGAGGAGACAGACAGATAGACAAATAGACACAAATCTCTGGTCAGATTTGCACATGCGCAGACATGTTCAGTATGAAATGGTGGCTGTGAGCTCTGGGCATTTCTGCTCTCTTTCTCTCTCTCTCTCTCTCTCTCTCTCTCTCTCTCTCTCTCTCTCTCTCTCTCTCTCTCTCTCTCTCTCTCTCTCTCTCACCAGAGCGCCAGAATTTGGTCAGCTGTTCTGCAAATAAAACTTACCCTAGACACAGAGTAAGGAGCCTTTATTTGCATAGGAAGCCTGCCAGCCTGGCCTGGGAGACGGCAGGTCACAGTCAGCTTTAGCACAGAATATTCCTGTTCACTCACTACTTTCATGGAAGTGCCTAATGTGGGGGCTGAGTGGTTGGCTAGGGCCATCTCCTCTCCTGTTTCCAGCTCTCCTGTTTCACTAAAATCCAGGACTTTGATTGCGTGCCATGTCAGCTCTTCTCAAAGTTTGGAGAGGCAAACTAAGCTCACATAGACTCATCTTGGGAAACTGTGGGAGGCTTGGGAGTGGGGCTGGCAGGGCTCATGATGGAAAGGTCAGATTGCATTGTGCGGCCCACAGGCTTTCCCAGCTGGGCAGAAAGGCTTCCCTATCTGACTTCATCATGGTCCGGGTTGCACTCACCCACATAAACTCCACGCCGGGCGGGGGGTGGAGGCTGTGCCTTTGTCGACACTGTGTACTCACATCCATCTCCACAGCAGGTGAACCTCATCACACTGTTAGTGCCAATCTATTGAATGAGCAAATGTACATAAATAGATTCAGTGCATATCGTTTGGGAGGGTCTTATTTTAAAATACAGTAATTCCCATTGTCTGCATACATAAGTGCATGCTTGCCAGAATACATGTGATAGTTTTAACTTTGGCCAATGTGTGCAATGCATCTGCCGTCTTCCTTTTCTTGACAGCGTGACATTCAGCTCATTCATCATTTTTTACTACCTAGTGGCACTATACAGAACATTTTATGAGACTGACATTTTATTCACATAGATTCTTATTTTAAGCATGTGCGTGGTATGTGTATCCCGTGGTATGTGTGTGTCCCTGTATATGTGTATGGGTTGAAGCAGGGATAGCTACCCTCAGAGACCCAAAAGAACCACATGTACAAAGTGTACATGGTTTTGGGGTGGAGGAAAGGAATCTAAAAGCACTTCCATCCTATGCAAAGAGTCTTTTAGCAAGCAGGCTTCTCCATTCAAGATTGATTGCAATTCCTTCAACTGCACCTGTCTTTAGAGAGGAGCTTAAAGTTTGAAGACACTGAAGACACTGGAAGGAAATCATTGTGCGCTGTAGAGTTATGGGAGGCCATGTTCTTTTGGAGGTAGTGTTGGTCACAAGAGTATAAGTCACAGCTGTACATGACTCAAGAACTTCAGGATGCTACTTTTTCATCTGATAATTCTCCCAGGGGCACAGCCTGAGAATCAAATATGGAAACAAGCAAAGAGCCACAGCCAGCAAAGTGCACTTGAGCCCTGTATATGAGGACAGGAGTTGGAAGTAATTCTAACATCCATCAGTAGGTGGTGGCTAGGCCAGTCCCAGGGCACAGCCATTAAAGTGGAAAGGCGGGCATTTCAGCTATGACCTCTCTGCTGCCATGGACAGTTTTTGTCCTTACAAAACAAACCACTGGATTTCCAAGTTGAAAAAATAAACGTGAAGTATTTAATACTTTCCCCATCTCTGGAACCCTAAGTTTTCCTTCCATTGACCCCAGTTCTAGGAACTTGAGTCATTAGGTAGGTTTTACAAGTATGATGAGGCTACACAATGTGCAAAAAATTCCGAATTTAGACTAGAAAACTTAGTTATGTTAGTACCCCCCAAATAGCTGTGTTTATCAAAAGAAGCATGATAATGAAAATAGAAGACAGCTTTATTTGTAAAGGGGTATTTATAAAAAGTAGCTATTGATAAATATATGCTAAATTACCCACACTGATTTTTACCAAGTATAATTGCAAAATTACCTTCTTCCAAAAGTTCATACATGTGGATTTTTCTATTAAATTAAATTTATAGCAAGTATAACTTTGTATTAAAATTACAAGAGAATTAAATCACAATGTGATTAACTACAAACAACATATTAAGGGTAAATGTTTTTAAATGTGTGAAATAAGGTGGTTTTTTTTTGTAAAATAAATTAGTATTTCTTCTCAAAAAAATGGGGAAGAAGTGGGAAGGTAGCCCAGCTGGTAAAGCGTTTGCCTAACATGCAATAAGCCCTGGGTTTGATCCTCAGCACCACATAAACCATAAGTAATGGTACAGGTCTGTAATCCCTGCACTAGGGAGGTGGGGGCAACAAGATTAGAAGTTCAGGGTAATCCTCAGCTACATAGTAAGTTTGAGGATAGCCTGAACTACTAAAAGACCCTTTCTCAAAGACAGAGGAAAAAGAGAGGGAGAGTCAAGGAGAGAAGAAAGAGGAAAAGGAGATAGATAGATAGATAGATAGATAGATAGATAGATAGATAGATAGATAGATGGATGGATGGATGGATGGATGGATGGATGGATAGATAGATAGATAAGTAGATAGATAGTTCTGTAGACAGATATATGATAGATTTATAGATAAATGATGAATATGAATCCTTGGAAATGATACACCTGAAGGGCTGTTGAATCTTGGGGATGGGAAACAACTTGTGAATGAAGACAGTTTGATGTGGCAGCAATAGATGGGCTTTGATTTTCTTTCCCAGTGAGGCAACTCAGCTTCCCATCCCAAGGTCTTTGTAATAACGCACTGTCTTGATAACACCTTTGTGTATACCCACCCCCACTGTAGAACTCCTTCTGTCTATTGTGACCTACTGCCCAGAGCTGTCCAGGTGCCTCCCTCATGCTGATGGATTGAATGCCAGTTTTAAATACCAAAGACAGAATGGCCTGAACAAATCTTTACTTGACAGTATGCTGGGTTATGACCCCTCCTCTCAGTTTCCCAAGTTCAGTTTCCTTAGAGACTTAGATCCAGGCTAGGGTGAGCATCAGCATAAGGCAAGAGAGTCCTCTGTCACTGGCAGTAGCCTTTGGGGTTCTCAAAATATAGCCCACCAGATAACATTACCGAAAGGCAAAAGGAATCATATACCTGTGGATGAACACTACAACAAGAGGCTCTCCTGTCAGAACATCAAAGACAACATGCCACTCAACTTATCAATACTTTTCACTACCTGGGCCATGTACGGAAGAGGTGTGTTAGGGAACTTATATTTTGTTCCCATAGATTCTTGTTTCTAAGGGTGTGTGGTGTGTCCATGTGCAGATGTATGTCCCCATGTGCTTGGGGGGACACGTGTATGTGGGTGTGGAGGTTCAAAGCTGACATTTGACAATTTTCCTTGACTGTGTCTCACTTCAACGACTGAGGCAAGGTCCCTCACTGAATCCAGAGATCACGGGTTCTGGGCAGTCCTGGGGACTTCTGTCTTTGTCTCCTGAGACACACACAGCCACCACGCCTGGCCAGCTTTTTATGCACATTCAAAGAATCCAAACTCTGGTCCTCACTCTTGTGTGGCGAGTACTTTATCCTCTGAGCCATCTTCCTGGTTCCTCTATTTCTATAGAGTCTAACAAGACTCTTGGCCCAAGAAGAATCTGGCAAGAGCTGATGTTCCTAGGGCTACACTTGGAAGAACTGGTGTGGGGTCTGGGAATCCCTCAGAGCTTTTCTGACTTCTCCAGAGGAAGCTCCAAAGATGAATTCATCATGGATAACAGAAGAGGATGCAGAGGAAGAGAGAGAGAGAGAGAGAGAGAGAGAGAGAGAGAGAGAGAGAGAGAGAGAGAGAGAGAGAGAGAGAGAGGTTTCGACTTTTGTTGTGTTTTGGATAAAGGTATCCATAGAGGAAAAAAAAATGGTCCCAGCTTGGGCCAGAGAGGTAGCCTGGTGTTTCTTCTGGTTCTGTGTTCAGGGAAATGAAGGAGGTTCCCAGGTCAAAGGGTTCTTACCTCTGCTAAGAAATCTGTGACCCTGCAGAGATGGAGCTACAGGAAGTATGTATTGGCTTGAGAGTGCTGCTGTAACAAAACAGCACTGATGGAATAGCCTGAGCTACATAAACTTACTTTCTCAGGATGGAGATAAGGTCAAGATTGCCAAGGCCAGTATGGCTCCAGGGGTGGATCTCACTTGGGGTAGCAAGAGAATGAATAAAAGACAACAGACAGACAGATACAGAAACAGAAAAGATGGGGTTGGATGGTCCAGGCTCTCCGAGCTTCTAGGCTGCAGCACCTCAGAAGCTCAGCATGTTTGTTATGTGCAGTTAAATGGAGAGGCAGAGAGAGTTATTGCATGCCGCCAAACAAGAAGGTGTGGTTATTACACATAGATAAATATGGAGGTGGGATTTATGGTATACAGCTGCACTAAGGAGACAGATTTAGTTCATCTCCATAGGAGCAGGCTCTGTAGGAGAGCAGTCTTCCTGATGTAAATATCTGGAAGAAGAAAGCCACAGTAGACGTTTTCTGCACACACCATCAATATCTGCACTTGGACTGGGAAGGAAGGCTTTGCCATTTTCCTTAGCCTAGCCTGGGGAAGGCTTTGCCATTTTCCCATGGGTCTGAGGCCTTGGAGTCTGTCTTAGTCATGGTCTCTATTGCTGTGACGAGACACCACAACCACAGCAACTCTTATAAAAGAAAACATTTAATTGAGGTAGTGGCTTACAGTTCAAAGGTTCAGTCCATTATCATCCTGGCGGGGAGCAAGGTGGCATGCTGGCTACATCTTGATCAGAGGGCAGCAGGAAATGACTGTGACACTGGGCAGTGTCTTTGAGCATAGGGAACCTTAAAGCCCGCCCCCACAGTGACACACTTCCTCCAACAAGGCCACACCTACTTCAACAAAGCCACACCTCCTAATAGTGCCACTCCCTATGAGCTTATGGGGGCTAATTGCATACAAACTACCACAGAGCCCTTGACGTGGAATTGCCCATGCCAACAGCACACAGTCACTCAGGGCTTCCTATGCTCCCCACATAAGATGTAAGCATAGGCAAGGCCAAAGAGAGACTTTTTCTAGGGGCCTTTGCCAGGCTTGTAAAGGGTAAATGGCATCTTCTAGTCACTTCACATTATTCTTCCTTTGCACAAGTCTGTGTCCAGTTTTTGTATTCTTTGGGACAGCCATTTCAGTGTAGGAGCTATCCTAACGACTTGAATGTAAAGTCCCTCCCTCCAGATACAGTCACCTTCTGAGGTACTGGAATACCTCAGGAGTGGTTAGGAGTTCAACATGTAAGTTTTGAAGGAACAACTCTATGTGCCATAATGTGTATTTATCTGTGACTATGATAAATTGGCACCAGAATTATTTCCTAATATTTAAGTGTTGATAGGTCTGGGATCCTTAACAATTTTTACCCATGGAAGAGGGATCGAGAAAGTCATCCAGGAAACATCAGCATGCAACAGGTCCTAAGTGAGATGACTTAGTTGCAGCCACATTGGACCTGGTCTCCTAAATGGAAGAGAAAGCAATATATTGGGTGAGTCTAGACAGGCTGACACTATGAAGCTGGGAAGTTTGGCTGTGGCGGAGCCATTAATTATAGTGTGTCCTCATCATATTTATTTGTTTAAACTCCTCTTGGCGTTACAAAAACATGCGCCCCCCGGATATTAAACACCCAAATGTGGATGTTCTTGTAGCTATGTTCATCTCCCCATCGCTGTGGCTGCAGGTCCATGGTGAGGACACTCAGCCAGACAAACAGGAAGACAGAGGGAGATGTGCATGTCTCATCGGGGGAGGGACCCTGAGAGATGCGGGCTCAGCGAGGTCCCACAGAAAGTGAGACCTGACTGACACAGTTGTGGGGTAAGCTGAGTGGTTGCCCAGGAGCAGCTGGCATCTCTTTTATGATCAGTCAAATGTCTCACAGGTTAAACTGATGAATCGGAAGAGAAAGAGATGGATGCTAAAGAGGCAGCTGAACTTGCAGCTCATTCCTAAGTGCTCGTTGTTTTTGGCCCAGACTGCGGTGGAGGAGAGCAGGGGGCAGCTTGTTTGTTTAAGATGTTGACCAACCTCCGAGTTCATGGGTGGAGCCAGTTCTTGAAGTTCTCAAACGTGTATTATTCTGGTGTTTCTGGTCCAGGGATAATGGCCTAAGATGCCCGAAGTGTTTTTGAAAAGAAGCGTATGGGGTTGCTTCTTCTCAACTTTGTCAAGAATTCTACTCTCCTGTTTACCACCACAGTCACGGGGCCATGCTGAGCCTTGGGGTATTTTAAATATAGTGTTCTACACGTAAAATGCTAGTGAACAGTAGTATATCTGACATTTTAAAAGATTTATTTTTATTTGAAATTTTGTGTGTGTGTGTGTGTGTGTGTAAGTCTGCGTGTGGGTATGTGCATGTGTTGAGTATAGGTAACTATGGGGGGTCCAGAAGAGGGCATTAGATCCCTTGGACCTGTAGTTAAAGGAGGCTGTGAGCTGCCTGATGTGAGTGTCAGGAACCAAACTCACATCTTCAGCAAGAGAGCAGTAGGAGCTCTTAACAGCTGGTCATCTCTCCAGCCCCTTAAATGAGAGATTTAAGAAAGTGAATTTAGGTCTACGTGTTCCATGTGGTAGCCGTACGTTCAGTGGCTAGTGAGAGACTGAGGAAATTCTGTCTTTAGTTTCAAAAGGCAAGGGTATACAAAGTTCCTTAATCACAATGTTCCTAATCTGTTCTGTCTAATGACTGCCATGTTGAATGGGACAGGTTCAGTGCATCTTGCCAGTGTAGAATGTTCCATTGGAAATATATTATAAACAACTAAGTATGGACATTTTTAGAACGTTTTCCACTTCAAAACATTTCACAGGGGCTGTGGAGATGGCTCACTTGGTAAAGTGTGCTGTGCGACACGAGGACCAAAGAACTCAAAATCCTGGGTTGCATTTCTATAACCCCTGTGCCAGAGGGTGGGGCAGACAGGTGGATTTCTGGAGCTCATTGGCCAATCAACCCAGCCAAGTTGATGAGCTTCAGGTTTAGTGAGAGACCTTGTCTAAATAAATAAATAAATAAATAAATAAATAAATATAAATAAGGTGGAGAGCTATTGGAAAGACACCCAACATTCATCTCAAGCTTCCACATGCATGCACACATGTGCACATGCACCTCTACCTGAATGCATATGTGTGCACCCTCATGTGAACACAAACATGCAATACACACACACATAGAAACACTTTTTTTTTAATAGTCTGCTGTCTAGCACCTAAGTGCCAGTTATATATTAAGGTTGCTAGTTTATATAGCGAGCCTGGACACAACATCTTAGATTACACAACCTAACCACCCACCTGAGGGTTAATTTACTCTATAATGCAATCCCCCTGGCCTCTGTCTGTGGTGAGTTTCACAATTCTAACAAGGGGTATTACCTTCTATGGCAGGGGTTTTTATCAAGCAACTTCCTGTGGTCCAAAATGGCTGGAATAATTCAGTATGTGGACCTTAGAAATGTTAATTTTACTTTTAAAATATGAAAGAATTCTGTATTCATACAAATGCCTTTATAGATGAGTCACTCAAGCAATTTCCATCAAAATGGTGGCTAGAAAGGATAAAGGCCAAATGTGAACTCAAATGTCAGAAGGTGAGGTTACCCTGCTGTCTGCCCCTGGGCCCATAGTTTCCTTGTGTGTGCCTGTGATAATGAAAAGGTTTGGATCTAGTAACACAGCCAAACAGACAGCTTCTTACTAACGACAGTCTTACAGATTTCTCAATGACTTCTTTTTTTTTTCTTCAAAAATACTTTAAAATTGAAGGGCCCAGCAAGATGGTTTCAAGGATAAGGGCACTTGCCACCAACCTGATGACCTATTTTGATCTCTGAAACCCACAGGATAGAAGAAGAAAACCAAAACTCAAATTGTCTTCTGACCTCTTGACTTCCACAGTCAAGTCATGGCACTTACACCCCCATCTCTCCCCCACCCTCTTCCCTCCCCCTCCTCCCCTCCCCCTCCATCCCCTCCCTCTTTGTCTTTCTCTCTCACTGTCTCCTCTCACACACACAATGCCAACATTTTTTAAGTTTTACAATTGAAGAAAATGAATGAATTTTCCAAATAAAAACTTAAACCTGCCTTTGATAATTGCTGTAACTGATGATAGAAACAGTCCCACGGAATGTCTGCTTGGGTAAGGCCTGTCGTTTCCAGCCCCGTGGTGGACCAGAGCTGAAGATGGCAGTGCCCAGCTGTGCTGGCTGGTGACCTCAGACACCCTCCATGTGCTCCACAGTTCCTCACTGACTTGCCCAGCCCCTGTCATGTCCAACTGTCGTTGGCAGAGAGTTCATTCACAGCTTTAGCCCTTCACTCTCTTTGTGCACACTGCATTTATTGTTGAAGACAGGAACTTGAATAAGTGATCATTCTACTAAGATTTGAAACACTGTCACTAGAGAAAGCACACTGACTTTCATGTCTTTTTTTGAGATGGGGGTCTCACTGTGTAGCCCAGGCTGGCCTGAAACGTTTGAACTTGGCTTCCTCCTACTTCAGCCTTCCACGGCGACAGGTTAGCAAAGTACATAGATTCTGGGACCGTCTTTCCTGGTGTTTACCTCACTTCCAGTGCAGAAATCTGCCTGAAGCCGCACATGGTGACCAGAAACTGGTCACCGTTACACACCCCTGTGGTATCACCACTCAGGAGGCAGAGGCAGGAGGATCCCTTGAGTTCAGGAATTTCAGGGCATACTAAGAAGCAGAAAGAGATTCAATTTCGAAAACAATATCAGAGCAGTGAAGTAGTCATAGTAACAATAGTAACAACATGAAGAATGGTTAGAACAGCAGCACACATATGTTAAGCACTGTTAACTTGGATTTCATATACATAGACTCGTGAATATTAAATTAGACCTTTCACCACTGAGGCATGCTGGCAGTGTGGTCCTGCACCCACCCTATAGCGTATTTTACTTAGCTTTTCAAAGGCTGAAACCCAGACCCAGGAATAGAGGTCACCTCACCCGTAAGTGGCACAGCTTGTGTTTAATCACAGGATGTGAGGCTTCAGAATCCCCGTTTTAACCACTTTGTTTTAGGGCTGACTTCTAACACTGTCACTCTATCACAGGGCATGGATATAGTCATGGTTAAACCTGTCCCTCCCTTTCCTAAAAGCTGTTCCTTGTTTGATGGTTGACAGTTGTAACTCTGGAAAGAACTGAAGGTCTAGAACCAGACAACATCAATGAGACATTTGATATGCTCTGTCTTTGATATTCACAGTCCCATCTGAATAACTCAGTTCCCTGACTTTCCCAGGCTGGCAGTCTTGTCTGCCATGGGGCAGTGATCTGTGTATGTTGCTGGCATGATGACATGAATGGCAGTCGCCACACCTGTTACTTCTGAGACATGCTTGCTCAGAAGTTCCTCATCAGACATTCCTTTCTATGTTGCTGCTTCCATGTTTTCAAATCTAAGAGGACTCACTCCATCCAATAAGCCCCGTCTGCCGTGTGTGTCGGGAATTTGGATACTCGATGGTGGGGGACACACATGATAGATAACACAGGGGCTGTGTCTTCAAGCTCTTGGCTCCTGGGGAGACTGCACATAAAAGACCAGAGTCACTGTGGGGAAGAAAGTGACAGGGAAACTGAGGGCGAGACAAAAGGGAGGGAGCCGTTTAGTTCAATCCAGGTGTGTGGGGAGGGCAGGAAGGAATTGTGAGCTGGGCTGGGATCTGAAGGCTGAACAGGAGTCACCCCATCAACAGAAGCAGGAAAGATGTCCAGGCTCCTCCACCCGCAGGTGGGGATCTGACCAGCACCCCCGCTCCTGGGTGCTTATTTTGGTGAAGGCAGTGACTTGGGTGACATCTTGATTCTTTCGTCTCCCTCGTCTTCCCGCCACCAAACCCAATGAATTCTTTGTCTAAATGGCTCTGAGGCGCCTCATACTTCTGCCCTCCTCTCTGGTCCTTGCCTGGATTCGGCAGTGGCCTTTTAACTGACTTCTGCTCCATCCATCACCTATGATCTTCCTCCCCAAGCCTGTCCTCCAACGCCCTCTGAGCCACACAATGAAACACAAAGAGGGAGCATTTGATGACTCCACATTGCCTCGGAAGAAAATTCAACTTTTTATCTGAAGAGCCCAAAGCTCTTTTCCCCAGTGTCCTGTGTTCTCACTCCATCCTCACACTCTGCTACAGCAACCCTAAACTTTCAATTCCTTGAATACATCCTGTTTTGTTTCTTGGCCCCTCTATTTTCCCACTTTGCTTAAATAACCATTACTCATCCCACAAGTCTTGTTTAAATATGGCTTCCTCCAACAAGTCTTTTATGGTCAAGGTTAAAAACTTCTCTTATGTGCTCCCAAGACATTTTACTAATTATACTATATGGTAAGTGCTTATTTGCTTCTGTGTGTGACAGTATGTTAAAGTAGGAGAGAGAAAGAGAGAGAGAGAGAGAGAGAGAGAGAGAGAGAGAGAGAGAGAGAGAGAGAGAGAATTCCAAAGAACGGTATTAGCCAAAAAAGGCTCCAGGTAAGCAAAGCAAGCCTGACGTAATTGGGAAACCGTTTGAGAGGTGTTTTCAGAGAAGCAGTTGTGGAGTGTGAGATTTGCTGTGATGAAAGGGATCTGAAGTTTGTGCCTTTTCTAAGAAGTCTAAAAGTTGGAAGCCGTGGCCGTGGCTGTCTATCCGGTGGCAGAGCTGAGACAAAGTGGCACACTGTGAAAACACAGTTTGTTTTCACTGACAACAGGACCAAATCTATTCCAAGGACAAGATGTGGGTGACCAGAGGGGAGACAGTCTGAGAACAAACGTCAAAAGGACCTGGTCCAAGAAGGCGCCTCAGGAGGCAGGCTGGCTAGAAGAAAGAGAATGGGATGTGCCATGAACTGCAGAAACTGGTGGGTGGGGAGCCCTTTGAGCACTCAGCTGGGGAAAGCATCTTCAGTCAGAAGTTTCTAGAGGGAAGCCATCAAGGAGTCATGAACATACCCCACGAAAGTGTTATCACTGAACATTTTTACCAAACCCAGAGAGCATCTACACAGACCTTCACTTTAGCAGTCAAACAAGACCCCCCCTCCTAGTCTCCATCTCCCCTCACTTAACTCATGCCTCCATCACTTCCTCTCATCACTCCTCCTCATCACATAACATTTCCAGACTGATGGATCTAGACAAGGAAGGAAAAAAACATATAAATTTATTTTAAAAATTTAAATGAAGTCTCTCTCTATATATATTTTATTTGCTTTTTTATTTTTGAGATGGGGGCATATATTACGTAGTGTAGGTCAGCCTTGAACTCATTGTTTTACCTCAGCTTTCTGAGTCCTGGGATTATGGGGATGTGCCACTATACAAAGCTCTAGTTATTATTATTATTATTATTATTAAATATGATTTCTTCTATTAAGTATTGAATTGTATGTGTTCTCAGTACTAAAGTGACCTTGTCACTTAAGTGTAAGCAAAGAAATTAGGAGAGAGACTTGCTTGACATTTCTAGCAATAAAGAAAAGAAAAAAAAAACAGATGGTCACCCACTGGTTTTAAGGTCTTCATTTTTGTATTTTGACAACTAAATTGTGATGTGTGTAAGTGTGGAATCTGCTTGAAATTTTCTGACCTTTGAATCTATGAGTTGAAGTCTTCAGCTGGTTTGGAAATTTCTCACAGTGAGTTCAGATGATTCTTATCCAGCCCCAGTCCTTCTGGAGCCCCAATTATACATACACTAGACCATTTTCTTGTGTTCCATATATTCCTCATGTTCTGTTTTTATTTCCTCTTCTTCCGGTTCTATTTTCAAATCATATTTCTTCTACGTTTCTCACTTTTGAAGTTTTCTATTGAATTGGCTTTAGGTTAACAGAACCAGAACTTGTAGGTTGTGCTCAGTTAATGCTTGTTGAATAAGCAAATTTCAGAAGAACAAAACATAGAGGTTTGACAAAAATAGCATGAAGTATGAAGACATTATAAATTATTCTTTATGTTCTCAAGCTAGAATTTTAAATGCAGGGTATGTATGCAGTGATAGAAGATGAGATGAAAGACACACTAAAGATGAAGGAACAAGGAGCCGGGCTTCAAATATTAGGATAGTAACATAGCCAGTTGCACATGATAAGTAGATGGACCCGGAAGATGGGTTCAGTGGGGGGAAAGCTGATAGAAGCAGAGCAACAAAGAAATTATTTTTGCACCAGAGAGGAAAGGGCAAGACGATTTAGAGGAAGAGAAATGGAAATCAGGGCTCTGGGAAAGTGTCAGCACAGGTAATTTCTTTTCACATCTTCTCACTTGTGTCCTAAGTAATACAGAAAATATGTGGTGATGAGTTTACCTACAGCTTTAGCATCTGATGAGACAGTGTGGAAGTAGAAGAGCACAGACTATCTCCTAGACAAAAGAGTCTGCAACCATGAGTGGGCCTATCTATTAATGGACTATGTAGGACCGGGAAGATGGCTGGCTCAGCAGGTGAAGGCACTTGCCACCAAGCCTGACAACATGATGGATGTCCAGAACTCATGTGGTGGAAGTGATTCTTGCAAAGCTGTCCTCTGAGCTGTACACATGCACTATGGCATGTGTGTGCCTACATACGAACACAGATATAAGGTAAAAAGTAGACTATATGAAGTCTGAAAAGGGAAGCAATCCATGTTTTACTGAGAGTTGGCCCCATATATCTTGAGAGATATGAGGAATCTACTGATTTCTCAGCACTGACAGAACCTCATTGGCTTACCTTAAGCTACTTTCTTGTTGAGGAAGCACCTTCTTTACCTTGTTCATAACTGTCCACCATTGCCCAAGACACTTCCAGTCACCTGACATAATCAGTGCAATGAGCATTCACACTAGTGAACACTGGTAGAAAAATCAAAGTGTCCTTTAGCTGCTTCCCAGTTGCCATGAGGTGAACAGCCTCCCACACTACACACTCCTATCACCATGGTTCTGGAAGTATGAATCATCATAAACATTCCTTTTAAGTTGTTTTTCTCAGAAAGTTGGTTCTGAGAAGTGGAGTCACAGTCGTGACTGAACTGGACCGTGTAGTTCAAGTCTTCAGAACTAGTGTTTGAGAGAGTTTGGAAAATTTTGGAGATTGTGATCGTGATGTTTCAGATGGGAATGAAGCTGTTATTGTGTATTGGATTCATGGATATTCATGGTGTTTTCTGACAAATATCTTCTCTATATTGTGTCTGTTTACTGAGACTCTGTGGTAGAATAAGTTTCAAGAGGATGGATTAGCTACTTGAAAATTCCAAGGCAGCCCAAGATGGAGCACTGGGTATTGCTGGCTTCTTTTAGCCATGTTTACAGTGAAAACTGGGAACAAAAAGTAGAGAGCAAACATTTGAAACCACTGTGAAGATTGATAGGAAAAGAAGCATGCACAAGTTGTAGACAAGGGTAGTGTAATTATTAAGGAGATGACTCCATTAAAAAGAAATGAAATACAATTCAATGGGGCAACAGAAAAGAAATCTCAGGAATTCCCAAGACCCTACCCATCCAGATTGTAAAAGTGTAAACTCATTTGAAAGCTTTTCTCCCTTGAGAAGAGAGTCCAATGGGGGCTGGGGAGCTGGGAGAGACCTGTGTTCTATAGGTCCAACTAACAAGTTATTTTCAGGGCTGTGTTTCACTTGGCTCAGTGACTGCAGCTGTAGAACCAGGGCCCTGTGGTTGCATCAGACGGCAGCAGATCTTTGCATCATCATCATCATCATCACCATCATCATCATCATCATCATCACCATCATCATCATCGTCATGCTAGTTGAACAAGCATATGGAATGTAAGAAGTTACAGAGTCATAGAAACGTAAAGAACTCAAAGGAAAGTTTGGGGTATTAGACTATATGTAGCACGGCCTAATTCCTTGTAAGAAGATCAAGGGGGGGGGGGGCATGCATAAAGCTCTAAGAGTGAAGCCAAAGATGCAGTGTAGATGTGGGAGTCAGAGATGGTAGAAACAGAAAATGGGCCAAATAAAGTCACAGGTGATAAGTACACCAAGACTCAGGAGAGAGGCCATGTGGGCTGAAGTCAGGAAGGTGGTGGATTCAGAGCTGTCCCAGTCCTTTGAAGCTTATATCACACCAAGATGTGCCCTAGATGCCAGGCATGACCTGTAGGAGTTTATGTTTGCCCTTCTGTGGTTTCGTCTTGCTGTGTTCCATGCTTTTTTCTGTGTCTTCATCCTCCCTCCCAGAATGGGAAGGTGTGCCATGTCTCACTGCTGTGTGCTAGAAGTATAAGTTTCGTTTTTGCTTTTTATAGAGGCTCATAGCTAAGAGTCTTGCCTGAGTCTCAGAGAGACTTTGAACTTGGAATTTTGAGAAATGTTAGAACTATTGACTCTTTGGGGATTATTAGATAGGGACTAAATAAGATTTGCATTGTGGGATAAACATGAACCTAGAGAGATGCATTGGGGTTCTCTAGAGAAGCTGAATGGATAGCATGAGTATATATTAAATGGGGGTTTATCATTTAATATATGTATATGGCACACTTTGGGTGATCCGACAATGGCTGTATTTACACTGGAGAAGCTGAGAATCCCGTAGCTTTTGGGTCCACACAGCTGGATGCCTCAGAAGTCTGAGTGCAGCTCTGAAGGCCTCAAGGATTCCTGGGGAGCCACTGGCCTTCAGTTTACTCGGAAGCCTGAAGAAACCGGCTTCTGCTATCAGTTGAAGAGATGAAGTGGCAGCACGATAAACGAACCCTGCAGTGAAAGGTGAAGGTATGAGGGTAAAGTGAGCCTTCCCCTCAGACCTCCTTGGGTCTGGGCTGCCCACCCACATTTTGGATGGACCTTCCACTTCAAATAACCTGATCAAGAAAATCCATTCTAGGTGTGCCCAGCAGCTGATTTCAGCCCAGTCAAAGCTGACAGTTAAGATCAACTGTCATCTGAGTCAGAGGCAGAATGTCTGGTTGGATCTGACATGCCCTCCCAAAGGTCCTGTGTGAAAGCCTCGGCTGTCAGTGGATAGGGCTTTGGGGAATCAACTGGATCATGAAAGTTCTGACTTAATTGATGGATAGATTATTATTTGAGAGCACTGTTTGGTTGAAACTTAGGGGCTTGTGTCTAATGGGAGGAGATGGGTCACCTGAGAGGTGCTTTTGAGGGGCACATTTTATCTCTGGATCCCTTTGTCTATGTTTGCTTCCTGGCTAATGTGAGGTGAGTATCGTCCACATACATGTTCTTGTCCCCATGTTGTTCAGCCTACCTCAATGTTGGAGCCAAGGGACCATGGATTAAAGCTCCTGATACTAGGAATCAAAGCAAGACTCCCCCCCCCCCCACAATGTCCTTTAAAAGTATGAAGGGCCCCAAAGAAGAACCCAAGAAAACAAACAGAATGATAGCTACAGGAGAGGACAATCTACAATAATTAGGAAAATTCTTGAGATACAGGAAAGCATCACAAAAGACTGGAAAGATGTGAGGAGAAACTCAGGCCTGCATTTTCAAAATCAGCAGATAACTCGAGTAACGAAAAGGCAATAGCTGGGAACTGAAAACCAAGATCTATTATAGAAGATCAAATGAAGGATGTACTCATGAACAATGATAAAGTTATAACAATAAGAAGGGAAGGCTTGCTATGACTCACAATAGGAGTTTCAGAGAATAGGACCGAAGAAACATCAACAAGCAAAACTGGACTGCACAGATTTAGAAATGACTAGGGAATAAATATAAGATACTTCAACATCATCTGATTATTTTCAGAAACAGCAATAATCTTCCTGATTTCAACATTCCTCAAAAGTTTGTTTCCAAGGTCTAATACTTAAGATAATATTTTTATGTCAACATAAAATGGACTTAATAGTAACTTAAAAGCTATCATACAAGGTTGCTTGCTGCAGACCTAGCAGTGACATCATTATGGAGATTTCCATCACTGAGCATGGCTGTGCTTGATAGGTATTCTGTCACAGTGTGAGCAAAGGAACTAGTGCACCCTGTGTCTGATAACTTGCTATTACAAGCACATTCCTCTATGGACCGTCAACCTAAAACATCGTTTGATTTCCCATTGACATAAATCAACATTACCTTGTCATATCATATTAATTTAGTTGTTGATTGAAGAAAATGTGATGAGAACAAGTTGTTTGTAAAGGGCAATGGGAATGCTGGGTAGACTATGTGGAAGGCCAGTTATAAATGAGGGATTTGGGGCTGGAGAGATGGCTCAGGAGTTAAGAGCATCCACTGCTCTTCCGGAGGTCCTGAGTTCAATTCTCAGCAACCACATGGTGGCTCACAACCATCTGTAATGAGATCTGATGCCCTCTTCTGGTGTGCAGGCATACATGCAGACAGACACTATATACATAGTAAATAGATAGATAGATAGATAGATAGATAGATAGATAGATAGATAGATAGATAGATAAAGATTTCTTGAGGTCTTCAGTGAGCAAAAGCAGCCTGGACCTGAGACTAGAAGGGGCAGAAATGCTCAGAGAAGAAACAAAATGCCCAAGATGTGATGGATAAAGTAAAGCACAGGAGGAAGTTTGCTTGGGCTGACCCAGCCCTCAAGGGTAAGGTACTTATTATTTATCCTAGCATAGTACTTTAAAATTATTATTAGCATGAAAGGTATATATTTACATGTGTGTGTATTACAATGCCCAAGATCATAAATCAGATGTACTTTGTTTCTAATTTAGCAAGTACTGTCATTACTTATTATCTGGACATGCTCAGGGCCCTTACAGAAGATGGAATAGTAGACTATACACTCTCTGTATTCCTTCCTATAGTCTTTAAGTCACCTCTAGATTACTTATAGCATCACTTATATATCAATGCTCATACAGCACTTAACATAACTTTGTATACGTTCATCCTAGAACTTAATGTGAAAATTTCAAGTTTTTCTTTTTGGAACTTTCTAGATTTTTTTTTCTTGAACACTTTCCATTCATGATTGGTTGAAGGTAATGGTATAAAACTCAGGGATACAGAAAGCCAACTACATATCACACCAAGTCCTACCAAGAAAAGCGTGGTAAACCTGAGAGATATAACTGAAGACTTTAAAGAGCTTTGGTAAGGGTTAAGCAAATTAATAAGAAATAATAATGAACCCAGAAACAAGCAAAAATGAATCTTCCTTATACTGCAGGAGACAGATTAATGCTTTCCATGAAATGGCCATACCCTAAATCCTAAATTAACTAGTGAAGACTCTATAGGGCAAAGGGGAATTTTATATATATATATATATATATACTATATACTATATATACATATAATAATATATACTAAAGCTAAGGGTCTTGAGATCAGGGTACAGACCCTACTGTCTGAGTGGATGCAGTGTTAGCAAAGGGCTTCTTATGAGAGGGAGACTGGTGGGTGGAAGTCAGAGAGAATATGTAAGGACAGAACAGAGGTCAGGTATTGGACTGATGGGTTTTGAAGATGAAGAAGGGACCTGTGTGCTGAGAATGCAGAATGAGGCTGGAGGCTGGAAAAAGACAAGAGAAAGGGCTCTCCTCCAAAGTCTCCAGCAAAACAAAACAAACAACCCTCAGAACCCCTGCAGGGACATTTTAGACTTTTGACCCCCAGAGCTGCAAGGTAATACATTTCTTCATTATTTTTTAATACATTTCTCCATTATTTTTAAGTCACTAAATTTGTTATATCTGAAATAAGAGATGAATACATGCTCGTTGGCCCAAAGGGTTACAGAGAGACAAAGATGTTGCCAGAGTCTAGAAAGAACCAGAGCTGTGTAGGAGGAAAGGCTGGATGTGAGCAAGTCAGTCATGACTTGAATCTCAGTGAGCCTGGGAATTAGGATGAGAGAGACTCAAGACTTTATTTTCCTTCTCCCTTTGCCTTCTGGACCACTGCCTCCACTGGGTGATCTTGGCCAGGCCTCGTGGAGCAGAGTCGGGTAGCACAGGCAATGGGGATCAGCATCCTTGGTACAGAGAAGAGGAGAGAGGGAGAGAGGATGCATCTGCTGGGGAGAGAAGAGCCAAACAAGTGAAAGATAAAGGAAAGAGCAATATTAATGAATTATTATAATTATCCTTTATAGACACAATTTCATACAGAAAAGGGTTGTGTTTTAATAGATCTTAATCCATTGACTAGAGTTGAGGGGATCACCATTTTCTTTACTTTCTCTTTTTCAGTCAGAATTTACTATTTCATCATGAACAAACAAATAAACAGATGAATAGATACATAGGGCATTATGGAATAAGTTTCATAGTGTGATTATTATTTGTAGAGTACAAACAGACCATACAGTCTGTCATCTTGAGCCATCCAGCAGGACCTTAGCTGTCAACAGAATTCTAAGTTTCATTCTTTCTAATAATGATGTGAATAACCTGAAAAATTAGATGCTCTGACTACAATTTCTTACTGACCTTGTCAAATATGAAGATGTAATATCATCTTTGAAAGCATCCAACAAAAGCCTTCTCTGGAGAGACACATCTCATAGGAATGTTCACAATTAATGACTCTCATGCTCAGAGTTTGGAAAAGAAGTTTAATATTGGTATTGCAGTGAAGATCAGATGAAAAATTCCAGTTTCCCTCCTTAATGTATTTAGGGGGAAATAAAGCAGGAAGGAAGAGAGGCAATTTTTGGACTTTCTAATCAGATGCAATTAGCAGGAAAACCCTTGCAATGCAGCCAAAATGCTTCATCTTTGAAGGAAAGAGCCAGCTTGGGTAGCAGTTGAGTAGATGGAAGTATAGAAAAGGAAGACCAGTGACTAACCAGTCCAGGGATATTTTGCTTAAACTGTCCCACAGGAGAACATCGAGGATAATCATTTCTGTAGCACGAATCTTAAAAGTTCTTATTAATAAAAACAAACCTGGAGCCAGGTACTGGGGTAAACGCTGAAAGATCAGAGAAACAGAATAAGGCACAGCCAATCTCAGTTCCTCAGGAACTCGCCAGTTCCTCAGCTGATTCTGTTTCCTCAGACTGGAAGCCTCTGAGTCCTCAACCAAATGGATCTCAGCTGAACTGCTGCTCAAAAGCCTAAACACTTAACCAGGCCTAGTTCCTCATCCTCACGCCTTAAATACCTTTCTACTTCTGGCCATCACTTCCTGGGATTAAAGGCTCTTGTTACCACGCCTGGCTATTTCTAGTGTGGCTTTGAACTCACAGAGATCCAAACGGATCTCTGCCTCTGCAATGCTAGGATTAAAGGCGTGTGTGCCACCATTTTCTGACCTCTATGTCTGTCTAGTGGCTGTTCTGTCCTCTGACCCCAGATAAGTTTATTAGGATACACAATATATTGGGGGACACAATATATCACCACACACTTCTTTCAATACCACCAACTTTAGACTATAAAAATACTTACTCTTTTCTGAACAGAGTGGATGCTGGTTAATTTTATGTGTCAGCGTGGTGGGGCTTCAGGACACTAAGACATATGACTGCACAGATCTACGAGTGTGTTTCTAGAAGGAAGGAACACGTGAATCAGGAGATTTTATGAAGTGGATCACCCTTTACAAATAGACCACCCAATCTATTGGGAGCCCAAATAGACCATAGGGTGGAGGAAGAGCCAGTTCTCCTTGCTCGGTCATGGTTGTTAGGAAAACAACCTTCTCCAGTCTTTGGTAGCACTAGTTCCTCGATTTTTAGGTCGGAATTTCTTAAGTCTCTCTGCCTCTTAGGCCTTCGAACTATACCATTGGCTATGAGGGGTGCTGGAGACAGTAAGTCAATGAAGGAAAATGAAAGGATAGGTTCCACCTCAAAATGGCAAGAGCAGACTATATAGATCTGAGAGGTTGGCACCCCCAAACCTGTGGCTCAGTATCCAAAGGCGCAGGAGAATATGCCAGGTCTGAAAATTATTGTTATTATTGTTATTATTATTTGCATGGAGAGTAAGGAGGGGAAGGGCTGGCTTCTCCTCCTCTTCCTCCTCCGCCTCCTTCATTTTTCTGATCAACTGCGGAGTGGAAGGTGAGTCAGGTTGTGTGTGCTTGCATCTTTGGCTCCAGGGTGTGTGAAGCGGGTGGCTGGCTGCTTTCTGGAACTCCATTGGTGGCAGGTTGGTTTCTTGAAGCCTTGGGCTTGTGGCTCTGGTTTCGAGGTGGGGAATTTCCTTGACTCCTGACCTTTTACAGGTAAAGGATAGGGACCATCATTTTCTGTCTGACTACTTCTTGCTGTCAGAGGGGGGTGTCATTTGGAAGTTTGGGGGTCAGGGGTGGCTCTGAGAGAAGCACCGTTCCTGAAGGAGGGCACACGTTTCTCTGTTGGCAGTAGTCAGGAGGTCTACGGAGCTAGAAGGTCAAAAGACCCTCTCAGCCTCCATGATCATTTCAATCATTGCCTTACGATAGCAAACTCTCCACCCCCTCTCAAAATGTTTATTTTTACTGCAAAGATAATGCATACATATCAAATATATCCAAACAGTGTGATGAAAAGATAGATCAAAAGCTAGTAAATGTGAAGAAATCTATGAATTCTATATGTAGAATATGGATAAGAGAATATTTGAAATGGTAAGTGTGATCTTTCTATGGCTGAACTCAATAGCATCACTAAGCCTTTCTGTCATCTTTTCTTTGATTTATGGCCTCACCGATCACCAGGGCCAGAAGCCTGCCAGCCTCTCACTTGTCACTCACTGCTCTTCTTTCGCACACATCAAGGGATGTCTGTCACCAAATAGCAATAACCAGCATAGTACACGCTGTCTAGATCAACTAAGTTAGGTCTTTCCATAGTTCTATGGTGCTGATAATCCTACCTCCATGCCTATCTTAACAACGAGTGTTCAAAAAGTGAATTATCCTTGTTGGATAGGTAGGAAGATCGGGAGCTGGACAGGCTATATCCAATCAGTGTGTTTAACGCTGCTTTCGAATGCTTTTTCTTAGACCACAGGAGCCTTTTCAGAGTTCTTAACTCTCTGCTCTTTCCTTGATGGTTGGGGCCGTGCACTGTGTACAAAAGAGAAATCCAGATGAGCACCAGCATCCATCTCTCTCACTGCATCTTGACCATGGAGACAATGCAGCCAGCTGCCTCGCATTCCACTATGTCTTCCCTGCCACGATGGACTGACTGCATCTTCACACCGAGAGCTAGGTCTTAGACAGGTAGGTGCCTGTGCATTCTTCTAGCATTCCTACAGTTTCTCATCTCTCACATCCAGCCTCAAATCAGTCCTTGAGTCACAGAGTTAGATTCCAATCTGGTTCTCCTATTTAGAACCAAGTGTTTCCTTACTCTAAACTTGCCACGTTTGGTGTTGCTGACAATAGTACACGCTTTTGATACTTACTGACCTTGGTCACAGAAACTTTCCTTTAGTTGAAGACTGAATAGGGAGTACAGGATACAAAAGATGGAACCTGGCCATCTCAGACTGTAGCAGGTTTGTGAAAAGTTAGCCTCCATGTTTGTAGTGGTCTGATGATGAACTCTGTCGTGTTGACTTGAAAGCAGGGTAGAAAGGGCTTACGAAAGCCGGGTCCCGATCCCAGTTAACTAGGAGAAGCAGTCACCAGGGCCTAAGGGGAGTGACTGACAGCCTGAGTTGCTAAAGACTGTGGAGGTGGGCTAGGGAGGGATTCCCAACAGTGGCCCATGGCTTAGTGTTTCTCAATTCTAACCCCACTTGCTCATGACTCATTTCCTTTTCCTGGATGACAGGTCTTTCTCTCTTGCTTTATAATCCTTAAGTTTTGCTACCTTCAAAAACTTCTTTTGGTTGAGTATTTATCATATTTACTAAAACTAGCTGTACTGTGCATGACTTTCCCAAAAGAAGTTTTCATCTAAGAGAGCAATGTTTCTCTAAGGGTAGTCTTCACACTTTGATGGGATCACATCTATCTTTATGGTTATGCTGTGACCATGGTTTTTATTTATTTATGTATTTGTTCAGTTTTTCCTATGTAGACATTAACACTGATGGACAAAATGATCCAGCCTTACCGCAAAGCTAGCAAAGCCCGCAAGAAACCTGTAAAGAAAAACAAAAGCCATTTCCACTTAAGAACGTCCTTGACAGAGGCTGCAGGAATGGCTTACTAGTTATAGACACTTGTTGCTCTTGCAGAGGACCTGGGTTCAGTTCCCAGGTCTCACATGGTAGTTTACAAGCATTGGTAACTCCACTTCCAGGGGATCTGATGCCCATTTCTGACCTAGAGGGCACCGGGCGTGCACATGGTGCACATACATACACGCAGGTGAAAATCCATACACATGAAATAAAATGAATAAACCTAACATCAAAAGAATGTCCTTGATAGGCCAGTAAAAACTGTGGTTGTTATAGCCTGACACTTGGATACAGAGTTTTAAAAATTATATCCTGTGGGCAAAATGGGAAGTATGCATTGGACCTTCTGCTATAGAAGGAGGCGGGTGTCTTGCTGAAGTGCTGATGCCTGGGTTACAAGCCGATCACAATATAGGTAAACTTGGCTGTTCTAGAAAATGAACAAGATGTGCTTGTCAATCTGAGAACAACTGTCAGCATTTGTTGCTAATGATACAACTCAAGCTCTCAAGAGGACAAAAGATAGAGCTTTGAGAAACTTCTGCCACAATGATCTACTTTTCCAACCACTAAAGATTTTCGTGATTAAATAAAAAAAGTGATATAAACGATTTAGGCTTTTGGTATTGTATAGTGTATTGGTATTGTGTAGTGTACTGGTATTGTGGTAGTGGTATTGGTATTGTGTAGTGTATTGGTATTGTGTAGTGGTATTGGTATTGTGTAGTGTATTAGTATTGTGTAGTGTATTGGTATTGTGTAGTGTATTGGTATTGTGTAGTGTATTGGTATTGTGTAGTGTATTGGTATTGTGTAGTGTATTGGTATTGTGTAGTGTATTGGTATTGTGTAGTGGTATTGGTGTTGTGTAGTGTATTGGTATTGTATAGTGGTATTAGTATTGTGTAGTGTATTGGTATTGTGTAGTGTATTGGTATTGTGTAGTGTATTGGTAGTGTATTGGTATTGTGTAGTGTATTGGTATTGTGTAGTGGTATTGGTGTTGTGTAGTGTATTGGTATTGTATAGTGGTATTGGTATTGTGTAGTGTATTGGTATTGTGTAGTGTATTGGTATTGTGCAGTGTATTGGTATTGTGTAGTGTATTGGTATTGTGTAGTGTATTGGTATTGTGTAGTGTATTGGTAGTGTATTGGTATTGTGTAGTGTATTGGTATGTGGTAGTGGTATTGGTGTTGTGTAGTGTATTGGTATTGTGTAGTGTATTGGTATTGTGTAGTGTATTGGTATTGTGTAGTGTATTGGTATGTGGTAGTGGTAGTGGTGTTGTGTAGTGTATTGGTATTGTGTAGTGGTATTGGTATTGTGTAGTGTATTGGTATTGTGTAGTGTATTGGTATTGTGTAGTGTATTGGTATTGTGTAGTGTATTGGTATTGTGTAGTGTATTGGTATTGTGTAGTGGTATTGGTATTGTGTAGTGGTATTGGTATTGTGTAGTGTATTGGTATGTGGTAGTGGTATTGGTGTTGTGTAGTGTATTGGTATTGTGTAGTGTATTGGTATGTGGTAGTGGTAGTGGTGTTGTGTAGTGTATTGGTATTGTGTAGTGTATTGGTATTGTGTAGTGGTATTGGTATTGTGTAGTGTATTGGTATTGTGTAGTGTATTGGTATTGTGTAGTGTATTGGTATTGTGTAGTGTATTGGTATGTGGTAGTGGTATTGGTGTTGTGTAGTGTATTGGTATTGTGTAGTGTATTGGTATTGTGTAGTGTATTGGTATTGTGTAGTGTATTGGTATTGTGTAGTGTATTGGTATTGTGTAGTGTATTGGTATTGTGTAGTGTATTGGTATTGTGTAGTGGTATTGGTATTGTGTAGTGTATTGGTATTGTGTAGTGTATTGGTATTGTGTAGTGTATTGGTATGTGGTAGTGGTATTGGTGTTGTGTAGTGGTATTGTTATGTAGAGTGTCAACACTGGAAACTCTGTGGAGCCCAGTGAGTCAATACTTTCCAAATGACCGATGCCTCCTCGTGTTCACAATTGTCCCTGGATAAGAGATTCATTAAAAGAGTAAGAGGAACAACAGATATTATTGTAGCCAAGTGGGAAAGCATCACTAACTCAGAGACAGGTCACCAGTGACACATGATCCCTGTGGAAGTGTCCATCAGAGAACTAGGCAGAGAGAAATGCACAACAAAAGTGCTACTTAAGAAGATGGACAAACCCCAAGCTTCATAGCTACTACAAGGAGCAGCGCCTCACCTTTGAACATGTATCAGACTCTTTGAACTTGTATCATAATTTGTAAGCAAGCTAATACTTCTTCCCAAGGAGCATAATTCTGAATCAAGACATGGAAAAAAAGATTCTTAAAAACACACATTTATTCTAGCTGTGTACCTGGTACATGCCTTTAATCCCAGCACTCAGGAGGCAGAGGCAGAGGTGGAGGCAGGACAAACTCTATGAGGTTGATGTCGGTTTGGTCCATATAGCAAGCTTCAGGCCAGCCAAATCTACACAGAGAGAACTTACCTCAAAGAAATAAAAACAGTAACACAACAACAAATTTATTCGTGTGTGTGTGTGTGTGTGTGTGTGTGTGTGTGTGTGTGTGTGTGTGTGTAGGTGAGAGGACATCTTTCAGAAGTAGGTGGGTCTCTCCTTCCACAATGAGGATCCTAGGGGTCAAATTGAGGTCATCGAGATTTGCTGCAAGCCTTCCCCTACTGAGCCCTCTCATTGGCCCTCAACCTTAGGGTTTCTTAAGCAATGAAGCTTAACTTTGCCCTTGCTGTTAACAGCTCTTTTCTGGGAAGCCTGCTTGCTTTACCCTTCCGTTTTGGTCTAGTTCTTCCCCTCTCCCCTGCTGTCCCTACCCCTCCCCTTTCCCACTTCCCTCCCTTATAGGAGCCCACAGACTCAATGCAGCATCATTAAAAATCTGCCTCGTGTAAAGTCACTTTTAAGAGAGAGGGAGGGACTTCGGAGGGAGCTCTAGAATTTCCCCAAGTCTTCCCAGTATCCTGGGAGTCTATATTTGGAAGCACAGCAGAGGCCAAACCTCAGGGTCCCCAGGATGTTCTCATCTGAAATTCTGAGAGTGGTGGACAGGAAAGGGCTTCGGAGTCCACTGAAGCTAACTCTCTAAATCTTACAGAGGAAACTGAGGCCCAGTGATGCCGACTGAGGATGGGCAAGCCTAGGGAGCCAGGAACCACCAGACCCACCCACGGCCTCCATCTCAGAGGGCCCTGCTGGGGAGGGAGGAGGCCGGGTGGTGAGAGTGAGGAAGAGGGGCTGGGCGAAGGAAAGGAAGGAGGGCTGAAGTGGGAGTGGAAGAGGCAGCCTCCCTGGGGCTGATTGGCTCCCGAGGCCAGTCCTCTCCACGAGGTTTATAAGAGTTAGGGCTGCCTTTGGTACCCTGCCCTCTCTCCCGCGCCTGGGAGAGTCACTGTCAGGACCTCGGTGAACTGGTGCTTAGCGGGGCAGGAGACCAAGGAGGGGCCAGAGCGATCGCGGAGCAGGGCGCCCGAGCAAGGGGCGCCGCGCCATGCGCCGGGCCAGCCGAGACTACGGCAAGTACCTGCGCGGCTCGGAGGAGATGGGCGGCGGCCCCGGGGCCCCGCACGAGGGTCCGCTGCACCCCGCGCCTGCAGCGCCCGCCGCGCCGCCGCCCCCCGCGGCCTCCCGCTTCATGTTCCTGGCCCTCCTGGGGCTGGGGCTGGGCCAGGTGGTCTGCAGTGTCGCTCTGTTCCTCTACTTCCGAGCGCAGGTGAGTGGCTGCCTTCCCCCGCCCGATTCTCTGCCGGGGGGGAAACTGAGTCTGGCCCTCGGTCGGGCTGGACTCCTGGGATCTTACCTATTCTGGAAGGGAAAGCGACCCTCCAAGGAAGGGAACTTGGGGTCCTCCAGCCAGGTTCACCCGCGCCTTCTCCCCGCAGCGCCGTGCGCAGAAGTTGAGCTACTCTGGTCCTGGTAGAGGTTGGGTTTGAATTTCCCCCCTAGAAGCAGCATTGGCCGCTCCCCTCTTGTGCAAGTGATCTCACACTTTCTCCTCACCTTGCGTTTCCCACTCACAGTTAAGAACCAACTTTAACCCATTTAGGGGAAAAGTGAGAGCTTTTCCAATGTCGCTAACTAACCTGTGGTTGCCTGGCTTTCCTGGCACGCTGGGACCACAGTGAGAGGGTGTCAGTAGTCGTTGGAGCACCTGGGGGTGACACTCATGTCTCCAGATTCTCAGAGTGACAGAGCTACCAAATATTCTGGGTCCCAGGGTTGGGGCTCTGCGGCTTCTCTGGAGCTCAGGCTCTGAGGGGGTGAAGGGACAGCCCCACTGTGCCTGCCTGTGAGGTGCTCGGAGGAAGGAAGATGCGTGTGTGTGTGTGTGTGTGTGTGTGTGTGTGTGTGTGTGTTAGTACAGCCTGACTACAATCTAGCCAGTAACCAGTCTTTGAAGAGAGGAAGAAGCTCCACGCTAAGGACTCAGAACCGCGGGGAGATGGAAGAGAGGAAGGGGTAAATTTGTAATATTATGCTTTCTGGTGGTTTGCGCTCTTGTGTTTTCTTGGAAATTGCTGTGCAGTTGGTTGGATTCATTCAAATAATCTTGCCTGCTGCTGTGAACTCTTTCTCAGAGGAAGTGGGGGGCTGACGGTGCATATTTTTATGGGAAAAGAAAGTAGGGTTTGGACTTCGTTTGTTTCCAGAATCAAAGGTGATTACCAATCCAAACTGGATGCGCTAAAATGTGCCGTTGTTTGGACTGCATGGATTTTTGACACGTGCCAAAGTCTTGAACTGCCCTTTGGAACATAGGCTTTGTTAAGTATTCAGATCTACTGGTTTGCAGTTTATACCACTGCTGTGGTTACCCACTAATGCAAAAATAGAAAGACCATACACCAGTACTTCTGCAAACCCATGTTAATAATCACACTTGTTACCTGTTGAGATTTTCTTCCTCAGACAAGGTTTGGGTGGTTTGATTGGGATATGAATCACATAAATCCTTATGAAAGTGAGTAAACAAACATTTCCTCCCCCTTCATTGGGGTACAAGGATCAATGAAGAGTGACATATCTGTTGTTTTCTACCATCTGGCGTTTTAATGCATGTGTATGAAGAGCCTGAATAGTGTGTGGCACTATTAAACGCTATGGGATAGACTGTATGTGCAGTCCCTATGACCCTATGTGTGTGGTGCCAAGGGATAGAGCATGCTTCCAATAAGCATATTATAACAGCTATTATAATTCTTTGCAAAGTGATTTTAGGCCTGAAGATGCAGTAGTTCCCAGTGTCTTTTTTTTTTTGCCCCAGAAAGAAGTGTGGAGTGAACATGTTCTAGGGACCCTTAGTTTGCCAGGAACCCTGGGACTTGGCATGGCTGTGGAGGAAGGAATTCTATGGCAGTGGGGTGGCCTAAGATGTCTGTCACCCTAGTGATATGGTCACCTTCTATCACACAATAGTGTTGATGGCACAAGAATAATAAAACAACCTTTTCCAGAAGTAAACACATGAGATAGCAGCTAAGCCAGATGATTTTCCTTTGGAGAATTTAAGAGCATCAGGTTTCTGGGTACATTTTTTTCCTCTGTTTTTTTTCTTCCATCTCTCTTTCTCCCCTCCCCCCTCCCCCTCCCTCCCTCTCTCCCTCCCTTCCTAGCTAGAATCTTGTGTAGCCCAGGCTGATCTCAAAGTTGTCATGTAGCCAAGGACATTACACCTCCCAAGAGCTAGGGTTGCAGGTGTGCACCCACCATGCCCCGTTCATGTGGTGTGGTGCCAGGGATTAAAGGCACAGAGCTTCATGTGCATTAGGCAAACACTCCAGTAAGTGCCCCATACCTCTAGTCCCCAGTCGCTACAAAGATCCAGTCTCTCTAAGACTTAAAATATTTTAGTCATTATTCTGAGCCCAGGTCTATAACTATATCTTAAAAAGGTTTCCCCGTCACTAGAGTAGTTGTATTAGAAAAACCATTTTTATTTGAGTATTCTGATTGCATCTCACTGAGTGTGGTATCCATACTTGATACCCAGGGAAATCCTAATCACTTAAGAGATACATTCAGAAACTCTTATACATGATGTGAAATGCTGTGATGTCTGGAAATGTTTCAAATTAGTTGATAGAATAATTGATAGAATAACTGATAGAAATCTGTGCAGGTGTAGGGAGCTCACAGCTTAAATGTGAGGCATGGTTTCTAACCATTTGTGAATAATTGTTGAAGGTGGGCTTTGGGTACACAAGGGCTCAATCTACAATTCTTTTCACTTTTATATATTTTGAAAACGTTTTATACTTTTAGGTATTGATGCCAAGTAATGGATAGTTTTATTTTTTAAGTTGTATTAAGTTTTTAAGTTCTGGGTGAAATATTTGGAGTTTCTGAATGCATTTGGGTGAAAATGAAATGATCTGGTATCAGAGAACACCTTTACAATTTAAGGTAATACAAGCCAGATTTATATTTATTATAGTTTAAAGACAGCAATCAGAAACAATATCAATTCTCTGCAGCGTGAGGATTGGAAGTTCAAGGCCAGTCTAGACTCAAAACAAAACAAAATTAAAAATAAAACCCAAACCAAATCTACTCATGTTTAAATAATTAACAGTGAAAGGGCACCTCGTGTTTTTCTGATTGCCCTTGCCTATGCCTACATTTTGAAAAGACCTAGCTCCGGGTAGACCGCCTTTCTCCCACCAGGCCTGCCAAAGGGCAAAGGGCATGTGGCTTGTGCTGTGTCTTCACCACATACTTTGGTTTGCAAAGAAAAAAAGCCTTTCTAAAATGCTACTTGTAAAGTTGTGTGTGTATATGTGTGGTGTGTGTACTGTGTGAGTAGTGTGTATGTGGTGTGTGTGTGTGTGTGTGCAGTATGTGTGGTGTGCATATGTGGTGTGTGTGTAGTGTGTGTGTATGGTATGTGGTATGTGTGTGTAGTGTGTGTGTGTGTGTGTGTGTGTGTGTGTGTGTTTGTGTGTGGTGTGTGTGTGTATGTGGTATATGTGTTTGTGGTATGTGTGTGTGCTGTGTGTGTATGGTATATGTGCGGTGTGTATGTGGTGTGTGTGTGTGTGTGTGTGTGTGTGTGTGTGGTATATGTGTGTCATGTGTGTGGTGTATGTATGTGTTTGGTGTGGGGTGTGTATGTGCGATGTGTATGTGTGGTATGTGTGGGGTGTGTATGTGTGTATATGTGTGGTGTGTGTGGCCATACTCATGCTGAGAGTTTATCTAAAAGGGAAGACTTCAGAAGACTGGAGCTGTTTTTGTTTTTACACTCCGCTCTCACTTTCCCTGTCCACATGGCAGCCTTCCTGGCTGCTCTTCACCCAGGACAGCAGTCATGACTGCACATCTGATGTGAGGTGGGCAGGCAGCTTGTCTGAAAAACCGATAAGGAAGCAGCCCAAATGTCAAGCATCCTGCCTCATTTAACCCTACGAAAGGATGATCGGTTTCAAGGAAGTTCACCAAGAAAAAAAAAAGCTCATTTCCTCGCCACAGCACATCTGATCATCTGATAGGTGCATTTTCAAAGTGCCCTGTGTGTATGCGTGTGTGTGTGTGTGTGTGTGTGTGTGTGTGTGTGTGTGTGTGTTACTGGGGATGGAACCCAGGGCCCCCAGTGTATGCTTGCTTTCCCAGCTCTAACCACCCATTTAAAATCAGGTCCGTGTTAGTGTTTGCAGGCACACATGTAGGTGTGACTCACTGTGACTCAGTTTGCTGTGCTCATGAAGACCGGGTGCTTGTTTGTTCAGAATCCTACCCCTACTCCCACCCGCCCAGCGTCTAACTCGGAACCTGACGTACTCAATTGACTGAAAGGGCCTTTCAAATCATCGGCCGTCCTACACATCTTTCCATCTCTAATTTACTGTTATGCAAATATCTAGTAGGTAAAATGGTATTTTCACCCATGCAAATCCTCTCTCCAGACTGCTGTGCACCCCAAAATACGCTGTTGGGTGGGAGCTACATATATTTGGTCACTCTGAGCACTCTTGCAGTTTACCCCAAAAATTTTACTCCGGACCTGCTTTCCTTGACCCTCGCTCACCTGTGCGTTTGGTCCTGTTCCTCTCTAGCTTCTTCCCTTTCTTTCGCCTGGGCACCTGAAGGAGAGATCATGTCTGGTTACAGTTACAAAGTGGATTTCTAACTTGTCATCTTTAAGGAAGCAAACAAGCGGACAATTCAAAGTTAACTTTGCCATGTAATCCTGACTTTTTTTTTTTTTTTTGTCACAGTAATTGATAAGGTTTGGAGATGTGAGTAGTGGTTCTCAAGGGCATTTTTGAAGTATTTGAAGAAAGAGTCAGCAATTGAATTTAACTTAGGCATGTGATAAAATTGGCTGAGGGGTCCAAGTGAGGTCTGGCCACTGGCATTTTTTCTTTCTTTTCTTTTCTTTTTGGAAGAGAGAAAGTCAGTCTTTGCATGCCACTTTTTTTTTATTTGTTCCAAGCCATGAACTGTTATTAACTGATGCAATATTGTGCTAATTACTGAATCTTGGCCAGGGGGCATTTCAATAGCAGAAGAGCTGTATGAACTTGTGTATTCGACACTTTAAGGCATCACTTGTTGGAGTTTAATACGGAGAAGATAACCTTGGGTTCAGTTAAAAGGCGGCTAGCTCCCTGTGAGTCTATGCTGGTGATTAGCCACAGCCTGAGTCTTGACAGTGCTGGGGCCTGCAGCTTCTGTAGGAAGGCCTTTGATTGCTTTGTAGGACGCAAGCTTAAGGAGCTTTGCTTAGGGTATCCAGGCATTTCTTAACGCCACATGGTCCCTTCAGTTCAGCTCTTGTCTGGTAGGAAGCCATTGCAAATTCTGCTTCCCTGAGGTCTGAATTCAGTGGTCCTTCATGTCAAGTTCCCACACATGTCTGGTTTGGTAGGATACTTATTGACTTAAATGACCCTTTTTCAAAAGTATGATTGAGCTGGGTACAGTGGTACATGTGTTTAATCTCAGGACTAGGGAAGCAGAGGCAAGCTGGTCTCTGTGAGTTCCAGGCCAGTCTGGTTGCCACAGGGAGTTCCAGGCCTGCCAGGGCTATACAATGAGGCTCTTGTGTAAAATTAAAAGAATAATAATAATAAAAAAAGATTGGCAGCTTCCCTTCAATGAACACTCACATTCCCTGATTTGTACTAATTATCCCAAAGAAAATAAGTGGAATAAATATGCATTGCAAATAATTTTGTTTCGTGGTAGGACCTCACCCATGTTTACAGATTACCCTTACATATTTTAGAACTTTAATGTTTATTTTTACTTATGTGTGTGTATGTGTCTATGTGAGTATGCCACACGTGTGCTGGCACTTTCAGAGAGCAGAACAGGGGATCAGATTTCTCAGAGTTGGAGTCACAGGCAGCTGTGAGCTGCCCAACTTTGGGGCTGGGAACCAAACTCTGATCCTCTGGAAGAGCAACAAGTACTCTTAGCTGCTGAGCCATCTCTCCAGCCCCAGATCATTTTTGTATCTGCATGACTAGAATAATAAAGGATGCATCTATGTGCGTGTGTTTGGTAAAAGACTGTTTCTAGGAGTTTCAGGTATAGAGAGGACACCTTTTAGTTTGTTCCTGAGGTTTGGTTAGTAAGGGCATACATCCTTCTGATTACTTTAATCTAATTAAATTGGAGAGAGAAGGTGTTATTTCTGGCTGCACTTTGGTTGTTATAAACGTATGTATTTTCCCTTTGCATTTAGTTCGGACTATTTTTTTAACTACTGATAAATACATGTTCATGAAGTACTTTGACTTTTGGAAAAAAGAGGGCGAGTTAAGCTGTTGTTAAAACAATCAAACTCAGCTGGTGGCACATAGCTTTGATCGCAGCACTCGGGAGGCAGAGGCAGGAGGATCTCTGTGAGTTCAAGGCCAACCTGGTCTGCAGAGCAAGTTCCAGGACAACCAGGGCTACACAGAGATCCTGTCTCAAAAAACAAAACAAAACAAAAAAACAGAACTGAAAAACAAACGATAAACAACCAAAGACAAAGGAAAAAAACAACCACAACAATAACAAACTCCATTTTCTATGATGGTTGAAGCCACTGCAAAGCCTTATGGGAGCTTGGGAAGTAGAAGACAGGCTTCTTGAACAGCACATGCAGAGATGCTTGCCTGGAAACCTTTTTTCAACATGGTGTTCAGTTAGAAACTCCATGGGGATGTTTTGGGTGAGAGAATCCTTATATTTTAGCATTTCCTAGCACTTGCCCATATGGCGTGCTCAAGTACCCTCTCTAACCCTGGTGTGAAGATAGACACCACCCTTACATGTTTGGAGGATCCAGGTTGAGAAGTACCGGTTAAATAGATATTTATCTGGAAGAGAAGTCACACTCCTGGCTTCGTTTTGCCTTATTTATGTAGGTGTAGTGCTTCAGATCTCCAACTGGCTTCATCTCCAGGTAGTTTATTCTAAAATGCTGTATGTGCCTTATCTTTCTTGTTTATGAGACAGGGCCTTACATTTTAGCCCAGGCTGGCCTGGAAATCACTATGTAGCCCAGGCTGTCCTCAGACTCACACTGATTCTTCTGCTTCAGCTTCTCAAGTCCTGAGATTATAATTGTGAACTACCAGTCTAGCTTGATGAGTCTTTCCTTGCCTGCTTGCACCGCATACGCTAGCCTTCATACCTCCTCTGTCTGTGAAATTCATCCCCCATGAACCACACATACACATCTCTGTTAAGAATCTACAACATAGTGTAGTGTAGATGATTGTCAGCTACTCATCAGAATGAATTAGAAGTCAGTGTGTTTGGGGCAAGGGCGATGGATCGGTCAATAAGTTACTTGCCACCCAAATTTCGGTGATGGGAAACAGAGACAGGAGGATCCTGAGGTCTTGCTGGCTAGCCAGTCTAGCCAATGGGCGAGCTCTAGGTTCAACGAAAGACTCCATCCCAAAAAACTAAAGTGGAGTGTCCTAGAGGAAGATATCCAATATCAACCCCTGGCTTCCACATGTGCATGTACAGGTGCTCACACCCACACACGCATGCATATACACTTACACAAAACAACAACAACAACAACAACAACAACAACAACAAAGAGATGTTTTTGTCGACTGGAGGGTAATGTTATTAATTATCTACCACTAAGGGATATAAAACGCTAAGCATCACCCTTTTACTATTGAGTCACGTTTCATTAGCTATAATCACTTTAATATCCTTTCTCCCTCTCAGATGGATCCGAACAGAATATCGGAAGACAGCACTCGCTGCATTTATAGAATTCTGAGACTCCATGAGAACCCAGGCTTACAGGACTCGACTCTGGAGAGTGAGGACACGGACGCACTACCTGACTCATGCAGGAGGATGAAACAGGCCTTTCACGGGGCCGTGCAGAAGGTAAGTTCGCCCTGAAGTGGTTAAATCAAGGGTTCTCCCTGCACTGTGGTAGCTGACTAGTAAGACTTGAGAAGCACCGTTGACTCTGTTCTTTTGTTTTAATAAATCGTGAAGGAGCTGATGAGGCTGTCTTAAAGAGAATTCTTTTGAAGTTGGTGGTGGTCAGTTTCTTTCCTTTATTTTTTGCTTTTGGTTCTTGGCTTTTCAAGACAGGGTTTCACTGTGCAGCCCTGGCTGTCCTGGAACTCACTCCATAGACCAGGCTGGCCTTGAACTCACAGCGATCTGCCTGCCTCTGGCCTCTGGAGTGTGCCACCACCACGCCCTGGCTTTTTCCTTTCTTTTTGTTTTTTGTTTTTTTTTTTGGTTTTTCGAGACAGGGTTTCTCTGTGTAGCTTTGCGCCTTTCCTGGTACTCGTTTTGGAGAACAGGCTGGCCTCGAACTCACAGAGATCCGCCTGGCTCTGCCTCCCGAGTGCTGGGATTAAAGGCGTGCGCCACCACCGCCCGGCCGCGACTCAGTCCTTTCTTTTTAAGAGGAGGGATTTGAATGTGTTTATACAAAGAGAATCCAAGTGACTACAGTTTGTAGACGATCACTTTGTTAGTTTGAATCTTTGATCTAAAAAACCACAGTCTAGGTTTTCGGACCTTCTGGTGGCCCGTTCCCCAGCTGCTTCTGAAGGATTCCCTGTTGCATACCTGTGGCCTGGGCTCCCGTGAGGAGCCATGTAACTGGCCCTCTGCCATCAGGCATGGTGAGAGGCAGGTGTGCTGAGCAGGCGTGGTGATAGGTGAGGTGGAAATCGCGTGTCTCCTTTCTCATTTGCTGGGAGAGCTGGGTAATAAGAGAGATGAGACTGGAGAAGCCGGGTGACACCATGCTGTCAGCCTTAGCTGAGAAACACATCTGCCTGGCAGATTCCTGAGTAAAGCCACCTGGGAATTCTGCTGCCTCTGAATTACCATACTTCCTGACTCCACCGAAAACTGGGTAGAAGTCCAGTGCTACATGCTGTGTGTCTACATGTGAACCCCCACCCATTAGCCCTCCCGGCCTCCAGTTCACTACTTCTCATGTTGTCTCATTATCTCAGAGTAACCCGGGCACTCTCAGAGCTGTTGGACCTCGGATTTGTTAAGCTTTACTAATTAACTAGTACAGTTCTAGCTTAGTTCACCAGAGGGAGAGCAGAGATCTAAAACTCTGTCAGCTACAAGTACAGGCGGAAAGAGTAAGTTGTAAAACTAATTAAGGTAAATATAACACTTTCAAGGGGAGGCTTGCTGCATTTTATGCCATTTAAGGGACCGCTGATTTTCGGCTTCCATCACTGTGTCACATCACTAAGACAATATGCTGACCAATGCGGCCATCACCGAATCTACTTGCACCTTAATTTCAGAGACGATCCACCAACGCTGAGTGTCACAGAGTCAGTGAAATAGATGATGTCTGTGGAGCAAGCATGAGAAGGCGTGTTGCTTACAGCAGCTATGATCTGTCTTTGTGAATATATGTCTATATAATTTAATACACTATGAAATCACTTTAACTGAGCACAGTTTGGATTAGGGTTTAAAGGATTTCACCATTGTTAAAAAGTGATAGCATTTCTTGGTCGGGGGATGGAGCTTCATGGTAGGATGATGCATGCTTAGTATGGCTGAGGCTCTGGGTTCAAGTTCAGAATGTAGTAAACTAGCACGGAGACCAGACGAGAAGAATCAGCTGCTTGTATTAAAGGTTACCAGGTATGGTGGCTCATGTCTGTAATCCCAAACCGAGGCTGGGGGATTGTGAGTTTGAGGTTAACGTGAGCTACATAGTGAGATACTCCCTCTGAGAGGAAGAGAGGAGGGGAAGGAGGGAGAGAGAGCCTAGGTTTTTCTATTAACAGATAATTATGGGTTCTCAAGAGGAGTGGGGCTTTATTTCATTAATTTTGTGCTTTACTTGTTATGCTATAGGAGTTTACATTTTAGAAAACATGGGCAATTTATAAAAGCCTTTTAAAAGCTCAGTGAACTATTGCAATAAGCCAGTGTACATTGGTATAATATACACATTATTGTAACACCCAATGTGTGCGAGGGGGGAAGATTCTAGCTCCTCCTAGGCCTGATCTTTAGGCAGGAGATGAATGTTACCCAAACCTTATCATTACAGTTAACCAGCATCCATATGGTGTAACTGTGGACCTAGGCCTTTCGCCATACCTTTTTTTTTCTTAGACCCAATAATTTACTCCTTTATCCCAGTCAAATGAATGGTCTTCCAAATGTATTATCCTTTGATGAAAATCATTGGTTAATGTGACGTCCGTGATATTTGCCAGAGTAGTCAGATTTCTAATTTGTCTTGGGGTTGATAAAAATAGGATGGGTGTTGTAGGCATTCTGGAAGTCGATTTCCATCTTAACTTGAGTTCTAACAGATTTTGAGCGAACCCATAAGACAGTTCATGTGTAGCTGCGACCGGTATTGAGAGATCAGCTCCTGCAGTGGTAGCACATACCAGACAGGAGTGTAATATCACATTATAGGCGTGCAGAGAGTGGTGTTTACCCAGCTCATTGTGGTCAGACAAGTAATCTTGTTTTTCCCTCCTTTTTTTTTGTTTGTGGCTAGGGTTTTCTTGGCTTTTTTTCCCCTTTAGCACAGAACTCTGAAAGCCTCCTACTGGTCCAACTCTACCAACCGCAATTTATAAAGTCTATCATAACAGTCTATGACAATAAAAAAAAAAAAAAAACTAGTACAAATGTGGTGTCTGACTCGTAAAAGGATGCCTGTTTTCAATTTTGGCAGCCTTGCTGGGCTCTGCCTAGCTAGCCAGGCTTGGGCAAAGTGGTGAGTTCAGGGCTTACCCAGGATTGCTGTGCGTGGCAGTCAGGGCACTCACCCTAAACCTTCTGTCTGAACTCCGTGGATAGACATGCATCACGTTAATATCGTGAGCCCACAGGGCTGTGACTCTATCTGCCTTCAGTGTGCCGGCTTGTTGATTTCACACTGGGGCCTATTTTATAGAAAAAAAATTGTCCAAAATTTGTCTGTCAAAGTATTTAGATGAATGATATCAAAGGAAGAAATCAATAGATGTCACCTTGCTGTCTGTCACAATGAGGTACTCTGTGCCTTGAAGCGGGTATGAAGCAGCAAGAGGACATATGGTTGCCTTCTTTCTTCCTTCCTTCCTTCCTTCCTTCCTTCCTTCCTTCCTTCCTTCCTTCCTTCCTTTCTTTCCTTATTTGCTTATTTATTTATTTAATCTATATGGGTCTTTTGCCTTCATGTACATATGTCTGTGTACCACATGTGTGCCTGGTACTCTCAGAGGCCAGAGGAAGGAGCCAGATCCCCTGGAACTGAAGTTATGAGCAGCCAGGTGGGTGCAGGGAATTGCACTCAGATCCTCTGGGAGGGCAGTCAGTGTTCTTAACCACTGAGCCATCTCTCTAGGCCCTGTACTTGTTTTCATAATGGCTTTTAAAAGCTAGACTTTAGATTATGAATTGTGTATATGTGTGTGTGCCTGTGCACATGCGTGTGCGCGTGCATGTGCGTGCGTGTGGTGTGTGTGTAAGCACACTCACCCCTGCCTGTGTGTATAGAGGCTACAGAGGTTGACGTCAGGCATCTTCCTCTATTGAGCTCCACCTTGGTTTTTTGAGACAGAGTGTCTCATATAATGTGGAGCCTGCTCGTTTGGTGAGACTGGCTGGTGAGTGAGCCCCCAGGCTCTGTCTGGCCCTTCTCCCAAGCCCTGGGGTTGTAGATGGGCATTGCCAGGCTTTCATGTGGGCTCTAGGGCTCCTAACCCAGGCCTTCATGCTTGTTCATCAAACAGTTCTCCACTGAGTCTCTCCAGACCCGAATTATAAATATTTTTTAATGTGTATGATATACAAGACTGCTTTTATTTAATATTTATGTATTTTTTATATCTTATTGGAGAGCATTACAATTTTTCCCTTGGTAGGGCTTGAGAGATGGCTGTGTTGGTAAAGTGTTTGGAAGACCTGAGTTCACATTTTTTTTCATTTACAGTTTTTTTTTATTTTATAATTTAATTTAATTTTACATATCAGCCACGGATTCCCTTGTTCTCCCCACTCTGTAGACTAAGATCCTTGAGTGAAATGGGGTATCATCAACCAATTTCTAAATCCATTCAGGAATGTTATAAGGGTGGTTCTTTCTCATCTGGTATGGCAGATATGTGCTTGGTGGTCATGAATGGCCGCTGTGGACAATATGCCCCAGTGCCAGAACGATCGGGTACATTTTGTGAGGTAGTGTCTCTAGCTAGACTTCTCACTTCTGTCCCATGTCTTGTGGAACTGTTTGCTTCTTCACAGCCTGGTCTCTCTGTAGATGGAGACCCAGAATGTGTACTGGAAACTTGACTCTGGTTTCTTCTCTAAGTGCAATTGTGTAAAACTCTTCGATTCCATTACCAAATATGAAAATCCAATGATAAGAACTGTAGCGATAGCTCCATGGTTAAGAGCACTTGCTGCTCTTGCAGAGGACCTGGGTTCAGTTCCCAGCACTCATACTTTGGTTCCCAACCATCTGTAACACCTGATGTCCTCTTCTGACCTTTGTGAGCACTGTACACATGTGGTGCACATACATTCATGCAGGCAAAATGTTCATACAGTCAAATAAATAACTCTAGAAACAAACAAACACCAACCAACCCAATGATGTCAATGGCAATCAAGCTGTCTTCTTTACAGACATCTGATCCTCTAATGCAATGGTTCTCAACCTGTGGGCCATGACCCCCTGGGGGGGTCACATATCAAATATCCTGTGTATCAGATATTTACATTACAATTCATAACAGTAGTAAACTTACAGTAATGAAGTAGCAACAAAATAATTTTATGGATGGGGGTCCCCACAACATGAGGAACTATATTAAAAGTTCACAGCATTAGGAAGGTTGAGAACCCCTGCTCTAATGCTGTACTGGAGAAGTAGGGTAAGAACATCACCATTGGAGCACCATTGTTATCCTGAGATAGTCAGGATACGTTTAGCATCATTCCCCTTGTAATTTATAATGTACATGCTCACTGTACCCTTATTGTAAGACTAGTGAACCCAATGCTTCTGATGCTTTGCTCTGCAATGAAATAGTCATTGTTACTTGACGTCTTCCCAGTTGGAAGAATCTTATCAAGGGAAATGGCTGGGTACGTTTCTTTTCTATTATACTCCTAAGGTGAGCCACCCAGGACTGAATTCTCTTTCTTCAAGATGTCTGTATCTTCTTTGTGTCCAGGGTGGCCTCTTGGACTGTCATGTTTAGATAGGGAAAGGGTAACAGACAGTGATGGCCCTATGTGGGAGCGATACCTCTGGACTACTACATCCTGCTGACTAGACATCTAGCTTCCATTGCCATGTAATGCTTGAGGAGGAGACTGCCTAGAACCAACAAGGAGGAGAGAGAGGTGCCATGGGCAGTCTCTGGCATACATTAGCTCTGGATAAGTAGGAAAGTGGACTCAGTATACACAACACGCATATACTCTCCCATATATACCCTCATAGATACTCATATGTATGGAGCAAGAGTTAACACAAGTCTGAAAAGTTTTGGTGGTCAGGATTTTATTTTCTAAAGTTTACATTTAGGTAACTAGAGAGATCAAGAGAGAGCATGGGAGAGAGATTGAAAAGCAGATTTAACAGCATTCACCCATTTAAAGAAGTGTCACAGGTCCATCTAGACATATACATCCATAATGATGATTGTCACTTGCCATTTTTGGCTAGATTTTATGGATTCAGAAATGTTTACTCAAAACCAGAATGTTCATCACATAGAGTGATTGTTTTCTTTTTTTCCTGGTGGAGCTTTGATTCCATAGAATCCCAGTGTTGATTGTTAGATAAATCCTAGCCAGGATTGTGTACATGCTTTTAATCCCAGCACCTAGGAGGCTGAGGCAGGGGGATCTCTGTGAGTTTGAGAACAGCCTGATCTATAGCCTGGTGAATTCCAGGACAGTTAGAGCCAGAAAAAAAGCCTTTCCCCAGATTTCAACTGAAGTAAATTAAAAATCATTGAAAATTTAAACAGGTTATGTCTGCCTGGAGACTTTGGAGTTGTTATGTAGACATTATTTCTCATAGGCTTTCTAATTTCAAAAGAAAGATCAAGGGGGAAATTCAAATCCCATTTACTGTCTTTTTGCCTTTGTGTTCAAGAATATGTGTCCTAAGAGAGTTTCTCATAAACACAGAAGGAAACCTGAGTTTGGGTCACTGGTGTTCCCAAGTCGAGATGTTAGTCATATAGTGGTTTTCTAGCAGGATTCCGTCTCCCCTTGCCATAATAGTTTTGGGAATTGCAATCAACCTCACTCATATTTAGTGTGTATAAAAGCTATCTTTATGGGAAATCTGAAGTACAATCCACAGAGATTTCCTACAGAGCCAAAGCCATCTGTATTAGTGACTTTTCTGTTGCTGTGATAAAACATCATGACCAAGGCACCTAACTTACAGAAGGGTCTGTTTGGGCTTACGGTTCTGGAGAGAGAAGAGCCCCTCATGGCAGGGAAGTATAGCAGTACACAAAAGGCATGGTAGCTGGGATTGGATGCGGAGAGCTCAAATTGTGAATAATAAGCACGAGAGAGAGAGAGAGAGAGAGAGAGAGAGAGAGAGAGAGAGAGAGAGAGAGAGAGAGAGAGAGAGAGAGACAGAGAGAGACAGAGAGAGACAGAGAGACAGAGAGAGAGAGACAGAGAGACAGAGAGAGAGAGACAGAGAGAGAGAGGAGAGACAGAGAGAGATAGACACACACACACACACACACACACACACACACACACACACAGAGAGAACATTGGAAATGGCAGCAGGCTTTGAAAGCTTAAAGTCCATCTCCAGTGACATACTTCCTCTAGCAAAGCTGTACCTTCCAAACCTCCACAAACAGTGCCATCAAGTGTTCAGATGAACATGCCTGTGGAGGACATGGTCATTTAAACCACAACACCATCTCCTGCCATTTGCTCAACAAAAGACCGTTGGCAGCATCCTTAATCTCAGGAGAGCCCAAGTGAAGTAGGCAAGAGCCAGGAGTATTGCAGACTACCCAGCAAGTGATGTCAGAGGTGAGCATCCCAAGTTATCTGTGCTGTGAATACCCCAGGAGGGAAGAAAAGCTGTTTTGAATGGGCATCTTGAAAGAGACAAAGTTAGAAGGATCTACCTGAGAGAGGGCATCCATGATGGGCTGACTTCAGACACTTAGTGGAGCTTGTGTTCTAAGGGCTGAGCTGCCTTGTGCACACAGGGAAGAGTGGCAGCCTGTGGAGCGGAAGGGAGGAAAAGTCCCAGGGCAGTGTTTTCTAGTCCAGCTCCATCTTCAATGAACTTGGGGCCCTTGTTTGTTTGTTTTTTTAAGAGTTCCCAGATCCTTGGCCAGAGGTTCTGACTTGGGGGCCACAAGAGTGGACCCTGTGACGCCTCCAAACCATCCCAAGTGCTAAGAGCCATTGGTGGACAGAACAGCCATTTCTTACACTTCTTTTTAACGAACTGAATATGCGAAAGAGAATGAAGACTGTTGTCTAGAAAAGGCGGGGTTAGGAGCTGGAGAGAGTTGTCAATATCAGAGATGATCTGACATCCAGTGACTGTTGATCCTGAAGTTCAGGGTCGGGAGGAGGTCCATTCTAGGGAACTTCCTGGTCACTCAGATGCTGATCCAGTCCTTGAGCTTGGCCTTTTGAGACTACCATGTGGCGAGCACAGCAGTAGCTGGGGTAAAATTACTGATTTGAAATGCTAAGGGTCAAAGTCTTCCAGAACACGGACCGCTCCTTGTCCTCATCGAGGCTACTCCTCGGATCTGCTCCCCCAGGGGAGTGGCAGCTCTGTCACCTCCACCACACAGAGCCAGAAGCCTGAGAATGGTCTTAAGCTCTTACCCCCAGCTCTTCCCCGCCCTTCATGCTGTGAATTCTGCCTCCTCACAAAATGTTCGAGCAGGACTCTACTTGAAGGATGAATGAATTAGGCTCTTGTGTGTGCCCTTTGGACATTTCAGGTCCATTTTTGTCTAGTTGTTTTTCTAATTGTCCCTCAAATTGCAGGGCAGGCATTTCCCAAAAGAGGTTCCCACTAGTGCTTGGCCACCTGCTTGTGGAATTAGGAGGCCCTCTTGAGGACACATGGAGCTTATGGTCTGAGCACTAGCTACATGCACCCAGGCTGGATCTGGCTTACCCTAGGTGAGCTTTTCAAGGTCCCGTGACTTTCATTTCTGTCCCCCAGTGACAGGCACACAGTAATACAACTTAAAAGCACAAATTTACTGAGTGAGGAACCCATACTTATCCCTGCATTACATGTCATGTGTGGTGTCTCGTTAGGATTGCTCTTGCTGTGATGAAACACCATGACCTAAAGCAAGTTGGGGAGGAAAGGGTTTATTTGGCTTACACTTCCGCAGCACTGTTCATCATCAAAGGGAATCAGAACAGGAACTCAAACAGGGCAGGAACCTGGAGGCAGGAGCTGATGCAGAGGCCATGGAGGGGTGCTGCATACCAGCTTGTTCCTCATGGCTTGCTCAGCCTCCTTTCTTATAGAACTCAGAACCAACAGTCCAGGGATGGCACTATCCTCAATGGGCTGAGCCCTCCCCCATTAATCACTAATTAAGATAATGCCTTATAGGCTTGCCTGCATGGTCTTATGGAGACATTTGCTCCATTGAGGCTCCCATCTTTCAAATGACTCGAGCCCGTGCCAAGCTGACAGAAAACTAGTCAGTACATGTGACTAGTCACCCTTGTCAGAAGTGAGCCATGTTGCAAACCCATAAGATTTGTTAGAGTTGCAGGTCTCAAGTATGTTTTGTTCCAGAGGGCAGTTTCCTCTCTCTGGTCATGAGCTCCTTAAGGGCCCTCCTCTGGTGGCTTGCACCCTTCGCTTCCCATCCTCACTGTCTACAGTGGCTGTCCTGACACCTTGGCTGCCCAGTGACTCTTATTCCTAGGGCATCAGGAACACTTCTGAGAGACTGTGAAAGCCATCTTTTTCTCAGGAGGTGGGGCTCAGTGCAGTGTAAGGCTAGCATTCTTGTTGCAGTGGGCAGAGCGGTCACACTGTGCTCCTCTGCTGAGCCCCTGCATACATATATTTTTTTTAAATGAGTAGCATAGTAGAAGACACTTTAAAGTTGGGCTTTTCATGAAGACTAATGCCGCTGTCATAAGGCTTCTTCATCAAAGCCCAAGGGGACCTTTAACTGTAGTTGGAACTTCTTCTTTTAAACCATGAAGGTTAAACAATAAAAACTAATTTTCTATTCCCAGAATACCCATTGCCCTTCCAGGGAAAGCATCACTCTGCTTTATGAAAACAAGGGCACGGAGCTCCTCGGCCTCTTGATGTGGAGCGTACATTAGCAGTTGCAGATGTGTCTCTTCCACTCCTGGGAGAAATGGTACCCAAGTGGCCATCATAGCCAAGGTCTTCACTGGGGAACTTTCAAAGATTTTCATGACAATTACTCAGTGAGCAGGGGGAGTTCCGACCCTTGGGATCAGTGGGGTTAGACACACTTCTGCCTTTGCCCTCCTCTCTTCCTGCTGGACCCCTTTTGGACTTCCATCCTCCATGGGGATGATGAGGAGTTGCCTCCATTCTGAATGCTTTCCCAGTGCTTTTGACGGGGAGGAGGGGCTCTGCCCAAGGAAGCCGGGGCGAGAGGACATCTAATAATGTCTCTCTCTGTGTATGAACTTCAGGGCACGCGTAGGTGGCGTGGGGTGGAGTGGGGATGGGGAAACTGAAATAAGGAATCTAAGTCCTGCCTCAGTACGGTTGTACAGCACAGCGGTTACTCTCTTTGTGCCTCGGAAGACTGCCTGGAGGTAATAGCTTTGTGGCTAAGGATGAGCTACTGCAGGAATCACTGGGGCATTCTGGCTAAGGAGCAGCAGGTGTCAAAGGTGCCCATGAATGGGATGCCAGGTTCTGGCACATAGCACCATCAGAAGACGCTCCACATGACCCAGCTCCGGAGCCAGCACTGCCGGCATCCTTGTGGGAGGAAGTGGTACACAGACGCAGCGGAGGAAGAGCTGCGAAGCCAGACGGGCAGCTCAGTGCCTAGCTACTGTTTTCTCTACACCTGAAAGACTTCTGATAGCAAGTGATAGCAGTTTCTTTTTTTTTTTTTTTTTTTTTTTTTTTTTTTTTTTTTTTTTTTTTTTTTTTTTTTTTTGGTTTTTCGAGACAGGGTTTCCCTGTGTAGCTTTGCGCCTTTCCTGGAACTCACTTGGTAGCCCAGGCTGGCCTCGAACTCACAGAGATCCGCCTGGCTCTGCCTCCCGAGTGCTGGGATTAAAGGCGTGCGCCACCACCGCCCGGCCGTGATAGCAGTTTCTAAGTCTTAAGATGTGGAAGGACAACTGGATGCCTTACAAACCCCCAATTACCTAATCATCTACTTGGTTGCTCTGGCAACCGGCTCCCATCGTCTGAGTTATCTTGTTGGTATAAATAGGCCCCAGTTGAGAAAGGTTTATGAATAACAGAAGATGCTTCCATCATTTTTATCATTAAAGAAATCCCAGGAATTTGAGAAGTGTGCCAGGGAACTTTGAACGCAGACCTAACTATTTAAATCTTGCACTATCACAGAGGACGAGTCATGTCGAGCCTCATCAAATGTAGGTCTGTACTTGTTCCTGAAGTCGCCAAGGATTTCAGGAAGAGGAGAGGCAAACTCCCCTTGCACTTAAGATGCCCATTCTAGCAGCCAGGCATCAGTTTGGGGCACAAAGACAGGGAGAGGAGGTAGGAAGTAATTGGTGTCTTTCCAAGAAGGAGGATGGTAGCTTAAAGGCAGTAGTAGTACTGGGCTGCTGAGGAGGAGATGGGATTTCTGAGGGATTTACCACATATAGGTCCTCAGGACTTCCCTGCAGGAATGGGAAATGGGCTATTCATTTTCAGAAACAACCTGAGTGTGGCATTCATGTACTAACTGGCTGATGAATGCACTGTTCTTGTAACTAGGTCGGAGAAGAATTACGTGAAGGGTATCATTAAGATGTTAAAATGAGTGCATTACATATGTTAACAGGTGTATGAACCCTGTATTATATCTGGCAAGCGGGGTGTTAAATCCTTGTTCAACCAGCCAGATGTCCCTGCAGCTGCTGTGGTATTGCAGAGGGAGGCAGCCACCTGAGGCCCTTGCTACTGACGGGTGCCAAGAGTGTCTGGAGCATCTGGCTGTACAAATTGCTTCTTCTGTGATTTGATTGACAGGTACCCCCAAGGATCACATGATTCATATCACAGCATGGGTGGGATTTCAGACTGATAGACCCAGACTCTAGCAACTTGACCTTCACATGGAACCTCTTCAGCTGGGAATGCCCTCCGTTAGAATGTGTGTGTGTGTGTGTGTGTGTGTGTGTGTGTGTGTGTGTGTGTGTGTAATTTAGAAGGATAAAACAAAATTGAAGTCAGACTAACTTAAGACCAATTTAATAGCATATACCCAGGGTCTTGTTTCTAACAGTTATTCAGCACAGTTTGCAAAGGTGGGCTTAGAAGTTGGATAAATTATGTGGATCAAAAATCCAATATCCAGTTAAGCACTTTAAAATACAACTCAGAGTTTGTATTTATTCTTAAACAGTGTGGCCTCCCCTAAGTGGGCCTGACTTCTCAAAATGAGCAGATTTTCTTTGAGGTTGGCAAAAAAAAAAAAAAAAAAAAAAAAATCCAAATCATTTAAGAGGCCACGCGGGGGTCTGAAGGGAGCTGGGTCCTAGTAGACTGGATGGTCCCCCATCACACTCCTGGGACCTGCACTTCTTGGACGTCTCAGTTAAGAGAAGTTGAATGGAGGCCAGAGTGGAAACCACAGTTACACAATCAATTGATCTTTTGTATGCTTTGTTCCTCGGAGGACAGATTGTGAAATCTAAACATTGTTTCCTATGACTTAAACTCAGTTGAGATTAAGAGAAAAAAATCAAATCGGTTGTTTTCCTGTCTCTGCAGATGTACTCTGACAGAAAAGATGAAAAATTAATGCAATCTATTTCGAAAGATAGCACTCAATGTGAAACTTTGTCATTTCCAGTTTGAAAGCCTGAAAGCCTGCCTGTGGCTACCAGGGGGGCGTCAATTTGGGGAAGTGTCCACTAGGTGGCACTGTGTCAGAAGGTTTCTTTTATCCGTCACTTGGCTGCAATTTCTTGGGCTGACTCAGTTTTCTCTCTTCTTTCTGTTTTGTTCCCTTTTCTTGTTCTGTTAAAGGAAGTTATTATAATTTAGGCCCAAAGTATGCTTATCTAAAAATGGATACATTTTTTGAAAAGACTACTTGTTACAGTTTGACCGTAAATAAGTTCATTCAGTCATGAAGTTTCTTATTAACTCTCATAGGTAAAGATTCTTGTTGTCCTGGGTCATTTATAGGAGCCAAGGGTTGTGTGTGTGTGTGTGTGTGTGTGTGTGTGTGTGTGTGTGTGTGTGTGTGTGTGTGTGTGTGTGTGTATGAGTGTGTGTGGTGTGTGTATGTGTGTGTCTGAATGTGTGTATGAGTGTGTGTGTATCTGTGTGTGTCTCTCTCTGTGTGTATATCTATGTGTGTGTCTCAGGTCGCTATATTCTGGGAAGGCAAGTTGCTGATCTTCTAAGTAAGGGAGTCAGGTAGAAAATTAGGTTCTCTTGAAGATAACTTAGTAGTGGCTCCTAGTCAAGGGAGGGCTTTGCTCAGCCCCACACTCTAGAAACTGTTGAGGCTTCCGCTCTAGGACGTTTGTTATATGATTATCATATAATTCAAAATGATAATGCAAGGGGAAACTTGGTTGGCTGAAAATGTAAGAAGTTATTTATGGTTTTTTTTTTTTAAACATTTATTTATTTATTATGTATACAGTGTTCTGCCTGCATGTATGCTTGCACTCCAGAAGAGGGCACCAGATCTCATTACAGATGGTTGTGAGCCACCATGTGGTTGCTGGGAATTGAACTCATGACCTCTGGAAGAACAACCAGTGCTCTTAACCGCTGAGCCATCTCTCCAGCCCTATGTTTTTTTTGTTTTTTTTTTTTAATGTGGGATAGAAACGTAACTTGTGAGATTATACCTTGGAGTGAACACGGACATTTCCAAACCACAATTCATGGGGACAGTCAGCAATCACATTTCTCAAAACCTGCTGGATATCAGAATCCACCGTGGAGTATCTTTTGAAAAATATCAAGTTGATATGAGACCAGTGGCTGTGAATAGGGCCAGGGCAACCCCAGAGTTTTCTCCAAACTGCAGCTGCAGACCCCAATGGGATATATCAAGTTCTACCTACAAGAAATTTGTGTGAGCACACATGCTTGCATGCACGCACACTCACACATGCATGTGTAAAGGTGCACTTACTGGTGTGTGGGTCCGTGTGTACGTGTGTGTAGAAGTCAGAGGCCATCTGGGGGTTTTGTTCTTCAGAAGCCACCCGCCTTGATTTATTAGTACAGGGTCCCTCATTGGCCTGGAGAATGATGGCTGGGTGAGGTTGGCTGACCAGAGAGTGGCATTGCCTACTGAGTGCTGGGATTACGACGGTGCACCAGTGTCTAGTATTCCTGGTTCTCTTGTCACACACACACACACACACACACACACACACACACACACACACACACACACTGGTTCTGGGGGTCTAACTCAGATTTCATGGTTGCATGGCAGGCACTGTGCCAAATGAGGTATCCTTCAGCTAAGAATGTATTTGTTTGTTTGCTTATTTATCTTTTTGCAGTCTCAAAGCCCAAAGACAACTTAAAATTCTAGACTTGGTAGAATGGTATGTTTATGACTGCCCATAAATAGCAGTTACTTTCGGGCTCAAAAGTCTGGGGTGGAGACATACGTGTTACAGTGTTTTGTGTGTGTGACCTGAGGTCACAGATTCATCATATGATCCATTTTGGGGATTGAAACTTCCTTACTGAATTTCTGAGAGGAATTGCAATTCTTGGATACTCTAGCGGAATAACACAAAAGCATTACCTCCTGGGTCTCTAATGAGAGGTCTAATTCATCCTGGGACAC